>NC_053493.1:71672599-71982956 GCF_905171775.1 Rana temporaria
CTTGATGAAGGTCATCTGCTGATCTGAGAACTATTGTGGGGACTTTTAATGGCAACTGTAATCACAGGTAGTGTAACTCACTGTGTCACCGACTTTGTAGTGTCCCCGCAGCAGTGACACCTGTGCCGAAAACAGGAGATAGGGTCTCCTCCAACCCCTCCCACTTCACATTCCTCACCAGTCAGCTGACCTCTAGTCTCTGCCCCCCAGCCATGCTGTGAACTGAATGGGCGGCTGCGAGGCTAAGTGGGCGTCGGGGGCTCCAGAAACAGCCCAGATGGGCGGCCGGGAAAAAGGCTGGGAGAGCGTGTGGGCTTCAGGAACATCCCAGGATTCGGGGACCCCTGTCAAATCGTCATTCGACCCCCAAGGGGGTCCCGACCCCCAGGTTGAGAACCACTGCTCTAACGTGAGGGACTCCCAAATTGTCACCAGAACTAGTGTCCTCATTGGGAAGATTCCCCTCCACTCTTGTTCCAATATCACTTTTGCTGATAAAAGTAAACAGGACAAATAGAGAGGATGAATCTCCCTAATGCGGGCACAGACACCGGTAAACACGTGACGGGTGTTCTAATCACTCTCCATCCCATCCAAAACCAATTTATTTATTTTTTGCCGTAATGACACTTTAAGCAAAGACTGTTGAGCTGCAAACAGAGTATCCAGCAGACAGTTGCTTTACAGTTGTGTCTGCTGGATAAAGCGAGTTGTCTGGAAAGAGACTTTCAGAAGGTGGATCATCTTAAAGGGGCTGCACACTAGTTGTTGCTTTAGTGTGCATTATCTTAAAGAGACAGTGCATTGCTAGTATTTTGCTGCTTTTATCAGGAGACATTTGCCGGTTAAAAAAATAATGGCTGACATTCTGCTTGTGTGTGTGTCGGTCTGTTAGACAGAAGACGGCCGTTCTGTCGAAAGTGCATGCTGGAAAACCAGCAGCCAACCGACTCCCAATCAGCACTCTCAGCCAATGGCTGTTTCCCTGTCAGAACACAATAGCTCAGCAGGGGAAATCTCTGGACTAACCTTGCATGGTTAGGACAGTGGCTTGGACCGGAACTGTCTGTTTTTTTTTTTTCGTACAACCTGCTGAGCTTTAATCTACTGTGCAGTTGTTCAGGGCTCCTACACAATCTAATGAGCTCACCAATGGACACATTTGGACCTATATTATAGTAAGCTTAGCTTCACAGAGGGAAATTAATTGCAATTTCACATTTTGTTGATATGTTAATGCCAATAGGGTGATTCCACTTTGGAGCACTGAAATTGTTGCTCTGTTTACATTAACCATTTTCTTTGGAAGTGAACACGGTGAAAATGGATTTGGCAAAGCACACCCAATCATGTGCAAAGAAAAAAAAACAGGAATTGTGCTTGCACATGGATGGACAATATAAGCCAGCACAGCTTCCTTACATTCACTAAGTACAACTCCATTGCCAACTGAAAACTATATTTGCTACATGAACAAGCTCTACCATGTTTAGTAAATCAACCCCATTATGTCTGACAGGTCCAACATCAAACATGGACAGAGGAGGGGTCCTTACAGAAGCATGCCACCCAGCCCAGTCACCAAGATTATTTCAATAACAATATTGTCATAAATCTATATGTGTGTACTACAATTAGGAATTTAAAATACTTACTTGATATATCTGTGCTTTTGCCTGCATTTTTTTTAAATTAGTGACAGGGTCTCCATAAGAAAGAAATTGTTTATCTGTTTCATGGCAAATGTGTTATTGGATATTTTTCCTAATTACCATATAATTTAGACTATCAGCATCTCATATTTAATTTTAACTCAGTTTTGACATATTCTAATTTAAAAAAAAAATGTTTAATACTCGGAGTTAGTTATACTTGCAATCATACATTCGTAACAGGTGTGAATTTTGTTAATCACGAAATGTAATTGCTATGGTTGTTGATATTATACAAAATGTCTTCATAATATATTAACAGTTTCTAAAAAAAAATCATATTTAAAAAAATCCCCTTTATTTGTAGATGAATCAACAAATAATAAGCTAAAGTTCAATGACTAACCACTGGGCAGTGTACCTATGTGAGGATATTAAAGCTAGTGGTCAGGTTCTTTGCCCTGCCAGGAGACCAATACTATCTTTGTTAGATGCATGGGATTCACTTTTGTAATCAGGTTGGTAATGGAAGTTGTCTGGTTGGCATGAGTGAAAGCTTTTTAACCCTTGGTATACCTTATTACAGTCTATCCCATAAAAGCAGAAGAAATATAATATAAAAAATTGCCACAGTTAATTATTTTTTTCTTTCATTATTAAACCTTTTTAATTTTTTTCCTCTTTTTTTTCTGAGTTATGATTCTAGGCAATCTCTTTTAAGTTTCCATATTACCATAACAGAGAAATCCATTTAGCTGCACGCTTTGTAAAGTCTGCGTGAAAGGGAATATGTGAAAACTGTCGGATTTGTATTAATAAAGCTTTAAATAAGAGCAATGATTAGAATGCAAAAGTGAAGCATTGTGTCGGCCAACAGCAATAGATACTGCACCTGATGAGGCCTAATGCATACGAATTCTCAAGGCGCTGGCACACGATAAATTTCCATTCCAATCACCAAGTGCTATGCTTTCCTCCATATCAATGTTGGCTGCATAAATTGCTATTTTTGTATGCAAAATGGCATTTTCTTATTTTTTATTTTTAAGCCGTGAATAATGAAATTGCGTGGCCCGTGCAAACAGTTAAAAACAAAATCTCTTGTGTATTCGATGTCTGCAGCGTTGATGAATTCACTTACTGTGAATGACAGTATAAGATTTCTGGGTCAGGATGGTCACCCCAAGGATGACACTGATGAAAATGATAAACTAAATGCCAGACGTGCCCACATTGCATTATGGGTTTAAACAAGTAAAATGTCACCGTTCAGCCACTGCCTATTAATAACGAGATATGATTGTGTATAATGAGCACAGAGCTTTGCCGTGATTGAAGTGTGATTTCTTTTGATCTTCCAGATGTTGTGGCACTGAAATTCATTTTATCCCGTTAATGGTGGAAAAGGGAACTGATCAAACACTATTATTTGAAAAGCTTAGGTCAAGTTGGCGGAGTTTATTTTGTTGATCTAAATTATTTTTTTCTTTTTAATCTCCTACGCATTATTGTTTCTGTTTTCTTTGGTGAAATAAAAAATATAACTAGCCAACTGTATTTTCTATACATTCTCTACATTTGTAATTTTGGAAATGGCAATAAAACTGAGCTTGGGCCAGGCAGCTGTATGTGGACTGATTTAGTGGCCAAAATATTTGTAATCAGATTGGACAATGCCGAAGCAGCAGCACAATACTAAGATGACAGCACAGTGCAATGTTACACAGCCTGATTGGCTCACACTACCACCTAATGGGTTATGGGAATCTAATATACAAATAGATTTGATGTACTAATACTAGCTACAATCTCAATAAAAATGAATAGAATCTTCATTTATTTCAAGCAAATTTCACCAAAGCGGCTCTGTGTACCTGAGAGTTTCTCTGGCGAAATCAATAAATTCACAGCGAAATCAAATTTGCTGAAAGCACTCTGTTCATCCCCAGTTAGGATGACAGATAAGCAATTACCATTTTCAGAAGAAGAGGTCATCAATGTCAGATTTCTTTTCAGCCAAATAGCTGTCTGATTTAAGCTGCCATTGTCCGGACTTAATTTCAAAATGCATACTCATAGCCTTAAACTGGTCTCTTATTTGGAGGGACTGTCCCTCTTTGGAAACCGAATACCTCTGTTTCTCTTTCTTACTCAATTATTCCTTGTTTTGGTCTGTTTTATAGGTCATTCTTTAAGAAAGAAAGAAAAAACACTAGTTAAAGCTAATCTAAACACAAAAACAAAAAATAATTTACAATGTAGATTAGCTTATCAGACCTTAGATCTCATAAAGTCGGCAGGTATATATATTAGTTCCCTTAGTCAAGAAAGTGAGTAACGTTCCAGCTCAAGGCGGCTCTGTCCCTAAATAATACAAAGGTATCTCCCATGGGACTTTGTTGCAGCTGATCACAGTGATATACAGACAAAATTCATAAAAAGTATATATTGTAATATACAAATGGATAAAAATATGCAAGTTAATTTAAAAAAGCTGTACATCAATAACCATACATAGCCCTCCAATTTACAAAGGAGAGCACACAGAAGTACATATGACTATTTTTGTGTAGTAATCCAATCACCAATCTCCCATCCTCCTATACCGAGGGGGAAGGGGACCTGTGGCTACAATTAAAATGATCAACGCTTGATAATATGTCACCCATTTCCAACGTGTTTCAGTCATAAATGACCTTCCTTAGGGGATATAAGGTTACGATCAGGGCTTTTTTTCTCAGAAAATAGGTACAGGAACTCTAACACAACCCCCTCAAAAGACCCCCCCCACACACCCTCCAAACTGCTTAAAAAAGTGGGTGTGGTCAAATGTCACTAACAGTGGTAGGGTCTTAAAGGAGTGCATTACATACAGAGTGCAGAGTTAAGGGAAGGGGGGGTTACAAACAGAGTGCAGTGTTCGGGGGTGTGCTGCCTAGCCTACAGTGTGCAGAGTTTAACCTTCTTTCACAGTTGCCTACCTCTGCATCCCCCATCCACATCTAACTTTCACCCATTTTCAGCTCTGACCTCTGCATGCAATACCCCCCCCCCCCCCCCACTTCTCCCCACCTCCTTAAAAGCTCCACCATCTTCCATGTCTTACTTTTGTTTCTGTATTAGGCTGAAGCACCCAGTCTGCTTTAGTACCTAGCCACAAACTTTAGTTGGCTCCAACTCTCTCACTTATGGAGAGATCATTCAGTGGGGGTGTTCTCATTCGTCCGCACTGCACCCCAGGCACTTGAATCTCCCTTGACCCCATCCTGCATTCAGTGGGGGCCACTCAGGAGATCAGGTCTGTGAGAGCCATTGGGAGACACGCTGTCACTTGTAAACACAGAAGCCGGACTTCTGTGTTTACAAGTGATAGTGGTGAGCAGGGAGCAGAGGGCCTGAGCCGGAGGTGGTGGAACTGAGTTCCACCAAGTTCCAGCTGGAAAAAAAGCCCTGGTTACAATACCTAAAATATACAAGAACAGTCAAAAGGTTTCTTAAAAAACACTCTACCAAATATAACAAGTTTACCTGAGCAATCCACCTTGCACAGTGAACTTTCATTCATATACAGAGCTGTATTGTGATGTCCAAGCAGTCAGTTACCCAATGGTCCCACCATGGGAACAGTCTGGCCCCAAATCCCATAAGGGATCAGATTAGATGGTAAAGGTCGGGGATGGACCCCCTCTGGGTTGCCAGACCCATATCCCCCCTGATCTAAGAGATGTAGGGAATACTAAAAATCATTTACTTATACAACAACCAGAAAGGCCAGAGCATCACTGGACTGTGTGGTTATATCCCACCAGTAATGGAGATTACATACTAGTTCCTAAGCAGTCACTTCACTTACAGCAATGCCGGACAGGTGCTTCACTGCCCTGAAATCAGCATGTAGCTTCTGAGTCAGTCAGTAGCATCCTCCATTAGAGAAAATGTAACTGACAAAGCTGGCCAACAATGCCCATAAATCATTTGTAGAGCAATCTAAAAATTGGAAATTTGACTCTAAACTGGCAGGAAGTGAACACAGGCTAGGGTGCAAATGGCGCCTTTACCAAATCACATTCATAGATATGAATTCCATTTGCATGCCAATCACATGATTGAACTTATGTAACTTTTTCATCTTAGTGATCTTTTAATAATTTATACAAGAGACCCTTAGGTAAGGAAAAGTGGTTAAGAAGTGTCAAACGATAGCTTTAGTCTGTGTGTGTGGTTTTATATTATATTATAGATTTAGTACAATGGAAATGAAACCATTGGCTCTGGCTGGAGGAGAAAGCAAAGATGTTCAGCAACTCAGTTTGGCTTCATTAAGGCTGGACAAAAGATTGAACAAGCAGCAGGGATTAACAGATCCATCCTGCCGGGAAGACATAAAACAAGATGTTCAATGCACAGCACAAACCCAACGAGCACCAGGCTGAATGAGAAGTTCACTTTACGAAAGACAGCTTTAGATAATAATTGCAGCCTAAATCATTTAATTATGCCCAATTTCTTCAAAATCATTGAATAAAGGATTTATACCATCACTACCATTTTATATCAAATCCTAGGCTCGTCTGGAAATAATATGCAAAGAAAAAACCAACAATAATAACAATGCTATTACTAAGTAATGCAGGCACATAATATGATTGTCAATGATTTTCCTGGTCATCATTATCTTTTCTTCAATACTACTCACTTCATTTTACCATTCAAACACAGGTGTCTGGCCAGTTTTTTCTCCTAACTTTTTCAATCTTTTTAAAGGGCAATTTCAATTGTTAGCAAAATCAGCCTTAAAGCAGTATTAAATCGAAAAGCAAACATTTATCATTTGGCAGCTTACCAATTCTTATGCCGCGTACACGCGATCATTTTTCGGCATGAAAAAAACGTTGTTTTTTAAAAATGTTATTTAAAATGATCGTGTTTTTTCGGGTTCTGAAAAACGACAAAAAAAAATTCGAACATGCTGCATTTTTTAATAACGCTTTAAACAATGTCGTTTTTTCGGGTTGTAAAAAATGATCGTGTGTGGGCTAAAACAACGTTAAAAACCTGCGCATGCTCAGAAGCAAGTTATGAGACGGGATCGCTCGTTCTGGTAAAACTACCATTCATAATGGCGTAAGCACATTCATCACGCTGTAACAGACAGAAAAGTGTGAATCGTCTTTTACTAACATGGAATCAGCTAAAGCAGCCCCAAGGGTGGCGTCATCCGCATGGAACTTCCCCTTTATAGTGCCGTCGTACGTGTTGTACGTCACAGCGCTTTGCTAGAGTATTTTTTTAAAACGATGGTGTGTGGGTAATGTTGTTTTAATGATGAAGTTGGAAAAACGTTGCCGAAAAATGATCGTGTGTACGCGGCATTAGATGTGATGGCTGTATTAGTTTGATTTTTCAGGCTTTCTTTCTTTTTTCACCTGGCGAGCTTGCCAGTAAGTCTGTTGTTCTTTAAAAGAACAATCTCTCCAGCAGAATGTATCAGTTATAGATGATACAAACCATTTAACACTGGCAAAGGGGGTTACAATGATCAGTTTTTATTTATTTATGTAAAACCTTTATCCCAAAAGGAAAAAAAAAACAGTTTGTTGCAACTGCTTATAAAGTATTAGCTGAAGATTGGCTTAAATTTGTTAGTATATATAAATCTGCTAGTACATCGAACATTCCCCTCCCCCCAGACTGACAATGCTGCTGTCCAAAGGTGCCCCCTGTGCTCTCTCATCCAGAGTGGAGGCACTTTAACACAGGAGGTGTGTTACTGGCCAGATCACCAGGAGAAAAGCCAAACAAAAAAGAAAGCTAATGCAGTCACCACATCTAATGATTGGGAAGCTGCGCTATATAAAATGTTTGGTTTTGTGTTTAATACTGCTTTAAAACTAAACTCCAAGGAACTTGAAAATTCTGCTTTCAGTGGGCTTGTGCCTGTGCTGCAAGGGTTAACTGCTTTAGGTCTAGGAGGCATGGACAAGCAGAATTACTTACCTGATCCTCCAGTTTTGCAGGCTCCTCCTCGCTGCTAGACTGGTCATTGCGGTGCTCCAAATATCTAAGTTCAAGATATTATTGAGACTGATGCAGGGTCCATGGGTGAGCAATGTCTGCTGGGTGAGGGGGCAGAGGATCGGGAAAAGCTGGTTGTGTGCTAGTAGATTGAAAACTCTCATCAGTACGTTTGATGTCATGCAGTGGTGTATTTAGGTTTTGTGCTGCCCTAGGCCTGACTAAACTCGTGCAATTTAAATATGATCCACCCCTTCCTGTCAAGGTCACACCCCATACTGTTTAAGACCTGCCCTAAATTAGTTCTGACGGCCTTGGGGGGAGGGATTGCCTTAATCTGCAGATATTTCTCTCACCTCCTGTTTGGCTATGGGGCAGGAAATGAAGGGAAATTAATGGATGGCAAAAAAAAATTAACAGGGGCTATAATCATCCTTTACTCTATCTAAAATGAAAAAAAAAAGTGTTGCCTATAGTTCTAATTTAAGCACAAATTTATGCAAAATTTTTGGAGGACTAAGATGATATAACCATGCCTGTGGTGCAGCAAAAACATATAGCAAGGTGATGAAGGTATGAGTTCCAGGCAGGGAGAAAAGTAAGGATTGGGGGCAGGAACAAATAAATTAATCTGTTTATTTTTCTCATCAGCAATCAACAGAAATCAAATTAAGATTCCTTAATATATACAACTGACACAAGCAAAGTATTGCAGGAGAGTCCTACTACCTACCTGACAGGTATAGGTGACCATGTCAGTGTCCCTTGTGTCTGCACCATCCCTATCATACCGGCAGCAGTGTGACTGCTTTATGGGGGCGCCAGACCGATTTGTCTTCCGGCCCAGTCCACCTCATAAGACCAGCGCTGCACTAAAAGTGTAGCGCAAGCCGGCGGGGGGACTCTGTTCATGCTGCCCCCCTGCAAAGTACAGGTTTCCTGGAGTTTATCTTTAAAATATTCTTCCCACCCCAATCAGTGGCACTCACTTACATAAATATTTACCTCAGATTCTCAATGTGCAGCCCACTTGGTGCCATGCAGTCATTTCAGATAAAGTCCTGAAACTTGTTCATTTCTATGGATGAAACTGCATTGCTCTGGTTGAATGGAAGCCATTATAAATACAAATCAACCATAGGAATAAATGGGCCTCAAGGTGCACATGTAAAAGCTGGGCCTTGTGCCCAGAGACTTTGTAAAGCTATGAGTGGGAATAAGCCTCCATTCCTAAGGCCCCGTACACACGATAGAATCCATCCGCAGATAAATCCCAGCAAATGGGTTTCTGCGGATAGATCCTATGGTGTGTACACGCCAGCGGATCTGTTTCCGCGGAGAAATCTCCTCTGGGATGGATTTCAGCAGATCGGATATTTGCTGTGCTGCACAACAAATCCATCTGCTGAAATCCATTCCAACGGATGGATCCGCTCGTCTGTACAGACTTACCGGATCCATCCGTCCAAAGGGATTCCCCGCACGCGTCGTAATGATTTGACGCATGCGTGGAATTCCTTATATGACAGCGTCGCGCCCGTCGCCGCGTCATAATAGCGGCGACGGCGCGACACGTCATCGGCAGAGGATTTCCGCGCGGATTTCAATGCGATGGTGTGTACACTCCATCCCATCGAAATCAGCGGAAATCTTTGAGAGGATTTATCCGTGGAAACGGTCCGCTGGACCGTATCTGCGGATAAATTCTCTCGTGTGTACGGGGCCTTAGTCTATACAAAGAAACATGAATTGCCCATGGGAATTTAAATGAGATGCAGCACACGCAATAATAAAAGCAATAAGGTAAAGATTTATTGGTAAATACAATTTCCAAAGATCAACAGTGACATAATGCCATATAGTCAAGGAGATAGGTCAATATATACATATTAATACCATAGTCAGGTACAGTGTTTAAAAGATCAATCCATAATAGGTGTGAACTTACATCTATGAAGCCCGACGTGTTTCGTGACATAGCGTCACTTCCTCAGGGGTTAATGCACACACAATTGTCTATCAAATAGAAATAGTTTAGGAATATATGACACACATAATAAAATGTATTCTTTTAACGCAAACATTGGGTATCTATTAGTGCTCTCCACCATTGAGCGCTGATTAGGAGCCAGTTGGCTCAACATGGGGACAGGGTGCTTTGGGGTGGGGGCGCAGAACCCCCCTGCTCCAAAGCACCCACCCCCCCATGTTGAGGGCATGTGGCCTGGTATGTTCAGGAGGAGGGGGCGCTCTCCCACCCCCCCCCCTTTGCCTGGCCTACCAGGCTGCATGTTCGGATAGGACTATGGTATGTATTCGGAGGGGACCCCACGCCATCTTTGTTTTCAATACATTTTGCATTGCTAACATTGCCTCTGAGCACAAGTTGCATGTCACAAGACGGATCAGTTAAGATGCTGATCCGACTTAGATGTGACTTCTATTCAATTCTATGGGCTGAAATCTAACCCAGGTTGGACCAAAGTAGTGCAGGAACCTTTTCCATAGTCGGATCAACACAAGTCAGATCAGTTAGGACAGCTCTCGT
Organism: Rana temporaria; assembly: GCF_905171775.1. Taxonomy (NCBI): domain Eukaryota; kingdom Metazoa; phylum Chordata; class Amphibia; order Anura; family Ranidae; genus Rana; species Rana temporaria. Next base: position 71,682,815 of record NC_053493.1, read on the forward strand.
AGGGAACCATTGTGTTTGACGTGTCATATGACTTGTGCTCTCGAAATTGAAGAGCTTGTCGCGCCAGTGTGAAACGGCCCTCACGGTAACAGTTTAGATGCAGAAATAGATACTGTGGTCTATAATATTTAGGCAGATCCAACACCCAAAGCTTCCTAAATAACCAAACTGTTACTGCAACTGATAAGATGCATTCACTGTTTGTAATCATTCAGGGTGTGCGCACATCGTGGGCCCCACCACTATGGCCTACCTGGCCTGGGGTCGCGCGCTACGTGGAGTTCCAGAATCTGGGCCCTCCTAGCCTGGAGTGACTGATGCTACTAAGGGGCCCCAGTGACTTACTGGGTCCCCTGTCTACTGAGGAGATCCCAGGCTGTGTGCCGCTCGGTGGGGGATCGACTTGAGGAGAACCCAGAGGCAGGTTCTCCAAGAGGGTTTGAACGAACCATCGGGGATCTGGTGACCGGGACATTGACAGGTACACTTCCACTGTCAACCGGTAACCCTGACTTAATCTACTGGGAGGATTCGCTCGATCCATTCAGCTCATCTAAGTACTAGGCCTGTGGCAGAGGTCCCTAGAGCCAGGTCTGTGGCAGAGACCTGTTCCTCCCAGCAACCTAAAGTGACACTTCGGGTGCCAGGCTCGTGGCAGGGGTCTGTCCGGGGGCACTTCACCCACTCTGGCTAGAGTGGCGACGAACTGTATCTACTACTACTGAGAACAGGATTGCTCTTTTCCATATCCAGGCCTGATACTGCAAAGTTCTCTTGCTTCATCAACCTTTTCTCTCTACCTCATGTTGATGTTGGTCATGTTGGGCCGAAAATAAAGCATTCAGAAAAAACCTTTATTTGATGACTGGACATTCGCTTACTAATCTAATCATCAACTTCACCCCTAGACAACGGTAAGAGGTAAATTAATATGCCGATCCCAAAACAACCAGTGGCTCCTGCGGGGGTAGCGCTACATTTTTTTGTTAGCACTCAAAACCCCCCCCCCCCTGACCTCTAGGGGGCCCGGTGGTCCCTAAGGCCCGGATGGCATCCCCCTTTTTTTTTTTTTTTCGTCCAAACCCAAAGCTCCCCCAGACCTCTAAGGGGCCCGGATGGCATCCCCCTTTTTTTCGTCAGCACCCAAAGCCCCCCGACCTCTAAGGGACACGGTGGTCCCTAGGGCCCCCGGATGGCTTCCCCCATTCTCAATTTGAGGCCCCCTGCTTCTCAACTTGCATCACCCCCCGCTTCTCAACAACTAGCGACACTCCCCCTGCGGCGGCAGCCCCCCCCCCCTGGTTCTCTGCTCCAGGGGGCCCATGCCTGAAGCTGTGTAAGGGGCTCCAAAATTCCTGATGGCAGCCCTGGGCCCAGTGGTAGAAACAAATCATTGTGCTTTGTGGAGTAGGAACTGAGGTTAAAGTCCCGTACACATGTAATTTACGATGGAAAATGTCCGAGCAAACAGCGGAGGCAAAGCTGCAAAGCATACAGGGAATCCAGGAAGCTGCCAGCAGATAGGCAGCACTCACAACGTGAAAGAAGATGTTTCAAGTAAGAGTTTAAATATAGAACATTTTCCTTTTTTACTCCGATGGAATATGCCAATCGTGTGTATGCAGCATAACAAGTTGGTGACGTCACAACATGTATAATCTAGAATGCATCTTTTTTAACACCAATGAACATACCATGAAACCTAGGTAACAGTTCTCCTCCGGGGAGGAGACACTCTGCTGGCTTTACACATCCTATGATCACAAGACAAGGAAGCGTGGATTGATTTATCAGTTCGGCATTCTTAGTTGAAAGCAGCTACTGTATATGAGGTAGGCTGTGCCACGCACTTTATATCAGAACATAAATCATTTACCATGTCGCTTACCAAGCTGCTGTAGTTTATACTCTTAGGATATCATTTTTTTTCCTGCAAGACCTTGCTTAGGTGAACATAAAGCAGTATTTAATTTTATGTACACAGCAGGTGGAGAAAATACTAGGATCATGGGTTAAGCAGGTAAATGAAACAAAGCAGATGGAACATTTGACACAACTCCCAAGATAGACAGTCATCCCTCACAGCAATATGGTTTGCCTGGCTTGAATGTTGTGTTGTTTAGCATTGCTAAACAGCAATCTCCTATTCTATTATATACAATGCCGGTGGCTGCAGAACACTGTTCCTTATCTTCTATGGTGTACATTTTATTAAAAGGAAATGTATTGGGTTTTTACATAAACATTTCAAAGAAATCAGCTTGATGTTAATAATCTTATTAAGGTGTGTTTATGATTTAAATACCTAATTTCTATGTCGAATTTATAATTTTATACAGTATGTTTCCACTCATCCCCTTTTCCTAGAGACAACTCCCGTTTTGAGGAGTATGATCCCAGAGAAACACACATCCCCAACATGTACCTGGTGGCAGTGCAAAGCACAACTTCAGTGTGCTCTATATCTATTCCCAGCGCCAGCGACTCCAGGAACAATATATAGGGGGTGCACATAAGATACCACAGTCAAAACGGGGGGGGGGGGGTAATTATTTAAATCACTAAATCATACCACTGGAAAAAAAAAAAAAAATAAGTATATATAAATAAGTTTACAAAATACAAAAGTAATGCAGTATGCAATGATACCTAAGGAAAATGGGGTCCCTGTTTCTAGGGAAGAGGAGGTCCCTCTCCCTAGGGCAGACGGGGTTCCTGTACCTAGGGGAATAGGGGTCCCTGTCCATAGCGGGATATAGGGTCCCTGTCCCTAGAGGAGTCCCTGTCCATAGAGCAGAGGATCCAGCTTCTACAGTGGTTTATACCATGTCTAGTTGACACTTTGAACATATGTTCTTTGGCGTTCACTGTTTCCGGTAAGCCTCTCCTAGGTTGGTGGTGGCCATCTTCACTTCACTTGTTTCACTCAAGATTTTGGGAGCACCAGCACCTTGATTTACATTGAACTTTTTGCAATATTATTATTTTTGCATAGTAGAGACTTTTTTATGTTTTTTCATATAGACCAGGGGTCTCCAAACATTCTAAACAAAGGGCCGGTTTATTGTCCTTCAGACTCTTGGAGGGCCGGACTTTGGCCAGCGGGAGTAGAAATTTTCCTGGCATCATTGTTAGTGAACATCTTGTATTAGGGGGAGGAATAGTGCCCCATTGCTGGTATCATAGGGAGTAATAGTGCTCTATTAGTTGTGTTAGTGGGAGAAATGGTGCTCCATTGTCGGTGTCAAATGGCAGAATAGTGTCTCGTATCCGTGGGATGGATAGTGCCTTAAGGGCCGGATAAAGGCAAGCAAAGGGCCACATCCGGCCCTCGGGCCGCAGTTTGGAGACCACTGATATAGACATTCGTCTACTGATAATTTCAATTATACTGTTGAGCACAGTGTTCATATCACTTTGCTTATATATGTAGTGTTTACTTATCTCTCTCCAAAGCTCTAAGTGTCGTTTCTCTCTGGTGCTTTGTTCCTTCTGTTATCAACATAAAATCTGACAAGTTCTCAGACACAGGAGATGTCAGTAGCCGAAAATATGTGTCGGGAAGGGAGCTTAGAGCTATTCAGACTACAGCTCTACCTGTTCCTTTGTGCCTCTCCACATGTGAAAGGGGGTGGGTGTGTCCCTTTCCTCCAATCAGCTCTCACACAGTGTAAGTCCAGTATCCCCACCTGCCCCTATGTACTGCTGAAAGAGGAAGAAAGATTTTTAACATGATCTGCACTTTCCAAAGAGTGTTGAAAGGGAAAGACAGCAGATATATCAGTAAAACTTATGTAGGAGGATTTGTTTTATCTCTGTGTATCATCTGATGCTATTCACTTCACTGGTTATGTTGCACACCACAATTGGATTAAGGCTTCACGCAGTACCCCAAGGTAATCTATTTGGGAAGTGGTTTCATTCTGTTTTTTGGCCTACCCACCATTTTCTTCTTACTCCTTGACCTTTTTGTGAACGAGCATACTCTCTATGCAAATTCCTTTTGCACCAGCTTCACTTTTGTCCTACATTATGTGATACTCTTTCAGTCTCCTTGCACTTTCTGTTCTCTCACTATGTCGACTGGCATTGGTTATAACTCATCACTCTGAGGCAGCAGCATCTGATTTGCCATATTTAGGGCTCATTTACACTTGCTTTAGCTTCTACAAGGCTTCTGACAGGCTTTGGTAAAGCTCTCTGAACGCTAGTCAAAGCTCCTGTCACTAAATAAAATGGTTAGCTTACAGTCCTGTTTAGACCTGCTTTTGCTTGGAATTTTTATTCATTTATTACTTTTAGTGACAGAAGCTTTGACTGGTGTTCAGAGAGCTTTAACAAAGCCTGTCCGAAGCCTTGTTTTGAAGCAAGTGTAAACTAGCCGTTACACATATTTTCCCTATTTATAGATATTTTTAGAGTTATTGTTTTAGCACATATACTTAGCACAATATGGCCACCCTTATCCTACTGGAGACAGTTATGTATGCACCCCATGTCCCTGATGGCCTCAACGACCTCAGCTCCTGGGATAGACACTCATGGCGGCCCTCTTGTCAACATTATCACAGAGGTTGAACTGATTAACGTATGTAAGTCCCTTCGGGCTGGATATATCCTTTTCTCTGCTTTTTTTAACATTTGGGCTCAAACTCAGACCATAATAGTGTCTGTCCATATATATTTTCAACATATATGTCTAGCATCCACACCTGATGAGTGGTGGAGCTAATATACAAAACGGGTCAAGCTTTTTAGGATGTAGTCTTCATTTCAACCTATGGCAATAACTACATTATGCAAAGCTTTGATCTCTGCATATGGTTTTATCATATCATGCTGTTGGTATCTCAGAATATAATATGTCCTACAATACAGTTAATGCCAAGGTAATTTAATTACTATGGCCCGGATTCACAAAGCACTTACGCCGGCATATCTCGAGATACGCCGCGTAAGTGTAACTATGCGCCGTCGTATTTATGCGCTGTGGCCATAAACTGAGATACGCCTGAAAATAGGCTTCATCAGACCGACGTAACTTTCCTACGCTGGCGTATCATGGGCGCATATTTACGCTGGGCGCATTTGCCGCTCCCATTGATTTTCTATGCACATATGCAAATGAGGGAGATACGCCGATTCACAAACGTACTTGCGCCCGTTCATTTTAAGTACTTCTATGTCGCTTGGCCCATCATTTGCATGGGGTCACGCCTCATTAGAATGGCTCAAGCCCACTTCCACCTACGCTGGCTTACGACGAGGAAACCCAGCGTATGTTTAAGAGCGAGTGGGAGCAAGTGCTTTGTGAATCCAGTGCTTGCCTCTGTGCGCTGTGCCGGCGTAGCGTAAAAGAGATACGCTACGGCGGCATAAATATGCGCCGATGTATGTGAATCCGGGCCTATGTGTGTTGCAATTTTTACATTATCAATAGATATTATGTACCTCTGGCAATGTTTTTTCATTGTATAAGTCAATAAACATATCAATAATTACTTATGCCACTTACACACGTTCTGAAATTCCGATGGAATTTTCCGTCAGATATTCCGATGAAGCAGACTTCCATCAGTCTTGCCTACACACTGTCAGACTAAATTCCGACTGTCCAAAACGCGGTGACGTAAAACACTACGATGAGCCGAGAAAAATGAAGTTCAATGCTTCCGAGCATGCGTCAACTTGATTTCGAGCATGCATGGATTTTTCTCCGATGGAGTTCCACACAGACGATCAGAATTTCCTATGGTTTTTTTTTTCCATCGAAAAAATTTAAAACATATTCTATTTTTTTACACTGATGGAAAAAAGTCAGATGGGGCCCACACACGATCGGAATTTTCGATGAAAATAGTCCATCTGACTTTTTCCATCGGAAAATCTGATCATGTGTACGCAGCATTACTGAACTGGTTATTACTTGCCTTACTCAAAGTCCCAACCCCCCCCCCCCCTTTTTTTATTGTATTCACTGGGTATATGTGAGGGTTTACATCTGTAATGATTTGGCATGCAGGATAGGCAGACAGCATGAGCTTGAACATGAGCTTGGTCTTTATTCAGTAGCCTCCATCTTAGAACTACCCACAGCTCCCCGACCCCAGATCACATGATTAAAACTGTTAACTGTTTCCTAACATGATAAGGAGCTGGGTATAACAATTGAACTTGAATTATAACATAAAGCATAGACATCATTACATCTTCCCTCTCAAGTATGAAGCATTTAATATGAGACAAAGTCCCTCCATATCTTTGGTTTAATAGCTCGACCATAGCGAGAGAAAGCAACCGCTGGCTCATCATCCGTAGGATTGGTGTCCAGTTGAGAGTCACTCCCAGCGTTATCACATGCTGGTACATTTATGCTGTCCTTTGTATACTCAGTAGACTTAATATCCATGTTTAGGACTTCTGTGCCATCATGGGCTTGTTCTTTATCTCCATTGTCACTCGGTTCCTCTAATGATGTATCCACAGCAGTGTCTGGACGAAGATGACGCCTGTTTCGTCTCAGTTTCTGTCCATACTTGGTCTCAATTATATATGAATTTGGTGAATTGGCTTCTTTGACAATTCAAGCAGGTTCCCATGTATTCCCAGTTACTCTGTGTCACACAGCTTGCCCAGCAGAGAGTGGACAAAGGGATTTTGTAGATTTATCAAAATACAGTTTTTGCCTTTTCATGTTTATGATCCTCTGAGCTGTAAGGCCCTGTACAGACGAGCGGACAGTCCGCTGAAAATGGTCCGCCGGACCGTTTTCAGCGGACATGTCCACTCGGGATTTCTGTCTGATGGTTGTACACACCATCAAACAGAAATCCCCTCGGAAAAGATACGCAGTGACGTGCCGCGCCGTTGCCGCGACGATGACGCAGCGACGTGTGCGGCCCTGGAAGGTCAATGCTTCCACGCATGCGTCGAATCACTTCGACGCATGCGAGGGCTTTGGGCCGAGCGGACATGTCCGGTGAGTCTGTACAGACGACCGAACATGTCCGATGGACAGGCTTCCAGCGGACATGTTTCTTAGCATGCTAAGAAACATTTGTCCGCTGGAAACTGTCCGATCCGCCGGACAATTGTCCGGTCGGCCGTACACACGACTGAACATGTCTGCTGAAACAGGTCCGTCGGACCCGTTTCAGCAGACATGTTCGGTCGTGTGTACGGGGCCTAACTCGATCCTGTGGAATAGACTGAGGCTGCAATTTCTGTGGTTCAATAGGCACTGTGGTCCTCTGTGTTCTACCCATTAGCAGCTGTGCAGGTGAGCATAAACCTTCAATAGGTGTTGCACGATAGTTTAACAGTCCTAGGTACACATCCTGCCCTGATGATTGCGCTTTCAGTATAATGGATTTGGCTATGCCAACATACTTCTCTGCTAGACCTTTGGCCTGTGGTTGATAGGGGCTTGTGGGTTTGTGCCTGATTCCCAATTCACGCAGGAAGCACTGGAACTCAAAATATGAGAATTGTGGCCCATTATCAGAGACAAGTTCTTCACACACTCCATGTCTTGAAAGTATTGTTTTGAAAGCCCATATGACTGTTGCTGCTTTTAAGTTTCACAGCTGCACTAGCTCAAAGTATTTGCTGTTTACTATCAGGCAATGGTTGTCCTCAAAAAGAAAAATAACTGTAGCCAGTGTCTGCCATGCCCGTGCCACGGTGTTAGCGGTTCTTTTGCATTGTGTTTATGAAATGTCTGGCAGATTTTACACTTCTTCACAAGTGTCTCAATATCAAAGTCCAAATTAGGCCAGTAGACCAACTCCCGCTCTCTTCGTCTACACCAGTGCTTCTCAAATAGTGGGGCGCGCCCCCCTGGGGGGCCGCGAGGCTCCGTAAAGGGGGGCTCATTTGACCTGGCAAATACTGCATACTGCAGAGAGAGGGAGCAGCGCGGCGCGATCACTTGAGATTGTCCCAGCGCAGCCCCAGTAGCAGCCCGACGCGGAGGACCACGTGACCCTTTTCGAGGAGAACAGGCCCGTAGCAGCAATTATCCCCCGTTTCCAGCCCGTGCAGCCCCTCCGCACCGCTCACTACACAGATGCTCTGATCCTCCGAGTTATCGCTCCAGCCTACCAACTCGTCACTCCGCTCATCTTGTTCCACATGGGCCAAGCCTCCAACCTTCCATCCAATCCCGCACCAGCACTCTGCGAGTCCTGACACCGCTCCTCCGCTCAGCGTCAGTGAGACATCCTGCACAGCCTGAGTGGAGCGTGCGACTCGATTGCCCATGGTGCACAGGGACTGACAGCGGAATGTCCGTTCGCCTGAAGGCCTACACATCCATCTGGGTCATGGTAAGAGCGCAGCACATTGCCCACGTTTGATGCTGAATGCCAAAGTGATCCACATTTCTTTCTTTTTTATTCTCTTATACGTTAATAAGGATATGGTGTTATGCAGAGGTGTACTTATAACAATTTTATAGACAAAATATACTATTTACAGTCGTGCGGGGGGGGGGGGGGGGCGAAATGTTTTCTTCTTCCTAGGGGGGGGGCATGACAGAAAATAATTGAGAAGCACTGGTCTACACAGAGTAATGCCCAAATGCCCCTGATGGATTTGTTTCAGTACTTCTGCCTGTTGTGACTTAGGAATGAGAATACGGTCACCCATAAATATGATATCCAAATTAATGTATAGCTCATCTTTCATAGGCCAGAATCCCTGTAGTTCAGGACACAGCTTCTTTTGTTTTTCTGGCCAGCCATTGCACATGACACAAGTTAGTTTTTCTAGGACTTTATCCTGTCTAGTATCTTGTCTTATCTTCTCCAGCCGTACATCCGATATTGTAATGTTCGCTAGTACTGTATGTACCTGTTCTTCCAACTCAGGTTCATCCCATGCTTCATGTCCTTCTAGAAACACCCTAGACAGGGTATCTGCCATTGGAATTTCCTTTCCAGGTTTATACTTTACTATGAGATCATACTGCTGTAATTTCATAAACATCCGCTGCAGACGTGGAGGTGTAGAAGCTAGTGATTTCTGTAGGAGGTACTCCAACGGCTTGTGGTCTGTTTCCACAACTACCGGACGACCATATACAGTACAGACCAAAGGTTTGGACACACCTTCTCATTCAAAGAGTTTTCTTTATTTTCATGACTATGAAAATTGTAGATTCACACTGAATGCATCAAAACTATGAATTAACACATGTGGAATTATACATAACAAATAAGTGTGAAACAACTGAAAATATATTTCATATTCTAGGTTCTTCAAAGTAGCCACCTTTTGCAGCAGACACATCTCTAGAACTGTTAAGAGGAGACTGTGTGAATCAGGCCTTCATGGTAAAATATCTGCTAGGAAACCACTGCTAAAGAAAGGCAACAAGCAGAAGAGACTTGTTTGGGCTAAAGAACACAAGGAATGGACATTAGACCAGTGGAAATCTGTGCTTTGGTCTGATGAGTCCAAACTTGAGATCTTTGGTTCCAACCCCCGTGTCTTTGTGCGACGCAGAAAAGGTGAACGGATGGACTCTACATGCCTGGTTCCCACCGTGAAGCATGGAGGAGGAAGTGTGATGGTGTGGGGGTGCTTTGCTGGTGACACTGTTGGGGATTTATTCAAAATTGAAAGCATACTGAACCAGCATGGCTACCACAGCATCTTGCAGTGGCATGCTATTCCATCTGGTTTGCGTTTAGTTGGACCATCGTTTATTTTTCAACAGGACAATGACCCCAAACACACCTCCAGGCTGTGTAAGGGCTATTTGACCAAGAAGAAGAGTGATGGGGTGCTGCGCCAGGTGACTACCTCTTGATGCTCATCAAGAGAATGCCAAGAGTGTGCCAAGCAGTAATCAAAGCAAAAGGTGGCTACTTTGAAGAACCTAGAATATGAAATATATTTTATTTATTTTTATATTTAGTTTTGATGCCTTCAGTGTGAATCTACAATTTTCATAGTCATGAAAATAAAGAAAACTCTTTGAATGAGAAGGTGTGTCCAAACTTTTGGTCTGTACTGTATGTACTGGTGAAATTTCTCACATCCATTCACAATAGCCAGCATCTCTTTCTCAATTTGGGCATAATTGGCTTGCGTTGGGGTCAGTGTTCGTGAAGCATATGCCACAGGACGTCCTTGTTGTGTCAGTACAGCACCTAACCCAAACTGGGATGCATCCACTTGAAGTACAGTGTCACAGTTTACGTCAAAATATTTCAGTATTGGCCCTGGATGTTGAGTGATCAGTTTTTTCACTTTGTCGAAAGTCTTTTCCATGTTTGCATCCCAACACCAAACAGCATCCTTCTGTAGCAGTGTACGTAGCGGTGCTATCTGTTGAGCAAGGCCCTGAGAGAATTTGGATAGATAGTTGAAAATACCTAGTGATGTCTCCAGCTCCTTTCTGGAGGTTGGGGCCTTCATGTTAATAACTGCTGTAATCTTCTTTGGATCAGGCTTCAAACCCTCTTTGGTTAGGTGTCCAAAATATGTAACTTCTTCTGCCCCAATTTGCATTTTGTTTGGATTGAGTGTGAGATTCCTCTCACAACACCGATTGAGCAAAGCAGTAAGGTTTTTGTCATGTTCCATTTGATCCTTTCCATAGACCAGCAAATCATCAACTATTACTTCAACACCCTGTAGACCAGCGATCAATTTGTGTGATTTCTTTTGAAATATTTCCTGTGCAGATGCTATGCCGAAAGGTACCCTTGTGAAGCGCCATCGACCCGAAGGGGAGTTAAAAGTGGTCAAGTAACTGCTGGCTTCATCAAGACGCAATTGCCAGTAACCAGAATGGGCGTCTAGTACACTGAATACTGTTGCTCCTACTAGCTTGTGCGATATATCCTCTATGGTGGGGAGTTTGTAGTGTTCTCTCATTATGACTTTGTTCAAATCACGTGGGTCAATGCATATACGAATTGCACCTGTTTTCTTCTTCTCCACCACAACCATAGAACTGACCCATTCTGATGGTTCTGTGACCTTTTTTACTACCCCCAGCTTCTCCATCCTAGTGAGCTCTTGTCTGACTTTATCCACAAGAGTTAAAGATATTTTCCTCTTTGGGGCGTGAATGACAGGCTGCGCCCCCTATTTTATACATAGGCGGCTTACACCCAGGAGGTACCCCAGGCCCTTGAATAGATCACAGTATGTTTAATGTCAGCCCCTGTCAAACCTCTGTGCCCACCATCCACAGTCATTATGATCTTCACAAGTCCTATCCCTTTACTTGTTCTGAGACCTAGCACGGCTGGGGCTTGAGTTTATATCACAAACAATTGTAAAACCTTTTCAGATCCCTTGTATGAACATTTTGCATGACAGCAACCCACTACATTCAGCTTTTCACCCCCATATCCCATTTGTTTCGGTAGGTCTTGAGTCTCTAAGGGGGGTTCATTACTGAGGTGTTTCAGGTATATGTGGCTTGGTACACGATTTACTTATGCTCCTATATCTATTTTGAATGTGATTGGAGTTTTTCTAACCTCTGTAATGTTACAGTTGCTTCATCTGCAGACTGATGTGTTTTTTGTATTGCTGCAAGATATATCGGGGTGTAGTCTGAGTCTGACCCTGCATTGTCATCTATCGGGTGTACAGAACGTGTTTTTGACCTTCCAGTTTGTGAAGACAGATTACACAACCTGGCAAAATGTCCTCTTTTCTTGCATCTATTGCATATCTGCCCCCTTGCAGGACAGACACTATTTTTATGGTGCATGTTTCCACAATATCCACACGCTGCTTGTGTGTAGACATGTACAATTCGTTTAGTTTCTAATTCGTGTTTTAACGAAAATTCGGAAATTCGTTAATTTCGAATTTTCGTTTTAGCAAATTTTTTATTTCCGAATTTTCGGACTTCCGAAAATTTCGAATTTCCGTATTTCCGAATTTTTAAATTTCCGAATTTTCGTATTTCCGAATTTCCGAAATTTAGTATTTCCGAATTTTTCAATTTTCGAATTTTCGGAATTTTTAATTTCCAAATTTTCGTATTTCCGAATTTTTAAATTTCCGAATTTTCGTATTTCCGAATTTCGGAAATTCGGATTTTCGGAAATTCGAAAATTGTTCAGTTTTTTTTTAATTAAAAAAATCCCGAATTTTAGAAATTTCGAATTTTTCATTTTTTTTTTAATTTTCGAATTTTTCATTTTCGATTTTCAAAATTTCGAATTTTTCAATTTTAGAATTTTCGTTTTTTTTCAAATTTTTCAATTTCGAATTTTCCAATTTCAAATTTTTCGAATTTTCAAATTTTTCAATTTCGTATTTCCGAATTTTTACATTTCAGAATTTTCAATTTCGAATTTTCTTTTTTTTTTAATTTTCGAAATTTCCAATTTTTCATTTTTTATTTTCGAATCTTTCAATTTTAGAAATTTCTAATTTTTCATTTTTTTTCATATTCCAATTTTTCATTTTCGATTTTTCAAATTTCTAATTTTTAAATTTTCGAATTTTCGAAATTCTAAATTTTCGAATTTCGAAATTTTAAATTTTCGAATTTCGAAATTTTAAATTTTCGAATTTTTTATTTTTCGAATTTACGAATTTTTAATTTTCGAAATTTCTAATTTATGAATTTTCGAAATTTCAAATTTTCGAAATTCTGAATTTTCTAATTTTCGAAATTTAGAATTTTCTTATTTTCGAAATTTAGAATTTTCTAATTTTCAAAATTTAGAATTTTCGAATTTTTCAAAATTTAGAATTTTGGAATTTTTCATTTTAAAATTTTCAAATTTTTCATTTTAGAATTTTTCATTTTCGAAATTTCGATTTTTGGAATTTTTCATTTTCGAAATTTCGATTTTTGAAAAATTCGAAAAATAAAAAAAATTTAAATTCGAAAATTACAAAAATCTGAATTTTCAAAATTGTGGAGTTTCCTAAATTGTGGAATTTTCGTTTTTTTTAATTTTCGAATCTTAGACATTTCAAATTTAAAAAAAAATCGTACTTCCGAATTTTTTCAATTCCTGAAATTTTCCGAATTTTTGGAATTTCCGAAAATAATTTTTTAAATTTTCGTTTCATTCGTTTTTTTTGGAAATTTCGTTTTTTCGTTTTATTAGTTTTTTGCTTTTTCGGAAATCCGAAAATTCGGAATTCCGAATTCCGAATTTTCGAATTTCCCGAATTAATGAATTTACGAAAAAAGCAAAAAAAACCAATAAAACGGAAAAAAAAATTGATTTTCCCGAATTTCCGAAAAAATAAAAAAATACGAATGAAACAAAAACGAAAACATCTTTTATTTTTTCCCCCCAAATTTCCGAAAAAAAAAAAAAAAACGAAAATAACAAACGAAAAAAACAATTTTTTTGGCAGTGCACATGTCTACTTGTGTGTTACTTGTCCCAGGGCCATAGGTGCCCTTTACTCCTGTGTGTGTTCTTTCTTGCCCATATCTGCTGCTGTGATTTTCTATAGCAATTATCTGGAGCTGTGTTCCTTCCAGTACTCTGGCAATCCTTATGGCTTTCTCAAGATTTAAGTCTTCTTCCTGCAGTAGCTTTTCCTGAACTTCCTTAAACTTACTGCCCATTAGAATGCGGTCTTTTATCATATCTCCAGCATCATAGAAAGCACAGTCTTTGACAAGCAAGCGCAGTTGTTTCACCCATTCATCCAGACTCACCTCCACATTGCTTCCTCTCATAAAACAGCTTCCCTTGCACTGTGGAGTTTCTCCTTGGGTTGCAGTATGCCTCAAACTTTGCAAACAGTACCTCTGTTTTCTTTTTGTCCTCTGCAGTGATCTCCCCACTTGCTTGCCAGGCTCTGCACACATCACGTCCTTTTTGTCCCACCCAATTTAGAAAGTGAGCTGCTTTCTGCTGATCAGACCATCTGTCTGCATCTGGTCCTGCAAACACAAGCTCTATCAGCTCCCTCCACTCAGGGGTGTATTTAGGTTTTGTGCTGCCCTAGGCCTGACTAAACTCGTGCATCCCCTAATTTAAATATGACCCACCCCTTCCTGTCAAGGCCACACCCCTTGCGGTTTAAGACCCACCCTGAAATTTTCAAGTGGGGACACTAGTTCTGATGGCAGGGGGGGGGGGCAATGGATTCCCTTAATTTGCATATATTTCCTCTCACTTCCTGTTTGGCTATGGGACATGAAGTGAATTTTAGGCGAATGCCAACCGCCCACATACTGGAAGCAGTGCGGCCGATTTATGGGGGCGCTAAACTAATTTGCCCAACAGTGTAGTGCGAGCCGGCGGGGACACTGTCCGTGCTGCCCCCCTGCAAAGTGCTGCCCTAGGCCTGGGCCTTGTTGGCCTAGGCCAGGATACAGCATTGCCTCCACTTCAGATCCACTGCTAGATTCAGAGAGATGGCCGCAACTTTGCGGCGGCGTAGCTTAGCGTGTTTAGGCTACGCCGCCGTAAGTTAGCGAGGCAAGTACTTGATTCTCAAAGTACTTGCCTGCTAAGTTACGGCGGCGTAGCCTAAAGCGGGCGGGCATAAGGGCGCCGAATTCAAATTTGTCTGAGGGGGCGTGTTTTATGATAATGAGGCTTGACCCGACGTGATTGACGTTTTTTTTTAACTGCGCATGCGCCGGGCGCCTACATTTCCCAGTGTGCATTGCGGCTAAGTCCGCCGCACAGGCCTATTGATTTCCACGTGGACGTAAACAACTTAAATCCCTATTCACGGACGACTTACGCAAACTACGTAAAATTTTCGAATTTCGAAGCGGGAACGGCGGCCATACTTTAACATTACTATTCCAACTATTTGATGGAATAACTTTAGGCCTGCTAATGCGTTACGTAAACGGCGTAAATGTACTGCGGCGGCCGGGCGTACGTTCGTGAATAGGCGTATCTACTGATTTACATATTCTACGCCGACCGCAATGGAAGCGCCACCTAGCGGCCAGCCTAAATATTGCAACCTAAGATAGGACGGCGCAAGCCGTCGTATCTTAGATATGTTTAAGCGTATCTCTGTTTGAGAATACACTTAAACATAGGTCGGCGCAGATTCTGAGTTAGGTCGGCGTATCTACTGATACGCCGACCTAACTCTACCTGAATCTAGCTAACTGTGACCAGTTTTCAGACACATTCCCTGATTCCAAATCCAGGGATGGAATGTTCTTTGTGTTGCTGTTTGCTGCCATGACTCTTCTGTTCCACACTTCTGGTACCATGTAATGATTTGGCATGAAGGATAGGCAGACAGCATTAGCTTGAACATGAGCTTGGTCTTTATTCAGTAGCCTCCATCTTAGAACTACCCACAGCTCCCCGCCCCCAGATCACATGACCAAAACTGTTAACTGTTTCCTAACATGATAAGGAACTGGGTATAACAATTGAACTTGAATTATAACATAAAGCATGCACTTTATTATAACATCCACTTTAACAAAAAAACTATAAAATAGGTGAAAGCTCATAACAGTCTTCTAATGCAAACTCTACAGTAATAGAAAAATATGTGTTAGCTTCTTATATTTTGAGAAATCATATTAGGAAATATAGGGCCAGATATACGTAGAATCGCAGCGGCGTGACGTATCGTAGATATGTTACACCGCCGCAAGTTTTCATCGCAAGTGCCTGATTCACAAAGCACTTGCGATGAAAACTACGCCGGCGGCCTCCGGCGCAAGGCAGGCCAATTCAAATGGGCGTGTGCCATTTAAATTAGGCGCGCTCCCGCGCCAGACCTACTGCGCATGCTCCGTTTCGCAATTCCCGTCGTGCTTTGCGCACTGTGACGTCATTTTTTCGAACGTCGACGCGCGTAGCGTACTTCCGTATTCCCGGACGTGTTACGCAAACGACGTTAAATTTTAAATTTTGACGCGGGAACGACGGCCATACTTTAGACAGCAATACGATTGCTGACTAAAGTTAGGGCAACCAAAACGACGACTAAATTTGCGACGGGAAACTAGACTAGCGGCGATGTAGCGAACGCGAAAATCCGTCGTAGATCGCCGTAACTCCTAATTTGCATACCCGACGCTGGTTTACGACGCAAACTCCCCCCAGCGGCGGCCGCGGTACTGCATCCTAAGATCCGACAGTGTAAAACAATTACACCTGTCGGATCTTATGGATATCTATGCGTAACTGATTCTATGAATCAGTCGCATAGATAGAAACAGAGATACGACGGCGTATCAGGAGATACGCCGTCGTATCCCCTTTGTGAATCTGGCCATAAGTGAGGCCAGAATATTTCATTATAGATTTCAGATAGTATCGCTTACTATATTCATTGTTTTATTTACTATTTATTTAATGTGCCCATACAATGAATGCAAGCTGGTGTTTAGCATTCCCAAGCCAAAATGGAAAGTTGCACTGGGTCTCCGGGTTCAGCAACCTCAGCAATGATAGTTAGCTTTCTCTTATACTGTCTTGCTGAATCACAGATCCATGGACAGCCTTAGGCTACACTACTGATGTCTCTGTCAAGCAGCAAGTAAGTTCATTTAGGTTATGCTGCTGATGTCTCAAAGAAAAACTTAAAAAAAAAAAACTGTCATTACTTAACGACCAATATTCAGCAGAGCATTAACGTCAAAGCCTTATGAGGTTTTCAGTTTTTTCTTCTTTTTTTTTTAAATAATTATGGCTTTTTATGATTTTTTTAACAAGAATCACAGAAAAAAAAAAGTTTAATGCTCAGACATAAATATCAGTAAAGAAGGCAAAGAAAGTTTACAGTACGATGTCTGCTGTACATGATGTATTAGTGCAATGATTATTGTATTACAGTCACGTTGTAATTACTGTAACATTCCATCTATAGTGATGAATTTCAATAGGGTACACGAGGCTGTTAATGAAAGAAGCTCGAGAGTCAATGTCTCATCTGCATATGTATGTGCGTAAAATGGTATCAACATGGTCTAGTAAAAACTCTTGAGTATGATTAGTTTCATCAGGATGAAATTAATAAAAATAATGAGCTTAAGGTGGAACTGTGAGCAAAAGCGGAAATTATGTGTATGTCACAGTCTATCACTGACAGCAACACAGCAGTTTTATTACCCAGTGATCCTGCCAGTAGGTCAGTTAATTTTCCACTTCCTGTATCAGGGTGACAAGTCTGTTCTGCTGCAACTGAAATTCCATCGCAGCATTCTCACTCTAATGGAAATGTAGTTTTATATGGACTTTAACCACTTGCCGACCGCCGCATGTACATCCCGTGGCCTCGATGTCTACCGGGTGCCCGTGATCGTCTCACGGAGTGGCAGAACGGGGAGATGCCTATGTAAACAAGGCATTTCCCTGTTCTGCCTAGTGACATGGCAGGGATCAACTGCTCCCTGTGATCGGGAGCAGTGATCACTGTCATGTGACTGGTAGCCCACCCCCCCACAGTTAGAATCACTCTCTAGGACACACTTAACCCCGTCATCGCCCCCTAGTGTTTAACCTCTTCCTTGTCAGTGTCATTTACATAGTAATCAGTGTATTAGTATTCTCTTAATTGGAGATTCAACTGTAGTTGTAATAGACCATGGGAAAGATTTACTAAATACTAAAACTGGTGCACTCAGAATCTGGTACAACTGCGCATGGCAGCCAATCAGCTTTCTAACTTCGGCTTGTCCAATTAAGCTTTGACAATAAAGCCTGGAAGCTGATTGGTTTCTATGCAGAGCTGCACCAGATTCTGCATTCTCCAGTTTTAGTAAATCCCCCTCCATGTCTTGTGCATGGTGATTCTGAAAAGGGGGTGACTAATTTATTATAATCAGCTGATGCACTTTCAGTGTCCTGATGATAATTTTTTAGATGTGATTAGCCCTTAGGGCAGGGATATGCAATTAGTAGACCTACAGCTGTTGCCAAACTACAAGTCCCATGAGGCTTAGCAAGACTCTGACAGCCACAAGCATGACACCCAGAGTCAGAGGCATGACGGGACTTGTAGTTTTGCAACAGCTGGAGATCTTCTAATTGCATATCCTTGCCTTAGAGAGTATCTCACCAAAAATAAAATGTTTGTAGTAGAGGATGCCTGAAACCTGACTTAGTGCAGAGTTCTTCACCCAAGGGGGAAATTACATTCCCGGGCGTTCTCCATATTTTACAGAAACCTACAGCGGCTGCAGTTTGTAAAGGAAAGGTAATTTTTAATAACATTAAAGTATTATATGACTTGTGTAGCAACTGTATAGCTATATTATAATTTTTTTTGTATTTGCTATATTCTTTTCATCTGAAAGTGAAGTTACAATTTAAGTAAGCAACAAACAAATTAACACCTAATGCCACGTACACGCAACCGCCGGTTCATCCGATGAAAATGGATCGATGGATTTTTTCATCAGATATCCGATGAAGCTGACTTTCATCAGTCTTGTCTACACACCATCAGTTAAAAATCAGATCGCTTCCAACGCGGTGACGTAAAACACTACGACGTGCAGAGAAAAATAAAGTTCAATGCTTCCGAGCATGCGTCAACTTGATTCTGAGCATGCATGGATTTTTGACCGATGGATTTCCCCACAGACGATCATTTTTTTTTCTATCAGTTTTTTAACCATCAGAAAATTTTAAAACAGGTTCTATTTTTTTTCACTGATGGGAAAAAAAATGATGGGGACCACACACGATCGGTTCGTCCAATGAAAACAGTCCATCGGACCGTTTTCATCAGACGAACCGATCGTGTGTACAGGGCATAACTCTAATGCCAACTAACAATTTTTATGTAGTTACAGCAACATTTTGTTTTCTTTTGAGAAAAAGGTGTCAAATCACGAAAATAAATCATGAGATGAGAAAAATTTTAAAAATATAAATAAAGACGTGAAATAATAAAAAAAAAAATGTATATACTGAATACGAACATTACAGATTGTAGCCACAGTTTACCATAATTACATTTTTTTTGAAGCGCATAGTGATAAAAGAAGGGAATTATACATTTCTTGAGTACTTCCTGTGACGATATCGGTATGATATCCCCGTCAACGTTCCCTTCTTCCCATAACGAAAATCCCCCCAATATTCCACGAGGAGGGATATCCCTGGAATCGCCCAGAAAGCCACACATGAGACAAGCTTACTGCTTGAACAACACAGACTTTAATGTTATAACACACACAGCTTATATGTCATTTCCAAAACTGTTACAATGACAAATCTCTGCCCCCTCACACTGGGGCTTCCATACAGATGACTAGGTAGACACGACGGGGCCGATGCTGAAAACACATTTTCTTTAGACAATGACATCAATGACGCTGAGCACTAGCTGTACTGAATACATCAACCAGACCGCTCGACCCCGCATATAGAGAGATAATTACCACAATGAAGCAATCAGAATAATTAACACAAGCCACTTAAACACAGATCTTCTTCACACAACACAATAGATCAATTAACCTTTAGAAATAGTGAGGGGACATTAGCACGTCAATAACCTGTCAGAGGAATGAATCACATGAAATTCCTTTCTACCTCTACCCATATGGCTAGCAGGGAGCAGTAAACTGAGACATATAGGCAAATGTATCACAATGGCCCCCCTTTTGCTCCCTGCTCCGGCAAACCCGGTTGGACCTTCCCTGGTCCAGTAGGGTTGACGGGTTCAGAGCTTTTAGTCCGAGGTTAACTCCGTTTGGCATGACTGACCTCCCTTGGCAACTGCTTCAGACTCAGGTATGTCACCGGGTCGTCAGATCACACGCCGGTCAGTCCCCAAGTCTTTGTGCGATCTGCAAAGTCACCAGAAGTCAGTGTGAAGACAGCGAATGGGTCTGTGCGCCGCCGTCTAGGTGTCCCGCTATGGGAGGGGGCAGGTTATGGCTCTGAAGTGACAATCCCAGGAGATTCATAAAAAGAAAAAGTTATATTTGTTGAAATGCTGTAGCACTGGTGCTCAGAGTCCGGGGGGGGGAGGGGAATCAGAGCCCCATAAGGTCAGCCACCCCCTGCTCCCTCCGCAGCCGCCGGTTCTCCTCTTGGAGCTTCTCCAGCTCCATCTCCAGTTCATGGAGCCTGGGGGGGTCAGCCTGCTGTGACCTCAGGTGGTTGTTCTCCTCCTCCATGCGGCTTATGCACTCCTCCAGCTCTATGTACTCACGGATCAGATCCTGCTTGCTCATGTCCTGCAGGCTCTCCACGTGGTCCTTCATCATCAGGAACTGGGTGGTGGTGTAAGGGGCCACCGGTGGGCCCTTGGCGAACATCTCGGCACGCATCTGGGACGCCCGCTGCGACTCCCTCTCCTCCAGTCGCTTCTTCTCCTCCCAGGTCAGCTTGTTATACGGCTTCCAGGACCTCTTCTTCTTGAAGGGTGGCCGGCGGTGCCTCTTTCTGCCCAGCTCCCTCCAGGGCCCCTCCGGCTCAGGGCTGTCGCCCATGACCAGCTGACGATGGTGTTCCCTGTTGTCCGTAATAACAGATTGTACCATGAGGGCTTCGTAAGGGGTGCCCAATGGTTCTTCCTGACCCAGCTCCTGGGGATCCCAAGCCGAGTCTACTCAATGGGCTGCTGCTGGTGGGCGGTACCCAGGTTGAGACCAATTTGACCTGGTGTTGTCATTCATGGGGCAATTCTGCTTGAAGTGACCCAGCTGTTTGCACCGGAAGCAGCGTTGTTCGTTGCCCTCCTGGCGTGGATAGCGAGGGCTAGATGTCACCGGTCTGTAAGGAGGTTGGTATCTAGCGGTTGGTGGGTGTGAGGGCACCGTTTGTGGTGGAGGTTGTTCCTGTGGTGTGACCTGGTTCGTCTTGCGAGTATCTGCATATTCATCCGCCAACTTAGCGGCCTCTGGTAGAGTCATGGGCCTGCGATCTCTCACCCAGTCTTTGACGTCCGTCTGGATGTGATTGTAAAATTGCTCCAGGAGCATTAGTTGCAAAATGTCCTCTGCGGTGGTGGCCTGGCTGCTGTTAGCCCAGTTAGAGGCCGACCGGGACAATTGGCATGCCCATTCCGCATAAGAGTCTTTCGTGGTTTTGCGTGAGTCCCTGAACTTCTGTCGGTGGGACTCTGGGGTTACTGCATAACGAGCCAGGAGCGCTTCTTTAACCCGGGCGTAGCTATGGATATCCTGATCTGGCACGGTCCGGAAAGCATCAGAAGCTTTGCCTGACAGTTTGCCTGACAATATTGCAACCCACTCTCCTCTAGCTATTCGGTGCAGGTTACATTGTCGCTCAAAATCCGCCAGGAAGTTATCAATCTCACAGTCCTTTTCATCAAAAGCTTTAAAAGCGCTAAACGGAATCTTCCTTGCGTCTGCTGTGCTGTACTCACTGTTTGGAGAATGTGCGGCTGCTTGTTGGACTGCTGCCAGTTTTAACTGTAGCTCTGCGTTTACTAACAGGTCCATCACTTTCAGCACCACATCCGGCGCTGGGTTCGGGCCGAACCACGCTAGCTTCTCTCTCATTAGCTTGTTGGCTGGCGATTCCTCCTCCTGAATCACTGGTGTCTCCATTTCTTGTACTGCTGGCGTTGCTGCAATCCCGTCCTCCTGGTCTAGCTCCATTGATTCTGCTATGATGACCCGCTTGGTTTTGTTGCTAGCAATCCTTCCACGAACTTCCAGTAGTTCTTCCAGTGTCTGCTTGGAATCCGGGTGTGAAGGGGAATAGAAGGAAAAAATCCCACTGCTACCAACCAATTGTGACGGTATCGGTATGATATCCCCGTCAATGTTCCCTTCTTCCCATAACGAAAATCACCCCAATATTCCACGAGGAGGGATATCCCTGGAATCGCCCAGAAAGCCACACATGAGACAAGCTTACTGCTTGAACAACACAGACTTTAATGTTATAACACACACAGCTTATATGTCATTTCCAAAACTGTTACAATGAAAAATCTCCGCCCCCTCACACTGGGGCTTCCATACAGATGACTAGGTAGACACGACGGGGCCGATGCTGAAAACACATTTTCTTTAGACAATGACATCAATGACGCTGAGCACTAGCTGTACTGAATACATCAACCAGACCGCTCGACCCCGCATATAGAGAGATAATTACCACAATGAAGCAATCAGAATAATTAACACAAGCCACTTAAACACAGATCTTCTTCACACAACACAATAGATCAATTAACCTTTAGAAATAGTGAGGGGACATTAGCACGTCAATAACCTGTCAGAGGAATGAATCACATGAAATTCCTTTCTACCTCTACCCATATGGCTAGTAGGGAGCAGTAAACTGAGACATATAGGCAAATGTATCACACTTCCATATTTATTAAACTGGAAAACATGCCCAGTTATTAAGTGCTCCTTGTAAATTAGCCCTGATTTCACATCCCTTACGTCTATGTCACCTTAGTATAGATCTATTATCTTCTATTTGTGTCTTTGGCTGCTTGTCATTGCTATTGATTGGTCACTATGACAACAAAAATATGCCTTATTTAAAGGGTAATTCCAGATAACTAATAACATAGGTCAGCGCATTGCTAATGCTATCCAACAAATTAGATGTATGTACCAGGATAGCTAGGAATAAATTAACCGGTAGTATAAGGAAAAAAGTATTGTCAAAGCAATGTTGTTTAGGGGCTAGCTAAAAATATTAAAATACGATTTATTAAAATACAAGCTGTAGGGACACTAGGTTTCTTCTTCAGGTCTATTGACATAAAAAAGTGACAGACTACAAAAATGTACCGTATATACTCGAGTATAAGCCGACACGAGTATAAGCAGAGGACCTAATTTTACTAAAAAAAATGGGAAAACTTATTGACTCGAGTATAAGCCTAGGGTAGGAAATGCAGCAGCTACTGTAAGCGGAAAAGAGGGTCAACAATGCCCATTTGCGACCTCACTGTGCCCATTTGCAACCTCACTGTGCCCATTGCAGTCTCACTGTGCCATACCTCACTGTGCCCATTGCAACCT
This sequence comes from Rana temporaria, assembly GCF_905171775.1. Taxonomy (NCBI): domain Eukaryota; kingdom Metazoa; phylum Chordata; class Amphibia; order Anura; family Ranidae; genus Rana; species Rana temporaria. Next base: position 71,705,727 of record NC_053493.1, read on the forward strand.
CACTGTGCCATACCTCACTGTGCCTATTGCAACCTAACTGTGCCATACCTCACTGTGCCCATTGCAACCTCACTGTGCCATACCTCACTGTGCCTATTGCAACCTCACTGTGCCATACCTCACTGTGCCTATTGCAACCTCACTGTGCCATACCTCACTGTGCTCATTGCAACCTCACTGTGCCATACCTCACTGTGCCCATTGCAGTCTCACTATGCCCATTTGCAACCTCACTGTGCCCGAGTAACTGAATTCTTGACAGGCGTCCATTTTTTAAAAGTCGCGGCTTCCTCCTGGCGTTCTGTTCCATGATAGGCATTTGACACTGTGTTCCGCCTATAACGGAGGTCCTTTCATCCTCAGACTCAGTTTTCCAGCAGACACTGTGTTCAGTGTTCCACCAATCACAGACATTCTTTCATCCTCGGACAAGAGGATGTCCGTGATTGGCGGAACACTGAACACAGTGTCTGCTGGGAAACTGTCCGAGGATGAAAGGACCTCCGTGATAGGCGGAACACAGTGTCAAATGTCTATCATTGAACGGAACAACTTTTAAAAAAATGGACGCCTGTCAAGAATTCAGGTAAACTGACTCGAGTATAGGCCGAGGGGAGTATTTTCAGCCCTAAAAAAAGGGCTGAAAAACTCAGCTTATACTCGAGTATATACGGTATATACATTCTGAACAAAGGTATTGTATATTGATGCAATGTACAGTAAACAGGATAATAAAAGACGAAGCAGTAAAACATCACATTAATAAGATTTGGATAGTCAATCATTAGCGCTGCAATGTGAATAGTTAAGCTGGCCATACACCAGAAGAATTTTGTTAAAAAAATTTAAATTTTCTAAACATTCATTTAATTTTCTAACTAACGGTTAGTGGGACAAATCTACATTTGTTTTTGTCCATATTGACAAGAAAGTTCAAAGGAGCAGGATGGAAAAAATTTCAACCAACCAAAATCCAAACTGTAAATGTAGTTTTTGATCCGATTTTTTTTTACATATTGTAATGGAACCCAGTGGTGGCTCCTCCGGGTGGCGGCTTCACCCTGCGTCTTCTCCACCTCGGCTTCAGCGGCTTTGACGGCTGTCCCTACATCTCCTTCATTCTCCTCCTCGGCGGGCAATAGGAGCGCTTCTCCTCTTGGCCAATCAGGTGACGGTTCTCAGGACCCGCTTCCTGATAGGCCAGGAGGAGAATCAGGAAGACAATAGTGAATATCAATTTGCTACTGTCATACAACTATTTTTTAACCAATTAGAGCCTATGTTCCATGCGATTGTTGGTCCATGTCTTTGTGTGTATAGGAGATTTCTCAATATGCACGGGAACTTGGACCTTCAGTTTGATTTTGTATTTGAATCTCTACTCAGATGCTCTTTGGGGCTGAAGTTTTGTGATTGAGCAAGCTGTGTACTATTGCTGATTATCACCACCCCCAGAACGCCTGCAGTTACTGGGGCGGTCTATTTAAGATCTATCAGTTATTTTAGTCATTGTAATGATTAATCACAAGATGTATGTGTTATACGCGTCTACGTGACCTTGTGTTGGTGTCTTTGGTGTTATCGCTAATGCCCTGTACACACGATCGGAATTTACGATGGGGTAAAATCCAAAGGAATTTTCCGTCAGAATTCCGTTCAAGCTGTCTTGCATACACACTGTCAGACCAAATTCTGACCGTCCAAAAAGCGGTGACGTAAAACACTACGACGAGCTTAGAAAAATGCAGTTCAATGCTTCCGAGCATGCGTCAAATTGATTCTGAGCATGCGTGGGTTTTTTCTCTGTCGGAGTTCCAGACAGACAATAGGAATTTCCTATCACTTTTTTTCCATCGGAAAAAAATAAAACATGTTCTATTTCTAAACACCGACGGAAAAAGTCCACTGGACTTTTTTCATCGGAAATTCCGATCGTGTGTACAAGGCATATGTTATAATGAACAGACTTGTTGGGCGTGCAGAGAAATGTGGGTGGGAATGGGAAAAATGTGGGAGTGCAGAAGAGGGCAGTGAAAATAAATGTTTATCTCAGGCCTCGTACACACGACCGAGTTTCTTTTTGCCGAGGAAACCGGTCCTGTGTACATTTTTAGACGAGGAAACTGTCGAGGATCCCGTCGAGCCAAAAAGAGAGCATGTCTTATTTTTCCTCGACAGGAATGGAGAAACTTGCCTTGTCGAGTTCCTCGACAGCCTAACAAGGAACTCGACGAGAAAAAACGATGTGTTTCGCCCGTCGAGTTCCTCGGTCGTGTGTACGAGGCTTTAGCCAAATAAAATTGTTGGCATGGTCCATGGATTCCGTTATGAGATTTTGTATGAAATGTTTATAATTTATTGGTATATTATAAAATCTATTTTTGTGATAGAAAATGTATAGTATTTAAACTAGTATTTCATTATGACTGTTACCTATTAATTGGCCAGTGTTTTTGGGCATGTTAATGCTTTGAAGGCTTTTTCAGATTCCCATGAACCCATATTTACATATTCTGCCCATAGGCTGCTTTTTATTTACAGAAGTCTAGGTTGTCAGTCTCCTTCATTCCCCATGGGTATAAAAAATAAATGTTTCTCTAGTAATTAAAACTGAAAATTGATTTTTATGTATGCTGACAGGCATTTGAATACCCAACACACCTGATCCCCCCACCCCTAGCACAACAGGATAAGTATAGATTAAGAAAGGAGATCATTATTGAGAACACCAAATGACTCCTGGTGACCTTTTCTGTTCTAACCTCAGGCAGTATCTTATTGGAAAATATCTGGCCTGTGTTACCTGCACTTACATTTCTGTTGTTTTCAAATATACTTCATATCAATTATTCATAGTTACTCTGTTTAAAATTCTTCAGAATCTGTGTTAACAAGGTTTTATATATGTCACCCCATGCCTTTGTGAGGTTCCATATTAGCTAGCACATTCAAACTGCACCATGCAGTATTTTCTTTAGGCAAAATGCCTAAAAAATTGCCAGCGGGTGGCTCAAGCATGCCCTTTAGTTATACAAAGCCAAACGTTTTCATTGGGCAACATTACAACATTCTAGATGCCAGCATCCTAGCAACCAATGATATAATTGGGTGATAAGGAGGACATTGGCTGCCTGCACCGCATCCTTGTTTGCCCCTCCCGGCATCACTCCGTCAGCTCCGAGGTCACCTTAGCAGAGTGATGGAGAGAAACTAGGAATACTATTTATTACCAGTGTGCAAAGGTGTATTTGCTTTGTAAGAAACAATCACCTCTAATATTGGGTGTCCTATGTGTCTGGTTGAGGAGTGGCGGCTGAGGAAACTGAGCCCTGATCACGTAAAACTATTAAGCCTCGTACATACGACCAAGGAACTCGACGGGCGAAACACATCGTTTTCCTCGTCGAGTTTCTTTCAGGCTGTCGAGGAACTCGACAAGGCAAGTTTCTCCATTCCCGTCGAGGAAAAAGAAGACATGCTCTCTTTTTGGCTCGACGGGATCCTCGACAGTTTCCTGGTCAAAAAATGTACACACGACCGGTTTCCTCGTGTGTACGAGGCCTTAGTTTGTTTTTTTACATTTTAGAATGGGGTGCCTCAAGATTGTGCAACATTTTAAAGGGTGCCTTGACTGAAAAAATGGTTGAGAAACGCTGGTCTAAAGACACAGCACAGTGCATTCAAGGGCCCATATGTGAACTGGACCATTGGCATTCCTAATAAATGCTTTAACCACTTGCCGACCGCCATCAGTAGATATACGTCAGCAGAATGGCTGGTGTGCGCAAAGCAACGTATGGGTACGTTGCTTTGAATTTCCTGCGATGCAGGCACGGTGCACCTGCCACGAGCACCGTGACCATGCCCACGGGAACCGCGGACTTGATGTCCGCCAGGGTCCCATGATCCTGTCGTGGAGAGGCAGAACGGGGGGGTGCCTGTGTAAACAAGCATCTCCCTGTTCTGCCTTGTGACAGGACACTGATCTTCTGCTCACTGTCATCAGGAGCAGCAATCAGTGTCGTGTCACATGTAGCCCTGCCCCCGAAAACAGTTAGAATCACTCTCTAGTACACACTTAACCCCTTATTCGCCCCCTAGTGGGTAACACTTTCCCTGCCAGTGTCATTTACACAGTAATTAGTGCATTTTTATAGCACTGATCACTGTTTAAATGACAATGGTCCCAAAATAGCGTCAAAAGTGTCCGAAGTGTCCGCCATAATGTCACAGTCACGATAACAATTGCAGATCGCCGCCATAACTATTTAAAAAAATATATTAATAAAAATGGCATAAAACTATCCCCTATTATAACTTTTGTGCAAACCAATCAATATACGCTTATTTTTTTACCAAAAATATGTCAAATACATATCGGCCTAAACTGAGAAAAAATATGTTTTTTTATATCTTTTTTGGCAATATTTATTTTTTTCAAAATTGACGCTCTTTTTTTGTTTACAGCTCAAAAAATAAAAACCACAGAGGTGATCAAATACCACCAAAGGAAAGCTCTATTTGTGGGAATAAAATTACATAAATTTTGTTTGGGAGCCACGTCGCACGACCGCACAATTAGTTAAAGCGATGCAGTGCCGAATCGCAAAAAAATGTCCGCCAAATCCTCAAGGGGTGAAGTGGTTAACTGTGGCATCCAGCACAGAAAATCTTGCAAACTGCTTCAGGTTTCCCTTTTCCTTCATAATGACAGAAGATTGAATGACATCTGTAGTCAGGGAAAATAAATAGATGATTGATAAGAAACAGATGAAATTCTGATGAGAAGATGGAACACAAAAATTCAAGGTGAAAAGGATGAACTATGAGCAAAATCAAAAACTACATATATGATGCAATATGTCAATAGCATTAACATAACAGTTTTATGTTTTGTTTTTCTGAGTCCCCTTTGTAGCATTGTTTCATTACCTGTTGATTCTGCCAGTAATGCACATTTGCTGGTGCAGCATAAACATTCTAGGGTTGGTTTACTAAAGGCAAATAGATTGTTCACTTTGTAAGTGCAGTTGGCCTCTACAAGTACAGGTACTCTAGAGCAGTGGTCTCCAACGGTGGCCAGGGGGCCGCATGTGGCCCTTTGTTTGCCTTTTTCCGGCGTGCTCTATCCCTTCCACTGATAACACTACTCTGCCATCTGACACCGACAACGGATCACTATTTCTCCCACTGACACTAGTAATGGTTCCCTATTCCTCCCTATGATGACCATGATGGGCCACTATTCCTCCTCCTAATACCAAATGTGGCGATATTTACTCCCACTAATGCCCAGAAAATTTTAATTCCTCTGGTCAAAGTGCAGCCCTCCTAGAGTCCGAAGGACAATAAACCAACCCTTTGTTTAGAAAGTTTGGAGACCAGGGCTCAAGTCCTGTGGGAATGTGGGAACGGAGTCCCTGCACTTTTTTCACAGCAGGAACGCAGTTCCCTTTGCAGGACGAGAGCAGCCGAGCCACCCGAGCCAATCCTTCACTAAGCGGCGATGCCCAGCTTGAGTCACTGTCAGGGGCAGGCGAACCTTAGTACTGTATTTTCCGGCGTATAAGACGACTGGGCGTATAAGACGACTGGGCGTATAAGACGACCCCCTAATTTTCCAGAAAAAATATTGGTTTTGGGATATACTCACTGTATAAGACTACCCCCTTCTTACTAGTCTTTCTGGAAGCTGAGGGGTAGCCAGAACCGCTGACAGAAACAGGCTTTTTCAAATCTCACTGTGCCATTACATTACATGCCCCCACTGTGCCATCACTTGCCCCTCAATTGCCTCTCACTGTGTCATCACTTGCCTCTCATTGTGTCATCACTTGCCCCTCACTTGCCTCTCATTGTGTCATCACTTGCCTCTCATTGTGTCATCACTTGCCCCTCACTTGCCTCTCATTGTGTCATCACTTGCCTCTCATTGTGTCATCACTTGCCCCTCACTTGCCTCTCATTGTGTCATCACTTGCCTCTCATTGTGTCATCACTTGCCCCCCAGTGCGAGGATGAGAAGGCATCTGTGATAGGAGGAACACAGAACAGAGGCGCTGCTGGGAAGATTTGTGTTCCTCCTATCACAGAACACTCTGAAGAGAAGGCGCGGCTTTGAAATCATTCATGCTCGCGCTCGCAGCACGGGAGACTGTCACCGCTGGAAAAAAAAAGTGAGTACTGAGACCGTACCCGGCGTATAAGACGACCCTCGACTTTGGATGCATGTTTTTGCATCCAGAAAGTCGTCTTATACGCCGGAAAATACGGTAATCCTTTATGTTACTGGCCGTTTCCTGTAAATGGATTCATCGGGTAGTGTGCGGGTATTCCGTCACTTCCTCAATGCCACAATGTCTCCTGGGAGCTTTTGTCATTGTTCCCAGGAGACATTGTGGAGGTCTGCCGTGAGTTATCGCAGGATTTCGAAAGAACTTGCGCGCGCAAGACGATTTCCCCAACTTGTTCATTCCCCGACTTAGTTGGGGTAGGCGGTACACTTTGGTGGGGGTGGGTCAGCCACGCCCTGCGACCTTTGACCTCTGGGAACCTGCCTTCTGACCTTTGACCTTTGGTGGAGGTCCCTGTTCCAATTCCTGAGTCCTAGCCATATTCTTCAATGGGAAACCCTAACCCTAGAAAGAACTTGTGATTTAGTAATTATGCATATCATTTTATTATTTTTTTTGGTGGGGGAGTGGATCTTGGGTGGGAGTTCCCACACTTTTTTCCCCAGGACTTGACCCCTGTTGGAGACCCTTTCTCTAAAGCAGGGGTCTCCAAACTATGGCCTTCCAGTTGTTCAGGAACTACAATTCCCATCATGCCTAGTCATGTCTGTGAATGTCAGGCCCCGTACACACGTCCGAGAAACTCGACGGGCAAAACACATCGTTTTGCTCGTCGAGTTCCTTGTGAAGCTGCCGAGGATCTCGCCGAGCCAACTTTTCCCATTGACTAACGAGGAAATAGAGAACATGTTCTCTTTTTGGCCCGACGAGAACCTCGTCGGTTTCCTCAGCGAAAAGTGTACACACGACCGGTTTTCTCGGCAGAATACGTCTGCCATCGAGTTTCTGGCTGAATTCTGCCGAGAAACTCGGTCGTGTGTACGGGGCCTCAGAGTTTTACAATGCCTCATGGGACGTGTAGTTGCTCTAGAGCTTAGTAAATAAGGTAAAGCTTCACTTTACAAAGCATACCCAATCACCTGAAGTAAAATAAAAATAAATATTTTTACTTGCACGTGATTGGATGATATACGTTTAAGGAGCCTACCCTTATATACTAAGTTTTGGAGCAGAGTGCAACTGCAGTTGCAAAGTGCACAGTCTAATTAGCCTTTAGTAAATCAACCCCCCTATGTAATTGTGGTACCTGGGATGTCCTGGAGCTGCTTACAGCCACCCATAGACATGAAAGGGCTAAGGAGGCTGTATGCAGCTATTTGCCACTAATAGTGCATGTACACAAACGCAAGGGGGTGTGCATTCAGAAAATTTACTCTGTGTTTGTGTGTTATTTTACACTAATAGTACATAGCTGCATGCTGCCCTCACCCATTCATGTCTATGGTCAGCTGTAGGCAGCTCCAGGACACCCCAGGCACCAGACATCTGTAGCATGTTTGTGCAGTTTGGGGGCAAATGTGCCCATGTATATGAAGTCTATGTTACTGAAACAGACCAAGATGTCCAGCATAAATGGCCATTAGAGGGTTGAGACAAACCATTTAACATTGACAGGGGCAGTTAAAATGTTTTTTGTTAATTAAATACTTTATCCCAAAAGGAAAAAAACTGTTTCTGTATGTTTAAAAAAAAAATGTTAGCTTGAGTTAGGCACTTATGTAAAGTCCATTTAAATCTACTATTTCATCCACCATCACCCACTCCACAGGTTGGCAATGTTGCTCTTCAAGCGTATACATTTGGGTTGATTTACTAAAGGCAAATACAGTGGAACCTCGGATTACGAGCATAATCCGTTCCAGGAGAATGCTCGTAATCCAAAGTACTCACATATCAAAGCGAGTTTCCTCATTGAAGTCAATGGAAACGAAAATAATTTGTTCTGCATTGACTTCAATGGCATGCAATACCGAATGCATCCAGAGTGCCGGAGAGCCTCAGAAACGGCCGAAAAGGCCCGAGGACACCTCGACTGACCTCGGAAAGACTTTGTTCCCGAGATTTGCCAAGGTCAGCTGAGCTGTCCTGGGGCCTTTCCGTGCATTTCTGACAGCGCCGATCGGCTGCGATCTGCACCGTTCGGCTCAGCTCGGCTCTGGCGACCCCCACCTCAGGCCAAACACGGTACTGCACGCCGCTTTGGCCTGAATCATACTCATTTTGCGAGACAACACTCACAATCCGAGTTACGTTTTTTAAAAATACAGCGCTCATATTGCGAAATGTAGACTGTGCACTTTGCAACTACAAGTAAGTAGCTCAGTAACGATTGAAGCCAGTGGGCCAGCATGAAAGCCAGGTAGTGTACATTTTTAGTGGTCAACAATGGCATTCCACGTATTTAATTAAAGATTTACTTATTTTGGCTTATGTGGGGGAGGATTCCTTGCTGTTGATCATGCCAAAGCAGAGGAAGCTTTTCAATGAAAGATATAAACCCCTTTGATGTACAGTAGGCACTCCATTCTTTGATTTCCCTTGGGGCACATTGGATCGTTAGCGCATGCCAAGCCCACACCCATATTCATACACTATAAATATATACAAAATAATAAGTATGAAGTACGGCTGTGCAAATTAACTTTTAATTAATCTTTAATTTTTTTGATCGATCAAAATCTTTTTGATCTATTAAAATTCTTTTGATTGGTACTCACCTCTCCGCCGGCTTCTGGGCCTTCAGGGAGTTCCGTCTGAGATCCAGTAATGTAATGCGGCTGGGTTTGCCGTGTCCATCTGAAGGGCTCCTTTGCTGTGCCTTCATATCTGCATGCCGGCCGTACCTTACCATCTGCCACACGCAATGGCTGTTACACTTCCCTCTATCACTTCCCTCTATCAACCTGGGATTCTACAACCATCCACTGGGAGTTGAGATAGTTCCCTTCACGGGACATCTACATGCCGATGGACTGATGTTAACCTCTCCTCATCTGGATTCAGCAGTGGTATCGTTGTACACATTTTTATACCAGTATCATACTTAGCTACATGTTTTTATGACTGCTTTTGGTACCGTTTGGTATTACTCACACCATTTTTTACAGTTTATGTAGCCACATCGATTTTATCTCCAGTGCAATATTTATTTGGTTACCTACTGGAAGACTATAAAAGTTTTAATGCTATTCCCATCGAGCGCTGCCTTTGTGTGTTTTTTGTATCCTGCTATCCATTTTTCCAGTTGTTGGTAGCTGCACTGGGAATCAGCCTGCAAGGAGGAGATCAGCTAAAAGTAGTTGGATCTGTATGTGCGTTATAATTAATCGAAATTAGTCGATTAATCGATTAAAAAAAAACGATTAATCGAACAGAAAATTTTTGATCAGTAACAGCCCTAGTATAAAGCATTATTGGGTTGATTTACTAAAAGTAAAACGTTGCTTTCTGCCAGAGGAGTTGCTCTAGAGCTTAGTAAATGAGGGGAAGCCCTGCTGACTTACATCATCCAATCATATGCAAACAAAAATGCTGTTTTTTTTCCCCTTGCTTGTGATTGGGTATTCCTTGCTTTGCAAGTGAAGCTTTGCCCCTTTTACTAAGCTCTGGAGCAACTTTGCAAAGTGCATAGCTTAGTTGCCTTTAGTAAATCAACAAACCTTTGGAATACTACACTGGATATACAACTCAACATTGTACCTGTAACTGTGCTTTCTAACGAAGCCCATATATAACAAGATTGTATACTGTTGTAATCACAGCTGTAGTATTAGTTGCTGACTTAATTTCGTAATTTTTTGATTTTATGTCGTTCCACTTTTATGATATTTCATACTAAATAAATCTCTAGTTTTCTACATCTATTTGTACTGTGTGCCCTTAAAGCCCAATTTATTAGTTCTTCTTTCAATTTAGTAAATCAACCCCTATGCTTCCATATGGACTATAGTACTCTATGTCGGGGGTAATGTGCACAGTATGCACTATTCTTTTGAACATTCAGTATATTTTTCATCATCTTGGAGATTAGCCATATGTGCGACACATAGCATTATGCCTCATGCACCCAACATAATGACATAATCTGACAATGCTTGCAAAATTCAAATAATCCACTTATAGCATTTTACATTTAGATTGGATTGCACTGCACTAATCTGAGATAGACTGTCCTTACTCAAAGGTTTCTGAACTGATGACCACAGAACCATTTTAGATTATTACATGGAATAAAATATCACAAACCAGGTTACCCTTTTTTTTATTTAAATATGTAAAAAAAAAGGTAAAAGAATTCAAGAATCTAAAATGATTACTGTGGATACATCTTAGTCTGGGTTTCTTTTAATGGTGAGCAGAACATTGATTTTAGTAAATAAAAAATAAAAAACGTGCTATGAAAAAAAATGTTTTAACCACTTACCCCCCGGACCATATTGCTGCCCAAAGACCAGAGTACTTTTTGCGATTCGGGACTGCGTCGCTTTAACAGACAATTGCGCGGTCGTGCGACGTGGCTCCCAAACAAAATTGGCGTCCTTTTTTTCCCACAAATAGAGCTTTCTTTTGGTGGTATTTGATCACCTCTGCGTTTTTTATTTTTTGCGCTATAAACAAAAATAGAACGACAATTTTGAAAAAAATTAATATTTTTTACTTTTTGCTGTAATAAATATCCCCCAAAAATATATAAAAAAACATTTTTTTTCCTCAGTTTAGGCCGATACGTATTCTTCTACATATTTTTTGTAAAAAAAAATCGCAATAAGCGTTTATTGATTGGTTTGCGCAAAAGTTATAGCGTTTACAAAATAGGGGGTATTTTTATGGCATTTTTATTAATATTTTTTTTTACTAGTAATGGCGGCGATCAGCGATTTTTTTTTCGGTATTGCGACATTATGGCGGACACTTCGGACATTTTTGACACATTTTTGGGACCATTGGCATTTTTATAGCGATCAGTGCTATAAAAATGCATTGGATTACTATAAAAATGCCACTGGCAGTGAAGGGGTTAACACTAGGGGGCGGGGAAGGGGTTAAGTATGCCTGGGTGTGTTCTTACTGTGGGGGGGGGGGTGGCCTCACTAGGGGAAACACTGATCTTCTGTTCATACATTGTATGAACAGAAAATCAGCATTTCCCCTGCTGACAGGAACGAGAGCTGTGTGTTTACACACACAGCTCCCGTTCCCCGCTCTGTACCGAGCGATTGCGTGTGCCTGGCGGCGATCGCGCCCGCCGGGCACACGCACGGGAGTCGGGGGCGAGCGGGGGGCGCACGCGCGCGCCTCTGGTGGCGCGCGTGCGCCCCTAGTGGCGGCTAATAGGCAGGACGTCATATTACGTGCTCTCGCCTAGGAGAGCCACCTTGTGGACGTATTTCGGCGGTGCGCGGTCGGCAAGTGGTTAATGAATATTTGCTATTTATGAAACTCACATTTAGAAAATTAGGAAGATATATATTAAAAGAAGGATGAAATGTTTCTATTTGTAACGTAAAGCAGATTTTAAAGCGGAGGTCCACCCTTAAAAAAAAAAAAAATAGCCAAAAGGCTACAAAAAATTAGAAAAAAAATAAATATATATATTTTTTTATACTTACCAGAAGTGGTTGTTAACCTCCCTGGCGGTATGATTATTTCAGAAAAAAGGTGCTGAAAGCGGTACAATTATTTGCAAGGAAATTTGGCGTTTTATACTGTAGGCCTGCAATTCTTAGGAATAACTCACTTAAATCTGTCCAAACAAGAGTCTAGTAGGCATCCCGGGTATGACATTTTTTAAAAAAAAAATTATAAATTATAATATAATAAATAATTATAAATAATTATAACAAATAATAATATAATTATAATAAAAATTATTCAATAATGTAATCAACTCAGAATTGTCGCTGTCATTACTTTTATTTTTTTATGACGAATTTCCCCATAAATCACTATCGCTCAATTCTGCAAGTGATTATAATTTATTATCGCTGTTTTCTAGCTGCTCTAAAACCATTTTTGACATAAAGGGTCACTTTTGGTTGCTATGGACAATCTACAGTTTGCAGGCAGAAAGAAAGGTTTTTATTATATAAAAGAACATGTAGGGCACTGGGCAGACCACTAGGGACAAAGGGTGTGTGTGTATTTTTTACATACAGTACTGTAATCTATAAGATTACAGTATACTGTATGTAAGGTGTTTGTTTACCTTTTTGAATTTGGCACCATTCTCCGCTCCCGTGCGTCGTAACGTCGCAGGGAACGAAGATCGGCGGCACACAGAGGCACTGTGTGAATCGAGCGAGGTCCCGCTCGCTCACACAGCGCGGTGGCATCGCTGGATCCAGGGACAAGGTAAGTTAACCAAGCCTGTGGATTCTGCGAGGCGAGCCCGAGTCTGACTTAGGGTTACCGATCGCAGCACAAAAATGTAACCCAGAGTCAGACTCGGGAATACCGCCAGGGGGGTTAATAGGCAGATCTCCTAATCTGCCACTTTCTTGTCCACGGTGGTCTTCTTTCTTCTCCTTCTCGCGCTGCCTCCTGGAAAATGGGGAGCGGTGTCTTCTGGGACCTTGTGTGTGTCTCAGGAGACATCCACCCACTCACATAGCACCGCGTGGCTCGCGCATGCGCAGTAGAGAATCGGGCAGTGAACCCGCAGCGCTTCACTTCCTGATTCCCTCACCGAGGATGGTGGTGGGTTAGCCGTGACCTGAGCGATTACTCGTCTTCGGCTGCCGACATCGCGGGCACCCTGGACAGGTAAGTGTCCTTAGTAAAAGTCAGCAGCTACAGTATTTGTAGCTGCTGACTTTAATTTTTTTTGTTTTTGTTTTTTAAGCCAGACCTCCGCTTTAAGTAAAATAATAAAAAAATTATTTTAATAAAAAATCTAATTTTTATTTTTAACTCATTTTATTTTTTATTTTTTTAGACATGTACCTTTAAATCATTTTATAAAGTATTACTGAACTCTATGACATTGCAAAAATAAGTGTTTTTTTTTTTGTTTTTTTTTAACGTTTTCAACAACTGTATCATTGGCAAAAGAGTTTCAACTAAGAAAAGGAAATGTAGTCACATCCCAATATTCCTCAGCAATGTCTTTAATTCCAGAAGGAATGGCTACATAATATAAGGCTCTTCAGGAGGGTACAATGGCTGGAGATGTATTGTGATGGCTGCTATAGAATTTCTACCTTTAATAATTTGAAAATAGCACTTCTGCCGGCCGTGTCACGCTTTGTTTCCAAACAATACAACACCCCTAAACTGTCATACAGTTCAGTGGAAATCCTACAAGCTTTTCCCGGACAAATAAGAGATGGTGACCTCTGACCCTCGCTTTACATAACAATTGACATCGGGATTCAGGAGTGACTGCAATGGCGACTGGGAGTTTGTAAATGGCAGCTCCTGATTTAAAACCTTTTTTTTTTTTTTTTTTAAGAACCCAAAAGAAAAGAGGGGAACTTGGATCTCATCTGCATTACAGATCAGGCTTCTTTCAGAAAATCAATCATCCATAATTCATTACATGTTTCCTGCCGGGCCTAGAAACACGAGTGATCCTAGCAACAGGGCCATAGCAACAGAAGCTAATCCCAACCAATCCACTCCCCAGTCCTCTGATCGCAGTGAGCCAATCGAGCTGCCCACAGCCGCCTCTGAAATGTTGTCAGCAAACTCGTAATGCTGACATGCACCCAATTTGCACTAATCTTATGTTAGATTTCTTTCTAAGAATTAACATAGTGTTTGCAAAATAAGACGGAGGGAAAACAAGAGCAACCCTTCTTCTGTCGGCCTATTGACACAGCGCCGACGTTTACAGATTGGAGAAAATAACAAGGAAAAATGAGGATTTGATACCTATCAATTATGGAAAACACAAGAAATTTTCTCTTTCTCCTTGACACAAATACAACATAATCAAGGGAGGTTTCTGCAAGCTAATTTTCGGATTTAGATTGTGTTACACGCAGCCCTCCCTTACAATGTCTTACCACTAAACTAACATATATATATATATATATATATATATATATATATATATATATATATATACACTCACCGGCCACTTTATTAGGTACACCTTGCTTGTCCCGGGTTGGACCCCCTTTTGTCTTCAGAACCGCCTTAATTCGACTCAACGATGTTTTGGAAACATTCCTCTAAAATTTTAGTCCATAGTGACATGATAGCATCACGCAGTTGCTGCAGATTTGTCGGTTGCAAATCTATGATGCAAATTTCCCGTTCCACCACATCTCAAAGGCGCTCTATTGGATTGAGATCTGGTGACTGTGGAGGCCATTGGAGTACAGTGATCTCATTGTCATGGTCAAGAAACCAGTGGTGAGATGATTTGAGCTTTGTGACATGGTGCATTATCCTGGTGGAAGTAGCCATCAGAAGCATGGGCGGATCCAGAGGGGGGCAACAGGGCAATTGCTTCCCCCCGAGAAAATAATGAGTGAGTGAGCGAGAGGACGGGCAGGCTGGTGATTGAGCAATCATGCCGGGCGGTAAGGCTGGTGAGCGGGCTGGCGTGTCACTGAGCGAGCAGGCGGGTGTTCTGTCAGGAAGCCGCCGCTACCCATCTGAATATGAAAATAAAGTGACGTTGCTTCGTGGCCATCTTGGTACACCCGCACTTGTCCACAGTAAGCCTAGGGTTAGAAGTCGGCAAGCGGACATCTTTTTACACCCACCAGTCTTGCTTTTCAAGGTAAACCTTTTCAAGGTTATTTTTAGGAGTATAATCAACTTATATTTCACTATATAAGCTGAGTTTACTGTTAAAGTTACTTTGAAAAGCAAGACTCCGCTGGAAACACATTCTCACAGGCAGGTACTGTATTCTGCCAAGTGGAAGGTTCTTATGTCCTGTAAGTTGTGAGGTGGACCCTCCATTTATCAGGCTTCTTTTTCCAGCACATCCCACTGATACTTGATCTGGAGAGTTTAGAAGCCAAGTCAATACCTCAAATTTGTTGCTGTGTTCCTCAAACCTTTCTTGAACCATTTTTGCAGTGTGGTAGGGCGCATTATTCTGCTGAAAGAGGCCACTGCCATCAGGGAATACTGTTGCCATGAAGGGATTACTTTGAACACGGAGCCTGGGAAACATGGCAGGGCACATGGGAGGTGTGGAAGTGATCTGGAGGCTTCCAGCTACTGTAACATTTCCACCTGACAGTCAGCTTGTCAGATTTACACACACTAAGTGAGATGCTTCCTGTTAGTTCTTATTTAAACTTGTGTTTGGGAGACCTTCAAAAATGTGCCATACTTTTACCCCAACCACTTCCCTTATGCTGCAAGGGCACTGCCACCATAGTACCACATACCATAGTGGCAGTGCCCTTGCAGCATAATGGGGAGTGCTTGGGGGATGGTAAAAGTGTGGGTCAGATGCACATTTTTAACTACTTCCCATCTGTAGGACATCCATGGACATCCTTCAGTTTCAGTACTTATACCGGAAAGATGCCTGGACCTATAGGCATCATCCAGGTATGAAAATTTTCAGCCTGCGAGTCCCTTTGTAGTAGAAGTGATATGAATGGCTAAATAGCCATTCAATCACTTCTGCGGGTGGCTTAAGGGGGTCCCACACCCTCTCCCACCGCCCCTACCGAGCTCTACTGTATTATCGCGGTGCCCAGGAGCGATGTGACCGGCGGCATTGGTTGCAAAGAGAGAGAGGACATTGTTCCTTCCTCTTTGTGACCCTGAACATTTAGTCACTTTGGCACTGCATCGCTTTAACTGACAGTTACGCGGTTGTGCAACGTGGCTCCCAAACAAAATTGACGTCCTTTTTTCCCACAAATTAGCTTTTTTTTGGTGGTGTTTGATCACACCTGCAGCCTTTATTTTTTGTGCCATTAACCAAAAAAAGCAACAATTTTGAAAAAAAAAACAATATTTTTTACTTTTTGCTATAATAAATATCCCCCAAAAATATATATAAAAAAAAAAAAAATTTCCTCAGTTTAGGCCGATACGTATTGTTCTACATATTTTTGGTAAAAAAAAAAAATTGCAATAAGCGTTTATTGATTGGTTTGCACAAAAGTTATATTGTCTACAAAATAGTGGATAGTTTTATGACATTTTTATTAATACGTTTTTTTTACTAGTAATGGCGGCGATCAGCGATTTTTATCATGACTGCGACATTATGGCGGACACATTGGACACTTTTGGCGCTATTTTGGGACCATTCACATTTACACAGCGATCAGTGCTATAAATATGCACTTATTACTGTGTAAATGTGACTGGCAGTGAAGGGGTTAAGTGTGTCCTAGGGATGTGTTCTAACTGTGGGGGGGATGGGCTATGTGTGACACGACAGTGATCACCGCTCCCGATTACAGGGAGCTGTGATCAGTGTCCTATCACTAGGAAGAATGGGGAAATGCTTGTTTCTCACGGCGGGTGCGCGCCCACAATGCCGCATCTTAAAGGGCAACCTATATATACGTTGGTCTGCCCAGCTATGCCATTCTGCCGACGTATATCAGCGTGAGCCGGTCAGCAAGTGGTTAAAAGGACCTGTCACGGTCCATGCTATCACAAGGGATGTTGTTCATCCCTTGTGATAGCAATAAGTTTAATCCAAAAAGTGTAAAATTCTGTTAGATTGTAAACTCCCAGGAGCAGGGCCCTTCTAAGCCTCTTGTTTTGAATTTTACTTTTGGTGTATTGTCTCCCTTTATGTTGTAAAGCACTGCGCAGACTGTTGGCGCTATATAAATACTGTATTATAATAATAATAATTTGTGGGAACAGTTTGGGGATGGCCACTTCCTGTTCCAACATGACTGTGCACCAGTGCACAAAGCAAGGTTAATATAGACATGGATGAGTGAGTTTGGGGTGGTGGAACTTGACTGGCCTTCACAGAGTCCTGACCTCAACCTGATAGAACACTTTTGGGATGAATTAGAGCAAAGACTGTGAGCCAGGCCTTCTCATCCACATCAGTGCATGACCTCACAAATTCGCTTCTGGAAGAATGGTAAAACATTCCCATAGACACACTCCTAAACCTTGTGGACAGCCTTCCCAGAGGAGTTGAAGCTGTTATAGCTGCAAAGGGTGGGCAAACTCAATGTTGAACCCTATGGACTAAGACCTCGTACACACGATCAGTCCATCCGATGAGAACGGTCCGAAGGACCGTTCTCATCGGTTAACCGATGAAGCTGACTGATGGTCTGATGTGCCTACACACCATCGGTTAATGAACCGATTGTGTCAGAACGCGGTGACGTAAAACACAACGACGTGCTGAAAAAAACGAAGTTCAATGCTTCCAAGCATGCGTCCACTTGATTCTGAGCATTTGCAGTTTTTTTAACCGATGCTTTTGCATACTAACGATCGGTTTTGATCTATCGGTTAGGCGTCCATCGGTTAAATTTTAAAGCAAGTTCTCTTTTTTTTGACCGAAGGATAACTGACCGATGGGGCCTACACACGATCGGTTTGGACCGATGAAACGGTCCTTCAGTCCGTTTTCTTTATTATTATTAAAATTTGTTTTAATTTTTTAACAACATTTCCATTTAACAATATATCACACAATTATAATACGGTAAACATCCTTATCTATATCCTATACACCCCCCTCCCAAAAAAAAAAAAAGGAAAATTGTCCCCCTTGCCCTCACTCATTCCCCGCGGCTCTCTCCTACCCCCCCTAAAAAAAAAATTGGAACCCCATATATAAGAGGCTAAAAAGCCATTAACCCCTCTATAACTCGTCACTCATTACTCCTATTACCCCGACACCCTTCCCTACAAGAGAAAAATACCCCAAAAAATGTTTTACATTTTTTAAAAAAAATCTGAGGCCTCTAAAAAGCCATAAAGCCACGTATAACTTACCCCCCCCCCCTTTTTATCTTCCTTCCCTTCATCCCTTTCCTGTTACACAAAAATAAAAAGTTAAAATATCCCCACCCCACCCTCAGTGCCCCCCCCCCCCTTCTCTTATACCTATACAGGTGGGGGTTAGGGGCAGAGCCGCACGAGCATTCATATTGAGAGCTAAGAGAAAAAAAATTCATTTGTTCCCCCCACCCCCTCTCCCTCTCTTTCCCATGGGCATTCCACTTACATTTTTCTGCAGCTCCTTATATTATTCAATCTCTAGTGAGCGTTGTTCCCATTCTGACCATATTTCTCGAAATAGCGCGCACCCCCAAACTTTAATCGCGGTGTCCTCCCCGCTCGATCCCCACTTCCAGCGCTGTGTTTGAACCACTGCGCCGGCATATACCGAGCGCAGTACACTCGGGTATAGTCGGGCAGGCTCGGCTCCTCTCGCGTAAAGGACGTACAGGACGTGACCGCAAGAGGAGCCGAACCTGCCCGACTATACCCGAGTGTATTGCGCTCGGTATATGCCGGCGCAGTGGTTCAAACACAGAGTGGGAAGCGCGTATTGGCGTATATCGCGCACCCACGATTTTGCCCTGATCGGTATACGCCGATAAATACGGTATCTTTTCTATCTTTAACCCTAGAAATGCATCTCTCTGCCTCCATAATTAAATTTGCTTCTCTCTTCCATTCAAGAATAGTTGGTCTTTTTTTCTGTTTCCATAGTCTAGGTATTAATAATTTTGCCGCATTTAATAAATGAGGCGTAATACTATCCTTATATGATCCCATGGACCTCGCTGACCCATGGAATAAGAAGTTTAGAGGTGTCAATTCTATTTCCCCGGGAGATAGCCTTCCAACCTAGGGGGCAATCTCTTGCCAAAATCCTCTGATCTTTGGGCATGACCACCACAGGTGGAGTAGAGTACCCTTCAGTTTTTTTTCGTCGGTTTTGACCAATCGTGTGTACGTGGCCTTAGACTGGGATGCCATAAAGTTCATGCGTGTAAAGGTAATATCGTATAGTATAGTATAGTAGAATAGTATGTATAGTATATAGTATAGTATGTATACACACAATGTATAATTGTGGCATCTGAAAAGTCCCAGTCCTAATTTCTAATTGCATTAGTACAATATACTGTATGTAACAATAAACAGGCTTATAGAATAATAGAGTGCAAAGAGAAATTTGTAAAGTGCGAGCCCAGAGAGGCCAGTCGGAATCCGTCTTGTACTGGTTTGACTTCAGTGAAGGATATCTGATTGGTTGTTATGGGTTACTGGATTTTACACTTAGCGCTTTGTCTTTTTTGTACTGTTTACTGGGCAAGCAGGAATTGTAACTGTTGAAATGCAAATGTCCCCTGTGAGATTTCCCTTTTCAAACTCTTTCCATCTTGCACAGCCTGAAATTTGCAGAAATCTATGTATTAGAGTTGCAGAAAAGGAGTATTATAATCCTTCTGTCAGGAACAATTGTCTAAATTGTAAAGTAGCTTTTACCTTACTTTACTAAAGTTACTATTTATTTATGATGAGCACAGATCAGATTTGCACAAAAAATTCATGGAAATAGCAGAGTATTTGTTAAATCTAATCTACAAGTCATGGTGGGATATTGCTTGATTTTATAAGACAGAAGAGACAGATATTTGATTCTGAATGTCAAATGTGACATCTGAATTATTACAAATTTCACCGGGGAAGAAACAACAACAAAATATGGCAGATTAAGAATGATAATATGTTTACTTTATGAAATGAGACGCAGTTTTGTACTCTGTGGTGAGTTTACTTAACTTTTCCTTCACTGGAACTTAAAGCGGTGCTAAATCCAAAAACAAATGTCTATTATATTGCAGTTTACCCATCCTTAGCTGTGTTGGCTGCATTTGTTTTCTCTTTAAAGCCGTTGTTCCTTTATCTTCACCAGGGCTGTCTTTTCCATTGGGCACGCTGGGCAGTTGCCCGGGGGCCCTACTTGCCTGGGGGGACCTATCGGCTGCCCAGCGACCCCAGTAAAAAATGGTGGAGAGCGGCGGGTCAGAACTGTAGAACTGTATTGTGTCTACAGTCTCTGAGGAAGAGTCTGGAGAGGAGTCAAGAGTGGGAGCGCCGCCAGGATGGGGGTCACGGGAGAAGTCAGACATGAGGAGACTGTAGGATAAAACCAGAGCAGCCAAGCTGGAGCCATCTGACTGAGCCTTGCATGGTGCACCTGAGAGGAGGTCAGTGATAGCGCCGCCAGGCCAGTCTAAGGGGCGGGTGGTTGCTAATGTAAGGGGGGAGTGAATACAAAAATATTAGTGACCCCTCCCCTTACCTTAGTGTATTTACTCTACGGAAGGTGGTCTCTGGTCACCAGAGTTCCCCACACATCAGAGTTCCTGGTGTTCCCCTTTACATCAGAGTCTGCAGGATTCCCCCTTACAGTGCAAGGGGGAACTCAGTCTGAGGACCCTGATGTAAGTTGGAACTCTGATGTAAAGAGAAAGCAGTGGACTCTGATATAAGGTGGTCTCTGGTCACCAGAGCCCCCCTCCACATCAGAGTTCCCCCTTACATCATGATCTGCAGCGTTCCCCTTTACATAAGAGTTCCCTTTCACTGTAAGGGGGAATCCTGCAGACTCTGATGTAAGAGGAAACTCTGAGCAGGCTGGGTTATAGTAACCTAACCTTCATGTCAATCAATGAAGACATTTTTAAAGCCTGTAATTTTAGGTACTTTTTGCAGTGTCAGTAAAAAAATGTGGTTCTGCCAGTAAATTTCATGATTTCTGTCAGTAAATTCTTGTGCATGATTGTGTAGACAGGGCCCCAGTGCACTGTATTGCCCGGGGGCCTATAATGCTCTTAAGATGGCACTGATCTTCACCTGGTGAGTCGGCCAGTAAGTCTGTTATTTTTCAATTTACAATGATCAGCTTATATTCATTTTTATAAAACCTTTATCCCAAAAAGGAAAAACAGTTTCTGCAATTTCAGCTTAGTAGTTCAGCTTAGTTTTATTAAGTACATCTTAATCTGCTGGTGCATATACAGTTGCAATAAAAAGTATGTGAACCCTTTTGAAATGATATGGATTTCTGCACAAATTGGTCATAAAATGTGATCTGATCTTCATCTCAGGCCTCGTACACACGACCGAGTTTCTCGGCAAAAACCAGCAAGAAACTTGCTGGGATTTTTTTTTTGCCGAGGAAACCGGTCGTGTGTACATTTTTCGACGAGGAAACTGTCGAGGATCCCGTCGAGCCAAAAAGAGAGCATGTCTTCTTTTCCTTGACGGGAATGGAGAAACTTGCCTTGTCTAGTTCCTCGACAGCCTCAACAAGGAACTCGACGAGGAAAACTATGTGTTTCGCCCGTCGAGTTCCTCGGTCGTGTTTATCAATAGACAATCACAGTCTGCTTAACCACTTGGGATCCGTGCTGTAGACGAAAGACATCCACAGCGCGGCTCTCAAGTGCCGGGTGGACGTCCCTGGATGTCCTGTTGTTTACATTCCCTGTGCGCACACTATGCCCAGCGCATCGCTGGGAAGCCAATGCGCGTGCCTGGCGGCTGCGATGTCCGCCAGGTACCGGCGATCGGCGGTGACAGCAGGGACGTGGAGCTCTGTGTGTAAACACAGAGCTCCACGTCCCATCAGGGAGAGAGAAGACCGATGCTGTGTCCCTTGTACATAGGGACACAGCATCGGTCACCTCCCCCAGTCAGTCCCCCTCCACACACAGTAAGAACACACCCAGGGAATACATTTAACCCCTTCCTCACCCCCTAGTGTTAACCCCTTCCCTGCCAGTCACATTTATACAGTAATTAGTGCATTTTTATAGCATTGATCGCTGTATAAATGTGAATGGTCCCAAAATTGTGTCTAAAGTGTCCGATACGTCCGCTGCAATATCGCAGGCCTGACAAAAAATTGCAGATCGCCTCCATTACTAGTAAAAAATAAAAAATAAATCATAAATCTATCCCCTATTTTGTAGGCGCTATAACTTTTGCGCAAACCAATCAATATACGCTTATTGCGATTTTTTTTAACAAAAATATGTAGAAGAATACTTATCGGCCTAAACCGAGGACATTTTTTTTTTTTTTTTTCTAAAAAAAAAATTGGGACATTATTATAACAAAAAGTAAAACATATTGTGTTTCTTTTCAAATTTTTTTATTTATTTTTTTGTTTATAGCGCAAAAAATAAAAATCGCAGAGATGATAAAATACCACCAAAAGAAAGCTCTATTTGTGGGAAAAAAATGTATAAAAATATAATTTGGGTACAGTGTTGTATGACCGCACAATTGTCATTCAAAATGCATCAGCGCTGAAAGCTGAAAATTGGTCTGGGCACGAAGGGGGTTTAAGTGCCCAGTAATGAAGTGGTTAAACTAATAACACAAAGAATTAAATGTTACCATGTTTTTATTGAACACACCATGTAAACATTCACAGTGCAGGTGGAAAAAGTATGTGCACCCTTGGATTTAATAACTGGTTGAACCTCCTTTGGCAGCAACAACTTCAACCAAACGTTTCCTGTATTTGCAGATCAGACGTGCACAACGGTCAGGAGTAATTCTTGACCATTCCACTTTACAGAACTGTTTCAGTTCAGCAATATTCTTGGGATTTCTGGTGTGAATTGCTTTCTTGAGGTCATGCCACAGCATCTCAATCGGGTTGAGGTCAGGACTTTTTTTTGTGTGTAATTCTCCTTTAAAGGGGTGTGGCAGGGGTGTGTCCTATGCCTACATACGCCCCCAAGTTTCACCATCGCATGTGCCTTTGTCCTTTGTTCCCTGTGACTTGTATGGAGATGTAAAAGCAAAGCCCGAATTGATCTCAAACCAGCTGTAACTGAACCCAAAAGCTCATGTAAACTTACCCTAAATGAGATAGGTCATGTACTTGGAGTCATTTAATTGTAACTTTTGTAAGACATTTAATAAGGAACCAGCAAGCAAAGAGTTGGATGTCGTCTTCTAACTGCGGTGGGTTTACATTATTCAGCAGCATGTCAGAGCCCTGATAATGTTACAGGCTTTGTGGAAATCAGATGCTTCAAACAGTAACTTTTTCATCAGACTGTAAATCTTCCTAATTAGGAGACTTTGTTCCATGCTCTGCCTGCAGTGCGCTCCCTGACAAAGGTGCCGCGTATCGACCTAGATCAAACTGTGCTCAGCTATCTGTGAGGGTTGATTGGGCCAACCTATTTGGCTATGTCGGTAGACGGGAGAAAAAAAAATATAGACGAATTGAAATGTATACATCCAGGATGACAGAATAGGTTTGCTTAAGTTCTCAAAGTTTTGAAAGTGAAGAGAGCGCTGTCACAGAATTGCGGGCTTACAAAGCTCGGTGGTGACATGACTCACAAGACGCTCTTTATAATAGGAGTGTCAGCACAATGTCTTCTCCATGGGAATGTGGCAAACTTTAAATGTTAAACTTTTGCTCAATTTTATTCTAATGTTTTTGAAAGTTTATATTGCATATTTTATATCATGTTTTCATTACATGTATGACTTTAATACAGAGTCATTGCATGGCAGTTGTTGGCAGAAATAATAGGACTTCCTTATATGAAAGTACTGCAATGTCTGCTTACTTTTTGG
Source organism: Rana temporaria (assembly GCF_905171775.1). NCBI lineage: Eukaryota > Metazoa > Chordata > Amphibia > Anura > Ranidae > Rana > Rana temporaria. Next base: position 71,729,399 of record NC_053493.1, read on the forward strand.
CTGCCTCTGTCTAACTGAAAATTCACACAAACAATCTGAGCTTTGTAAGGGAGGGGGGTGTGTGACTACCGGTAATTCATTTTTGTTAATAGTAGGAAGTAAAATTACGGTCTTTATAAATGATTCAGTGGCGGACAATAGGCTCATGTACACTATCTGCTGGCTGCAACTGGTAAATATGCAATATTCCTATGTAATATTTTATTTTAACTTGACTATAATATTCAACTTTTTTTTAAATTCTGACACAGTTTGTGAGTGTTGACTCGCAAGACGAGCAAAATTCAAGCTAAATAGGTCCGCAGTACCTCATTTGGCCTGAGGTAGGGGGGCGCAGAAGCCAAGCAGAGCCAAAAATAGGCATGCAGTACCTCATTTGGCCTAAGGTACGGGGGCACGTGAGCCGAGAAAAGCAGAACATAGGCCTGCAGTACCTCATTTGGCCTGAGGTACGGGGGGCGCGTGAGCCGAGAAAAGCAGAACATTGGCCTGCAGTACCTCATTTGGCCTGAGGCACGGGGAGCAGGAAACAAGCCTTTTCGGCCATTTTCGGCCACCTCTTGCCGCATTTGGTATTGCATCCCATTGAAGTCAAGGCGGAACAAATAGTTTTCGTTTCCATTGACTTCAATGGGAAAACTTGCTTTGATATGCAAGTACGTTGGATTACGAGCATACTCCTGGAACGGATTATGCTTATAATTTGAGGTTCAACTGTATGTATATACACACATTTTTAACAATTCCAGTGAAAGAAGCCCCCCTCCCTCATTCCCTTCTTAAGATATTGTGCTCAGTCCATAGTCTTCTGGGACTGACACTAAATCAGGGTCCTTGGTGAGATCTTTGCTTATCCACTGGTAATCATGTATATCAGGCTCCACGTCCCTAACTGCAGTATGTATGGCCTGCATGTGACCAATACTGCTAATGGCTAGTGGAAGGAGCTAAATGAAGGATAGTGTGTAATTTCTCAACACTGGCAGTGGACCACACCCTGAGGAAGCCTCAGAAATTAAGTGGAACACTTAGGCATCAGGGGACATCCCCCAGAGCATGGACCCTTGCGTTGGTGATTCGGAGTACATGCCAATGAGCTGGAGATATACCAAGTCAGCTGTGGCTATGTCTTAACCCCTACATTACTACAGGACAGGGACTTCTCCCTTTGGTGCCTGTTTACTTTGATATAGCACTAATATTGGGCACTAAATATTACTTTCACTGAATTTCTGTGATATTGTATACTTGTACATTCAGCCTGGGGTTCTTGAGAAGGTTAAGTCAGAAGACTTAAGTCAGAAGACCATCCTTTCCAGTGGCTCCCATGAGGGCAGCGCTCTATATAGATAGAATGCCTATACCATTGTGAAGTATGGATTACATGATTGATATATACTGTATGTAGTATGGTGAGAGCACAATATTTAGCATCGTAGTAGTGGACAATGGAGCCCTGGATTAAACTTACAATGAGGATATAGACCCTTGTGTGTGCATGGGTTCCTCTTAGTGCTGAAGTCACCCCTACAATATAAAATACATCGGTTGGTTTAATTATATTCCACAAAAAAAATAACATATATCTATATCTGTATCTATATATATACAGTACAGACCAAAAGTTTGGACACACCTTCTCATTCAAAGAGTTTTCTTTATTTTCATGACTATGAAAATTGTAGATTCACACTGAAGGCATCAAAACTATGAATTAACACATGTGGTTCATATTCTGGACAGGGCATAACAGCCCTTGCGTGTGGCAGATAGTAAGGTCCCGCCGGTGGCAAGATATAAAGGCACAGCAAAGGAGCCCTTCAGATGGACATGGCATCACCGGACCTCCGACGGAACTCCCTGAAGGTCCAGAAGCTGGCGGAGAGGTGAGTACCAATCAAAAGAATTTTGATCGATCAAAAAAATTAAAGATTAATCGAGGAATTAATAGTTAATTTCCATAGCCCTAACATATATACCGTATTTATCGCGGTATAACGCGCTCCCGCGTATACCGCGCACCCCTAAAGTGGCCCCCAATCCTGTGGAAAAAAAGTTTTTTTGTTTTTTTGTACTTACAGTTTTGGTGTCTTGCGCGGCGTCCATCGGCGGCCTCGTGGGGTCCGGCGTCCTTCTGCGGCTTCGGGTGTCCTCTTCGGCGGGTCCGGCGTCCTTCTGCGGCGGGTCCGGTGTCCTTCTGCGGCGGGTCCGGTGTCCTCTTCGGCGGGTCCGGTGTCCTCTTCGGCGGGTCCGGTGTCCTTCTGCGGCGGGTCCGGTGTCCTCTTCGGCGGGTCCGGTGTCCTCTTCGGCGGGTCCGGCGTCCTTCTGCGGCGTCCTCGTGTCCTTCCCGCCACAAGTTTGAATACTGCGCCGGCATATACCGAGCGCAGTACACTCGTGAATCTTCGGGCAGGCTCGGCAACTGTCGCGCTGACGTCCTGTACGTACAGGACGTCAGTGCGAGAGGCGCCGAGACTGCCCGAAGATTCACGAGTGTACTGCGCTCGGTATATGCCGGCGCAGTATTCAAACTCGTGGCGGGAAAGCGGGTATCGGCGTATATCGCGCACCCACGATTTTGCCCTGATTTTCAGGGCAAAATAGTGCGCGGTATACGCCGATAAATACGGTATATATATATATATGTTCTGTGTATTTATATATATGTATATATGTACTGTATGTAACTAGCTTACAAAAAAAAGCAAGGCATCCTAACGTCTCACCAAAAAAAATTACAATTGACCAGATAGATTTTTCTATCAAACTTAATAAACTCATGAGGAAACTTTAAAATATTTTCAACATGATGTCTGTCATTGCAAAGATAAATACAATTCATCAAAACCGGCTCTCTGTCTTGTATTTTTTTCAGCAGCGACTTTCTGTTTATCATGCTTGATTAAAGATATTCATACAATCATTGTAATCATTTTTCTTCCCGCTGCTTTGAATCATTGTGAATCCCGATGTTTAGGACACTGGAATAAGTTCAATGATGATGTATAGCCAGGCTGCTGATGTGAAATTAGCACAGTAAAAGATTTCAGACAGAGAGGCTCCAAATTAGAGATGAGCTAAATTATTCAAGCCAGTGGGTCATTAGCTGATTTTTTATTTTTTTCCCCCAAACAATGCTTGAAACAAGCTTTTGGCTTGAGATGGAAAACACAACATATCATGAAACTTGAACTATTCACTATTGGTGTCACATTTTTTCTTAGTCAACCTGGGATATGACGTGAAAAACAGGGGTTTTAATAGAAGCAAATCAGGCCAGTGTAAAAGTAAAAGGGTATGGAAGAATGGTCAAACATTCCCATAGACACACTCCTAAACCTTGTGGACAGCCTTCCCAGAAGAGTTAAAGCTGTTATAGCTGCAAAGGGTGGGCCAACTCAATATTGAACCCTACGGACTAATAGCTAGATTCAGGTAGATGTGTGTATTTTTACGGCGGCGTAGCGTATCGTATTTACAATATGCCGCCGTAAGTGAGAGAGGCAAGTGCTGTATTCACAAAGCACTTGCCTACTAAGCGTGAATGGGCCGGCGTAAGCGCGTCTAATTCAAATGAGGATGAGGGGGGCGTGTTTTATGTAAATGACTCGTGACCCGACGTGATTGACGTTTTTTTACGAACGGCGCATGCGCCGTCCGTGGACATTTCCCAGTGTGCATTGCTCCAAAGTACGCCGCAAGGACGTATTGGTTTCGACATGAACGTAAATGACGTCCAGCCCCATTCACGGACGACTTACGCAAACAACGTAAATTTTTCAAATTTCGACGCGGGAACGACGGCCATACTTAACATTGACTAGGCCAACTATTTGTTCGACTAACTTTACACCGGGAATCGCCTTACGTAAATTGGCGTATCTAGTCATTTACATACTCTACGCCAAACTCAACGGAAGCGCCACCTAGCGGTCAGCGGAAAAATTGCACCCTAAGATACGACGGCGCAGGCCTTCGTATCTTAGCTAGGTTTAAGTGTATCTCAGTTTGAGAATACACTTAAACTTGCGACGACTTAGATTCCGAGTTACGACGGCGTATCTACTGATACGCCGGCGTAACTCTTTGTGAATCTGGCTATAAGACTGGGATGCCATTAAAGTTTATGTGCGTGTAAAGGCAGCCGTCCCAATACTTTTGGTAATATAGTGTATACAGTATATATATGTAATGCATTATATTTCATTTTACCACAGTGGAAGATAGACAGGGACAAATCTACCCATGTTTGATGTACCAAGGGTTCAGCAAATCATGTGGGAAATTCAGCCAACCCATACTTACAGTAGCAGCAACTCCTACTGCTGAAGTCGAAGGAGGGGGGTGAATCCTGTTATTACGTTCTAGACATTTTTAGAGCTAATTGGCAAGACATTGAAGACTGGGTATTGCCTTGGGCAGCAGATACCCGTGGAAAAAAATGTAAGAATACTATACAGTAGGGAAAGCGCCTTTTCATTTGGCTTTTAGGGCAACAGTGAAAATACACACATCCTTTAACCTCTTCCTTACCGGGCCATTGTAAAATGAGGTCGGCCGGAACCCTCCCTCGATCCGGGTGGACGTCATATGACATCCTTTCGTCCCGGCTATCTAGGGCTCGCGCGCGTGGCACCGCCCGTGACCCGGCGCGTGTGCCCGGCGGCCGCAATGACCGCCGGGCAACCCACGATTGCCGGTGATCACAGCAGGAGTGTGGATCTGTGTGTGTAAACACACAGATCCACCTCCTGTCAGAGGTGAGGAGACCGATGCTGTGTTCCCAGTACAGAGGAACACACATCAGTCTCCTCCCCTTGTGAGTCCCCTCCCCCCTACAGATAGAACACACTTTAGGAGTCCCCTCCCCCCTACAGATAGAACACACTTTAGGGAACATATTAACCCCTTCAGCGCCCCCTAGTGTTAACCCCTTCCCTGCCAGTCACATTTACACAGTAATCAGTGCAGTTTTATAGCACTAATCGCTGTATAAATGTGAATGGTCCCAAAAACGTGTAAAAAGTGTCCGATGTGTCCGCCGCAATGTCACGGTCACAATAAAAATCGCAGATCGCCGCCATTATTAGTAAAAAATACAAAATAAATTCCGGAAATCTATCCCCTATTTTGTAGACGCTATATCTTTTGCGCAAACCAATCAATATATGCTTATTGCGATTTCTTTTACCAAATATATGTAGAATATGTATCGGTCTAAACTGAGGAAAAAATCTTTTTTTTTTTAAAAAATTGTGGTATTTATTAAATAAAAAATTTAAAAATGTTGTGTTTTTTTTTAAATTGTCGCTGTTCTTTTGTTTATTGCGCAAAAAATAAAAACCGCAGAGATAATCAAATACCACCAAACGAAAGCTCTATTTGTGGGGGGGGGGGACATAAAGATTTCATTTGGGTACAGTGTTGCATGACCGCGCAATTGTCATTCAAAGTGCAACAGCGCTGAAAACGAAAAATTGGTCTGGGCAGGAAGGGGGTAAAAATGCCTTGTATGGAAGGTGTTAAACAACACACAGTGGAGATGCATTAAAGCTGTCAGCACATATGTGGCTATGAAACTTTTTTTTACAAATAGCTTGGCTTACATCAGCAACCCAGTCTAATTAATTTCAGTTTGAATTTTTCAGATCATTTTCGCAATGACACAATCTTTTCCATCAAACAGTAATAGGAAGGCTTCAAGTGTCAGATAGAAAGTAGCCAGTAGTTTGCTGTGGCGCTTCCTCTTCTAGCTACAGTAAATCTGTTGTGCTGCTGGCCGATTTTTTAGCTAACGCTCATTAACCACTTAAGCCCCGGACCATTATGCAGCTAAAGGACCTGGCCCCTTTTTGCGATTCGCCTCTGCGTCGCTTTAAATGACAATTGCGCTGTCGTGCGGTTGACGTCCTTTTCTTCCCACAAATAGAGCTTTCTTTTGGTGGAATTTGATCACCTCTGTGGTTCTTATTTTTTGCGCTATAAACAAAAATTGAGCAACAATTTAGAAAAAAATTCAATATAAAATTAAATTTTTTACTTTTTCCTATAATAAATATCCCCCAAAAAGATATAAATTTTTTTTTTTTTCCTCAGTTTAGGCCGATAAGTATTCTTCTACATATTTTTGGTAAAAAAAAACACAATAAGCATTTATTGATTCGTTTGCGCGTTATAGTTATAGCGTTTACAAAATAGGGTATAGTTTTATGACATTTTTATTAATAATTTTTTATTTACTAGTAATGGTGGTGATGAGCGATTTTTATCATGACTGCGACATTATGGCGGACACATCGGACACTTTTGACACTATTTTGGGACCATTGTAATTTTCACTGTGAAAATGACACTGGCAATGAAGGGGTTAACCTGTAGGGGGCGCTAAAGGGGTTAAGTGTTCCCTAATGTGTGTTTTTTACTGTAGGGGGGCGTGGCTGGGCGTGTGACGTCACTGATCGTCGTTCCATATGACAGGGAACAGACGATCAGTGACAGGCTCACTAGAAAGCACGGGGAGAGGTTTGTTTACACTTCACCTCTCCCCGATCTTCAGCTCTGTGTCCCGATCGCGGGACACCGGCGCCGATCGGGTCACGGAGCACAGGACCGGGTCGCGAGCGTGCCAATGGCGGCGCGCACGCGACCCATGGCTGGGCTTCTTAAAGGGGACGTACCTGTACGTCCATATGCCCAGCCGTGCCATTCTGCCAACGCATTTAGTTGTGCAGCGGTCATTAAGCGGTTAAAGCATAACGCAACTGTATCTGAGCACCACAAACTGAAAATGCTATTTAATTCCTTTTTAATATCCATGTAGCATTTATTGTACTGGAGTCCATCAGCTCTTACCTCAGGCATGCAGGCAGGAGGGTGTGTTATCTGAAAAAGCCCCTCATCCTCTTCTCCAGATGAAAGAAATAAAATTGCCCATGAAGACTCTTGGGATGTATGACATTATTTGGGCCTAAGCCAGAAACCAGGAAGCATCTGAAGAAATAGAATATTGATGTCAACCTCGTGCAATCCCCAGCAGAACAGAGCTCAGACTAGAAGAGAGGAAGCAGCACAAGGGCCCAGTCAGTCATGCTGCAGTGCCCATGCGCAGTGTAAATCTCAGGACTGAGTGAACAGAAATACAAATCCTTTGGCAGGTAAAACTGCTTTCTTATATGTATTTCATCTATGTATTTAGCGGTTTGCCTGAAGTTCAGCTTTAATAAATGTACGATGTAATCATTCAGGGAAAAAATTTAATAAATACGGTGAAATACCATTTATAGCATTGATACATTGATTTAATTGTAACATTTTAATTTGCAGCTAGCTATGGTTTTAACTTGGAAGACATGAAGCTGTTTATCTCACTTTGTGGGATCTTGTTGAAACACAACAAATGTCACTAAATAAATCAGAGAAATGTGCTTAAAGTGTTAGAAATTCTGTATATAGCCCCCACAGAACAGATTGTGCACAGTCTACATGGGCTTTGCTGCTTAACTGCAGACAGGAAACAGGAACTTTATTCAGGGAAAATACATAGGCCCGGATTCACAAAGCACTTACGCCGACGTATCTCGAGATACACCGCGTAAATGTAAATATGCGCCGTCGTATCTATGCGCCGTGCCCACAGAACTAGATACGCCTGCAAATAGGCTTCATCCGACCGACGTAACTTTCCTACGCCGGCGTATCGTGGGCGCATATTTATGCTGGCCGCCTCATTGCAAATATGCAAATGAGGGAGATACGTCGATTCACAAATGTAGTTGCGCCCGGCGCATAATATACGCGGTTTACGTAGGTCGTACGCCCGACGTAAAGTTATTCCCCATCTATGAGGCGCAACTCATGCAAAGGTATGGACCAGGGAACAGCCGTCGTATTTTACGTCGTTTACGTAGTAGTACGTGAATAGGGCTGGGCTTAGGTTACATTCACGTCGTAGGCAGTGATCCGTCGTATCTTAGGGAGTAGTTTCAACGTGATTCTTCGCATGCGCACTCGGATACGTCCACGGGACGGCACATGCGCCGTTCGTTTTAAGTAATTCTATGACGCTTGGCCCATCATTTGCATGGGGTCACGTCTCATTAGCATTGCTCACCCCCACTACCACCTACGCTGGCTTACACTGAGGAAACCCAGCGTATCTTTAACAGCGAGTGGGAGCGAGTGCTTTGTGAATAATGTGCTTGGCGCTCTGCGCTGCGCCGGCATAGCCTAAAAAAGATACGCTACGCCGGCATAAATATGCGCCAATGTATGTGAATCCGGGCCATAGAGTATACCATAGATGCAGCTACCAACCTATAAACACTGTCATCTACTGGTTGAAAAATATATCTCTACTAAATGCTAATGTGCAGTAGAGAGATTCTGGGAAATAGGACAGTAAAGAAAACTGTATCGTATTCCTTCTAATTCCATTATTTGCCCATTAGCTGTGGTTATTTTTTCTGCTTTACTCTGGACAGGGTGAATAAAGAAATGTCTGTCATTTGTCATTAATCGTAGCTCCTGAATCAACATATCTTACCTGCAAAGATGAGGTGCAACTTTTGTAGTTTAGTTTGTTTTTGCATTGTAGCTTTCCAGATTCTGTAATCTGCTATTCTGCTTTTAAATTACCTTGTTTCTTGCTCACAAAACAATCACATGTTTCGTGTTGCATGTTACTGTTTTATTCCTATTTTTTGTCTTTAAAGTACACTCTGTGACAGAAGCACAATCACTATAAATGCTTTCTGTTTTATGCTTATATTCATCCACGAGCTTGTCCTTAAAATTTTCCAATGTCAGTTCATCATCTGAACGTGCAATAAGTGCGGTGACAAGTGTTTCATAACCTTCCGGTAAACCGCTTAGTAATAGTGCTGCGACATGAAAATCTTGTATTTCTTATCAAGGATAAGGAGAACATTTTAGGAAATGCCACAACAGTGACCCCACGCTACTGGTATCACAAGATGTCACTAATATGGTATCACATGTTAACAATGTTAAGAAATTTTATAGGATTTAATATAGGATTCATGTTGATGGGGATAAGGGCCTCATTCCCACATTTCTGCATGAATGAGTAAGGGGTACACATTATCCCGTGTTTCCCATTCACAAAAAAATATATAAAGTGAATTGACGCACAGACATTATAGAAAACCTATGACTCACCCCAACAGGCAGAAATTAAGCAGGAAGTACCAGAGTGAGGGGAACAGTAGAAAAAAAAATTCATAGAGTGCAAACACTTTCTGGTTGGAACACAGGAGCAAGAAACTCTGGGAGCACTAGGGTTCTGGGATCACATAAACACTGGAGTGAGAGTTTTTTGGGAGCAGGGATCACAAGACACATGAGCACTGGGGTGCTGGGTACACAAAAGCTCAAAAGCAAGAGATTCTTGAAGATTCTTGAAGCGGCAGCACAGTGGTGCAGTGAGTAGCACTTTCGCCTAGCAGCAAAAGGGTTGCTGGTTCGAATCCCAACCACAACACCATCTGCCTGGAGTTTGCATGTTCTCCCTGTGCCTGCGAGGGTTTCCTCCGGTTTCCTCCCACACTCCAAAGACATGCTGGTAGGTAAATTGAATCTTGTCCAAATTGGCCCAGTATATATATGTATATCTGTGTGTATATCTGTGTGTATGACTGTGTGTCCCAAGCGTGTCACGATCCTACGGGGTAAAATGACCGCACCAGCCAAGCAGACTCTGGCTGGAAAAAGCGCCCAGAGGCGATTCAGTTCGCATGAGTAGCGCTATATAAGTCATTCATTCATTCACGGGGGTACTGGGATCAAAGGAATATAGGAGCAAGAGACTCTGGGAGCAATGGGGTGCTGGGAACACAAAAGCTCAGAAGCAAGAAATTCTTGAAGCACGGGGGTACTGAGATCAAAGGAATATAGGAGCAAGAGACTCTGGGAGCACTGGGGCGCTGGGCTTGCAGAACACAGGAGCAAGACCTCTGGTAGCACTGGGGTGCTGACATCACAGGAACATAGGAGCAAGTGACTCAAGGAGCAGAGGGGGGGGCTGCAATCCAAATGAATACAAAAGCAAGATAATCTGGAAGTGCTGGGAACACTAAAGTTTAGAAGCACTGGAGACTTTTGAAGCACTGGAATATTGGGATCAAAGGATTATAGACGCAAGAGACTCCGGGACCACTGGGGTGCTGGAAACACAAAATCTCAGAAGCAAGAGACTCTTGAAGCAGTGGGGTACTGGGATCAAAGGAATATAGGAGCAGGAGACTCTGGGAGCACTGGGGTGCTGACATCACAGGAACATATACGGTAAGCAATAGTCTCTGTAAGCGCTAGGGTTCTGGGATCAAGGAACACAGAAGCAAGAGTTTCTTCAAGCACTGGGTTGTTGGGTCACAAGAAAATAGGAATGAGAGTCTCTTTGAGTTGCTGTAATGCTAGAAGCTTACTAGGAGTTAACAAGTTGTGCAGTGACTGAGCAAAAGAACCCCAGAGTTAGCAGGGGTACATAGGGGCATGGTGTGCCACAGGGGTACACAGGGATCCTCAAAAAGAGGGCGATATAGGGGGACTCGGCAGGTAGCATACAGTTTAGTTGCCTGAACATCAAGCAAAACGTGCAATGACCCTTTAAGGGCGTGCCTGGCAGCGAATTGGCTGCGGTGATGGCGACCTCTGATTGGCTACATGCAAGCCGCCTGGGTAGGGAAAGACTCTTGGCTAAAGCAAGGCGTAGCTGTGTGTGACACCTCTGTAGGTAAAGAAGAGTGGAGTTGTCCTTTAAATGGTTTAATAGGGCTTCATATGGTAATTACAGGAATAGGAAGCTCATGAACACAACCAGGCTTAAAATCTGTGAGCTGCATATAATTATTTCAGAAAATGCCGACCATATTTCTAAACAGCTCGTTCTCTGATTTCTCTAGACCCTGTAAGGATTCAGCTCCAGCTAAAGCTGCCAATTCCTGGCATCCAGTGTTCTGGAACACTGCACATTTAAAGGTACTTGTGCTATAATAGATGGCTGTGCACAACATGTGGCCCTGCTTGAATGCAAGTGAATGCATTTATCTATCACTAAAAATATACTCTTTGCCAGAAAGTACAATTGTGTGTAATATACTTGCAAATTGGCAAATATAACTTGTTGAGAGAGAAAAAAAGGCAGAAAAAAAAGTCTTTTGATTTAATGCAAATCTCAGTTTAAGGAAACTAGTGCGATCCGCCACACTTTTGTTTCCTTAAATAATCCTTTCAAATGAATGCGCTCGGCTGATCACACAGAGCTACGACGCCCACAATCATACAATTATGTTTAGCTGCTCTGCGCATGATGATCACTCAAATCCCCAACAGCGAACAGAAAATGTATATTTTTTTGAAAGGGGGTGTTAGAAAGTTTATTTTTTTTTAAAATACACTACCCTAACATTATCTTGTGCTCAAAATTACATTATCCTGTATTTTCCTTGGTTTTCACTTTCATTTATCAAGTAAAGTCTATCTGAAAGTAGTTTGTAACATAATTTTTTACATTTTATGTTGGCTCTGGCATATAGTATCACCATTTATTTCTAGAATTTAAAGTGCTCCCTCTAGTGGCTACCTGTGAGAGATCCTTCATGAATAACTGCTGCAAGAAAAAGAAGAAGCAACCTGGTATGACATAAAATGCAATTTGGACTTTCATTACTTAGGCTCCATTCACACCTTCACATTCAGAGAACACCAATAAAAAACATGTATTTCTATGTGCATTCTTGAAATGCACAAAAACTGTGCCAAAACACGCATTGCTCCTGCAGCGTTGTTATTTCTTAAAAATGCACCAAAATGCGCATTGCAGAAACCTGAGAGGTTTACTGTCAAGAAAGGTGCAGAAGCTACTTTGGCATGCTTGGCACGCACAGGGCAGCACATTTAGGTAAAGGGGTGGCCCTTTCATGTGAGGAAAATGCAAAAAAAGTGTCGATCTCGGGTTTCAGCACCAAAAAATAAAATAAAAAACGTGGCGCACTGCACAGATGTGAATGGGGTCCTAAAGGTGAATTCCTGGCAAACAGCTAATAATATAATTGATCTAAAAATATGTAAGTTGTTTTACCTGCAAAAAGGTTTTTATTTCTGTCCATTCAGTTCTGAGATATACACAGCTCTGACACAGCAAAGCTAGGTTGACCAGACCTTCAGCACTGCGGTTAAGCAATACAATCTGTTCACCTCCCACCCCCAGCCGTCAACTGGACAGTGCTTGCATCCAATGTTTTTTGCCAGCTTCATCTCAGTACACATCCAAGACAACCTAATGCTGATCCTAGTACTAGACCTCCCTCTACGACATGGGTGCTCAACCTGCGGCCCTCCAGCTGTTGCGGAACTACAAGTCCCATGAGGCATTGAAGGGCTGACAGTTGCAAGCATGACTCCGAAAGGCTGAGGCATGATGGGACTTGTAGTTTTGCAACAGATGGAGGGCCACTGGTTGAGCACACATGCTCTACGAGTTTTTCCAAAAGAAGGATTATATCAATGCAAAATCAAGTACTTTCTGTAGCCTCCTCCTCTATTTAGGATGTTGATAAATTAAGTTTTTAGCTTCACCGCAGTGAATGGAGCAGTGATTGATTGCTTTAGTCTGTTCAGGGTTTATTAAGCTGGGTGTTTGATTTCTCACACCTGTTTCTGGAAGAAGCTTCCAGAATAAAGGGCAGAGAGATGCAGATGGTCAGTTTGCATATTTATCATGGCCCAACCAATCCCTGGAAGAGGCACCCAGAAGATGGCTGGGAAGGAGATAAATGTTTGGGAAGCTCTGGGTGTTCTTCCTCCACAGGTTTCAAGTCGCTAGGGGGCTGTGGCTGCCAATAGAGGCAGCTGAAGTGAGCTAAGGAGTTGCAGTATGGGCCTCAACAGGAGCTGGGCAGATGGCTAAGTGGTGATTTCTGCCTGATTTCTGCTAGAAGGCACTATTCTGAAGTCCTGGTCTGGAGAAGGATCTTTTATCTCCCTCCCTAAGGATCTAGCTGTGTGTGCTGGGTGATAGACAGCTCCTGACAGAGTAAAGATCTTCCTGGGGACTATTAGTTGTGCAAGGGCCAGATGGGAATTAAGTGGCAGAGGTTGCTATATGGACTACTGCTGTAGGGTCCTAGATATACTGTTACCTCCAGAAAGCTGTTGTTGGAAGATTAGAGAGATTTGTCCTCCATCATAGCACTGTGTGTTATAAACAATTGTCTTTTTTTTAATACTGTTTTCATAATTTTTGTTGCCTCTCAGTTCTGCTGATTTCCTCCAACTTGTTTCAGTTATTTCCTGTCTATATGCACTCTCTCTGGCGTCAACATTACAGCTTATCTCTGGACCAACCTTATTATAATTAATGACCATGATGGACAAGACCCGCACAATGTTTATGACACAGCCACATGCAGCCTCCACTAGTGGTGTATGCAATAGAGTAAAAAAAACAGGAGCATGGTTAGGAGACAGTAGTCACCCAATAACAGGAAGTGCCTGATCAACCATCCTCATTACAGGATCACCAGCTATTTTTTAGAATTAATGTGTTAAAGCTTAAAGCTCTTCCAAAATAGAAGCAATATGTAGGGTAGGGGTTGTGTGGTGGAAGTCTCGTCCTCCATGTTCCCCTCCTAGTTGGGCACCAAGTAAAGGGACATTGGAGGCCTACCCTGGATCGGGTCCTTCTGGGCTACACTATGCACCTTGAGCCAGGCTACTGCCCTTCACATGGGATACCTTTACTTGCATGAACGACTGGACTTTTTTAGTTTTTTAATAAAGGACATGTCAAATGCTTGGGTGTCCTTATTTCTAGGTTACAATTGTTTATCTTTTGTAAATGAGTAGGGGTACTCATAAACAAGGGGAAGGATGGTATCTGGAGGTCCCCCTATTATCAAAGGGGGGCCAGAATCCACCCCAGCTTGCATTACTAACTTTGCTATTACTTACCTGCTACGTACCTTCCCTCCACTGTATGATCTTGGCTTATTCCTGTTCCTGCTACCTACATCTGCTACTGACTGATCCACCGTGTATGACCGACTGATCCACCGTGTATGACCCCTGGCCTGGCTTCCAGTACTGTTTCCTTTGTGCACTGCTGCCAAGTACTTCTAGAGTAACTGAGAGACTTCTGCCTTACTGTGCATCCGGCCTGCCCCAGCATTCATCAGATGATCACCAGCCCAGCTCTTCAGTACACTACTAGTAACCTGTACTTCCTTGAGCATTACACTTCCTGTACCATCTTCAGTGGTGTGCTGCACTTAGCCGCAAGGGGAGTCCTCGCAGCACTTTGGCCGCCGACCAGGTACGTGACACAGAGATTGCTAGAGCAGTGGGAGGTTGCAGGTACCAGGCAGTTAGGTCAGCGAAGTTGAACTTTGAAGTGCTGAGGTCCAATGAGCAGAAGCACAGAGTCAGCTCACAAGCCAAGTTCGGTAACAGCCATATAGATACTGTAGGTACAGTATCAAGATCAGAGATCAAGTCAGGGACAAGCAAGGGTCGGCAACATGCTGGCAGCGAAGTACAAAATCAGAAGGCAAAATCTTTGTCAAAAGTCCAGACCAAGATCGGTAACACGGGTAAGCAGTAGACATGTGGAGGCAAAAGGGAATCCTGATAACAGTTAGGCGTAACTAGGTCAGTAACAGGATCCAGCAAGCTCTGAGGAGTAGTGAACGTATTGCAGGTACATCATAGGTACAAGGGCCCAGATTCACATACATTGGCGCATATTTATGCCGGCGTAGCGTATCCAATATACGCTACGCCGACGTAGTGCAGAGAGGCAAGCACCGAATTCACAAAGCACTTGCCTCCCAAACTGCGCTGGGTTCCCTCGGCGTAAGCCGTAGTAAGTGGTAGTGGGCGTGAGCCATGCTAATGAGGCGTGACCCCATGCAAATGATGGGCCGAGTGCCATACAAGTACTTAAAACGTGAACGCAACCCAGTGCGCATGCTCAGAATCACGTCGGAACTACTCCCTAAGATACGCCGGATCACTGCCTACGGAGTGAAGGTAACCTACGCCTAGTCATATTCACGTCCTACGTAAACTACGTAAAATACGTCGGCTTGTGTTCCCTGGTGCAGCCACTTGCATGGATGCTGCTGAGTTACACCTGCTTTATGGGGCATAACTTTACGCCGGACGTATGACTTTACGCACACTGCGTCGGACGGATGTTCGTGAATCGTAAATCTCCCTCATTTGCATATGTGAATAGAAAATCCATGGGTGCCCCAAATACGTCCAGCGTAAATATGCTCCCACTCTACGCCGGCGTAGGAAAGTTACGTCGGTCGGATGAAGCCTATTTTCAGGCGTATCTCGGTTTGTGGGCACGGCGCATAGATACAACGGCGCATATTTGCACTTACGCGGTGTATCTCGAGATACGTCGGCGTAAGTGCTTTGTGAATCCGGGCCAAGGACTTCAACCTTAATGCATATCAAATGTCTTTCATTAACTCAAACTCAATCAAAACTGGTGTGGAATGTGCCTGAATAGAATCAACTGCTTTCCTGAAAAAAAGAAATGTGCAAACAAAAAACAAAATGAATAAATGGTGTTCCCTGGCCCTGCTCTCCCATTTATAGTAATTACACTTTGGTTTATGAACTTGAAAATCGTGTTTCAAATGCAAGTACGATGCAGTTAATCAATACCCATGGATACAAGCCAAGAATAGTATGTACCTCTGATTAATAGGATGACTAAAGTGTTACTCTGCAGCCTTGAAATGTTGTCTGTACAAGGAGCAATTCATAAACTTTAAGTGTTACTAATCCCATTCACTATATCTGGTCTCCCACAGTACACAGAACATGGAAATGCAGTTATTTTAGTAAATATAAACTGCTAAATACATTTTCTCATCAGCAGTATATAACAGTCTTATGACTTCTACCACTGTCTGGTTAAAGCTTGTAGGAGGAGTTTTCATTCCACTCTGACTGACCTATGAGGCTGTATGACCCCTAACCCTCCGTCTGGACAGAGCTGATCAGCCCTGTGCTGATCACATCCACTCTCCCAAGGAAAAAAAAACTCTCTAGCAATACACACCAAACTGAGCATGTGCAGAGTGCCTGCAAGACTCTGTATTATCGGGTGACGGACTGGGGACAGTAAAAGAAAGGGAGGATCAGAGAACATGGGATCAAACTGCCTTTTTTATATGATGCAGGGGATTAACCCCTTAGGTTTTACAGTGCGTATAACAAGCATGTTTTACTGCATATATAGACTAATTTTACTGTTGTGGATTTAGTAACATTTTAACATAAAATTATTACCCTTTCCAAGAAGCCCTCCCTAATTTTACCGATAGGATGTTGTAGCTTGGCGCAAATGTAGGAACTGGCATTCCAACTGACATCAACTTGGCATATCATATACTGTATGTCCCCTGTACAGTGTACTGTATAGAGTGGAGCAACAGCAGTACTCTCTTGAGGATTTGTTCACATATGCAGGGGTCACGGCATGGGGTCCGGTGCGTCCCTGTTCACCGATTCAGGTGCGAATCAGGTCTGAGGTTTTGCCTGAATTCGCACCTGAATCGGAATCAAAGACACATAGAACCCTTTTTAAATGCGGACCACGGTCATCCTGGAGTTGTGTTAACCAGATCTATTGAGAGCCGGTCACACTCTCCGGTCATGCGAATTGGATACAGGGAAAGCCACATTCAATTTGCACATGTAACCTGCAAAAAGTGGGAAAAATCAGGTATCCTCATTAACCATCATTAAAAAGAATATATACAATATATATTTATTATTGTCTAAAAGGCAAAAATAACATATTTAAGAAATATTCTAATATTATATATTTACATTTCAAGCCATCATGTGAATCTCTAGGCTCCTACTCACATGTTTGCCATACTAGTCTTGGCTGCTTTTCTAAAAAAAACTGTTGCTTACAGAGCTCAATAGGTCAAATGCAAGCCCGTGCAAATCCAGTAGCGGTTCCCACATTGGATTCCGATTGGATGATGTGGAGATCGTGAAATCATCACCTTGCCTTTCCACCTCGTTAATCAATCAGAAAACACTTTGGGCCAGATCCAGAGAGAGAGTACGCCGGCGTAACTACTGATACGCCGGCGTACTTTCAAATTACCCGCGTCGTATCTTTAGTTTGAATCCTCAAACCAAGATACGACAGCATCTGGGTTCGATCCGACAGGTGTACGCCTTCGGATCGCAGATGCAATACTTCGGCGTCCGCTGGGTGGAGTTTGCGTCGTTTTCCGCGTCGGGTATGCAAATTAGCTTTTTCCGACGATCCACGAACGTACGCGCGGCCGTCGCATTCTCTTACGTCGTCTCTAGTCGGCTTTTTCCGGCGTATAGTTAAAGCTGCTATTTTGCGGCGTATAGATAGATTTGCCATGTTAAAGTATGGCCGTCGTTCCCGCTTCGAAATTAGAATTTTTTTTTTTTTTTTGCGTAAGTCGTCCGTGAATAGGGATGGACGTAAGTCACGTCTAAGTTCAAAAAATTACGTTGTTGCAACGTCATTTTGCGCAAAGCACGGTGGAAAATTTTGAAACGGAGCATGCGCAGTTCAATGGGCACGGGGACACGCTTCATTTAAATGAATCACGCCCCCTAATCGGCGATTTGAATTCCGCCGCCAGAAATATACTACGCCGCCGTAACTTACGGCGCAAAATCTTCCTGGATTCGACTTAAAGCCAGGTAAGATACGGCGGCGTAGCGTATCTCTGATACGCTGCGCCTATCCAATTCTATGTGGATCTGGCCCTTTATATCTATTGAGGAGGATGCAAGTTGAATTGTGCCTGTGCCAAAGGAGCAACCCCCTTTATTCACTATACAGCAGGGTAGCCGCTTGGCATGGGACCTTGAAAATAGTGAGAATCACTGCAGTGGAGGTGGCTAGTACAGTGATTACCAGCTTCCTCATGGATCAGCCATACATTAGACCAAGCTGGAGCAATGTAATGCCCTGTACACACGATTGGATATCTGATGGAATCTAATCAGATGGATTTTTTCGTCGGATATCCGATGAAGCTGACTTTCATCAGTCTTGCCTACACATCATCAGTCAAAAATCTGACCGTGTCCAACGCGGTGACGTAAAACACTACGACATGCTGAGAAAAATGAAGTTCAATGCTTCCAAGCATGCGTCAACTTTTTTTTGACCGATGGAGTTCCAAACAGACATGTTCTATTTTTTTTTCACCAATGGAAAACAAACCGATGGGGCCCACACGAGATCGGTTTGTCCGATGAAAACGGTCCATCAGTCCGTTTTCATCAGACAAAACGATCGTGTGTACAGGGCTTTACTATGCAAAAACATCCAGCAAAATAGGAGTGTATGCACAAGTTTACACATGCAGGTAAAAATTCCATAAGAAACCTCAGAAAATAAGAAGCTAATGTGTGATGGCACCTGCTTTCCAACCATGGCGCACTGGATATGACAGCCTGAATACCATCCAGCGTAGAAGGCCATGTAATGCATGGAACTTTGGCACCCACAGATGTTCCTTGAGCTTCTCTGAGTCCATTTTCATTTTATTTCCTATTATTTTTAAATTCTTACTGTAACTTTAAAAGGTCAGTCTGCCAATGAAGTATGATAAAAGTAAACCTGTCACTGCTACCCTCTCTTTCTGAAAATGTGTAATTGCTTGTCATACTGATGTTTTGGCTTTAGTTCTTTGAGTCACTGACTTTTATAACTTAGGCCTCGTACACACGACCGAGGAACTCGTCGGAAAAGACACATCGTTTTTCTCGACGAGTTCCTTGTTAGGCTTGTCGAGGAACTCGACAAGCTTTCTTTGCGTACACACGGTCAAGACAAAATCTCCTCGTTCTCAAACGCGGTGACGTACAACACATACAATGGCAGGGGAAGGTCGATTCCACTGGCACAACCCTTGGGGCTGCTTGTGCTAATCTCATGTTACTGTGTGTTAGTAAAAGTTTGGTAAGAGACGATTTGCACTTTTCAGTCTGTTACAGCGTGACAAATGTGTTATCGCCATTACAAACGCTACTTCTACCGAAGGTGCGCTCCCGTCTCATACTTTATTCTGAGCATGCGCGGGTTTCTTAGCATGCACACGCTCGCGTTTCTCGTCGAAAACCAGCCCGACGAGGAACACGACAAGGAAATTGAGACTCCCATCGAGGAAAAAGATAACTTGTTCTCTTTTTTCCTTGTCGAGTTCCTCGACAGTTTTCTCGATTAAAAACGTACACACGACCGTTTTCTTCGGCAAAAAAGCTCTCCCACCAAGTTTCTTGATGGATTCTGTCGAGGAAAACGGTCGTGTGTACGAGGCCTTATACCTATTTGCTGCAGGCCTGTTCTAGATGCAAAACAGATGTACTGAAGCCAGACCCAGACAGTCGATTAGCATTTTTAGTAGAAGACCAGTAAGCAGTGGCGTATCTAGGGTATGGCACATATAGAAAGTGCCATGGGCGCCATATGAAGGGGGCGCATGATGGAGAAAAGTAAGAATGTCAAAACTGGTGTATTTCACAGAAAAGCTGTGCCCCTGGTGTCACCCTTGCGCAGGCTGAGTGTGGGTGATGCGCCTGGTGTGCAGTGATTACTGTAAGGTGGACCGGCCTGCTGAGGTTCCCAGTGGTGTCAGGTGATCGGTGCTGTGTGTACGGAGCTGAGTGGAGAAGATGTACGATGGCCCGCTGGCAATGTGATGGGCTGCTGGGCTTTGTATTTCCCGCTCCTCCCGGGATCCCTTGATTGATTGCCGAGCTCCAGCACGTGTACATGTCCGGAGCCACGGGGCTCTGCTACAGCCTCCGACCGTGGCTGTTTGGTGATCCCAGCGGCTCCATCTCAAACGCCCCCACCAACTCAGACAGTGAGCAGCCCCCTGGAGCTGTCAGTCCCTATGAGAGCCGGGGACCTGAGGCATGGGCATCTGCACCAGATCGGGACCCCCGCCGGATCACATCAGCAGCTCAGGGACAGGCAACCTTGCCGTGCATGGGGGGGGAGCTCTGCAAACCGACCAGAGAGGGGAAAGTTCCGGATGGGCTGCTTTTAGTACTGCAGAACGGGGGAGGCAGCACCAGCAGCACTGGGGACAGCAATAAGCAGCAGCACAAGCCCAGCAAGGGCCAGCAGGTGCACCATCAACAGCAAAGCACGCACCGACCTAGTGTGATACTGATAAAATGAATTTAAATTCATTTTATCAATATCACACTAGGTCGGTGCGCCCTCTGCTCTTTTTTTCTTTTTTTTTCTCTTTTATAGTTTTATGAATTCCCACGATTCTGAGGAGGGCTGCAAGACTCTAGAAGATAACTTTTAATTGAACTGCACCACCCCATAGCATTTCCTGAAAATACCAGAGCGCAGGAGACTTGTTTCTGTATATATGCACCATCAACAGCAACATCCTCTGAAGAAGGGATGGGACAAAACTCTGACTGGAGGAGAAAGAGGCCAAGAAAGTCAGCAAGAGCATAGATTGGGTACTGAAGGAGCAGAAGAGGGGGAACAAGCAGACCCATAGACTGCTCCTCCTAGGTAAGTGCCTCTCCTTCCATTTCTACACTTACATGGGGGATAGGTGGCCGGCCATGCCTGCTGACACAGCCTGCCTGCTTTATGTTGTCCTTGACATTTCATGGTTGGCCTGCATCCTGGGCATGCCTCTGGACTCTACATGCTGGAGGATGTCATCTGCGAGAGGATCCCGCCACAGCCCCACCCATGGTGGGCAGCAGGGGCTAGGAGAGCATGAAGAAGCAATATATATATATATATATATATATATATATATATATAAATATATATATATATTGTAAGGGGTTCGCTCGGTAGCGGGGTGTGTGACCCCTTGGATGGGTTCACCACACACTGAATTTATACAGACTGGCAGTCGAAGACAGTTGAAAACAAAGTTTTTGGTTTATTTTTCCATCTTGCTGGAAACAAGTGCAAGCATCCAAACAGCATAAACAAAATCAAACATAAAATAAACCCTGGCCACTTGGGGCGTCTATCTTCACCACACAGGAACCTATCTATGGGGTCTGGCACAGCCTAGTGCTGGGCAGACACTGCTGGTCATACAGCAAAAAAACAATAGTCTTTTGATTTTTATCACACAGAAAAATCAATCCTCTCCTCACCTTCTCAGAAGACTTTCAGTACGCTGCTCTCCTTACTCACAAAGCCTCAGGATGATGCAGCAAATCAGTGGTAATCTTCTGGATTACTTATAGAGGCCTTAATTCTGCCTCATTCTGAACAGCTGAAGTCTTCCAACGCCCTAAACCTTTTTCTGGCTATTTCTGCAGCCGACGCCTAATAACAATTAAACAAGGCAGAAATGTATCTCCCGTCTGTGACAACACCCACAGATTTACCTGACTTCCTGTCACAATATATATATAGGCTTCACTCCACTAGCAACATGGAGTTTGCATGTTCTCCCTGGGTTCCTCTCCATCTCCAAACACATGCAGGTAGGTGAATTGTACCCTGTGTACAGACTGGCAGTGTACATGGCTGATCACATTCTACACTGACCCTACAATCATAGAGGACCCTACACATATCTATGTATACTTCCAATCAGTCCTGTCAGGGCTGGACTTGGACAGAAATTTGGCCCTGGACTTCATCCAGACTGGTCCACTTTAATTTTAAGTGTCCCCCTTGCATCAGAGTCCCCCTTACATCAGTGTCCCCCCCATCAGAGCCCCCCTTGCATCAGAGAGTCCCCCTTGCATCAGAGCCCCCCTTGTATCAGAGTTTCCCCCATCAGAGTCTCCCCCATCAAAGTCCCCCTTGCATCAGAGTGTCCCCCCTTGCATCAGAGATCCCCCTTGCATTAGTGTTCCCCTTCAGTGTCCCCCCTTGCATCAGAGAGTCCCTGTGATACATTTGCCTATATGTCTCAGTTTACTGCTCCCTGCTAGCCATATGAGTAGAGGTAGAAAGGAATTTCATGTGTGATTCATTCCTCTGACAGGTTATTGACGTGCTAATGTCCCCTCACTATTCTAAACGTTAATTGATCTATTGTGTTGTGTGAAGAAGATCTGTGTTTACCCTTAAAAGATGTGTATTGTATCATCAGGCTAAATGATTAGAGAAGTAGTATGTTAATTATTCTGATTGCTTCAGTGTATTAATTAACTCCACTGATGTCTTTATCTAAAGAAACGTGTCTGCATGGTCGGCTCCGACTTGTCTCCTATAATCTGTATGGGAAACCCCACTGTGTGAGGGGGGCGTTCCTAACAGGCTGTAACCACATATAAGCTGAGTTTTTGTGTCATTAAAGTGTCTTGTTCTAGCAGTAAGCTTGGCATGTGTGGCTTTCTGGGCGATTCCAGGGATATCCCTCCTCGTGGAATATTGGGGTGATTTTCGTTATGGGAAGAAGGGAACGTTGACGGGGATATCATACCAATACCGTCACAATTGGTTGGCAGCGGTGGGATTTTTCCCTTCTATTCCCCTTCACACCCGGATTCCAAGCAGACACTGGAAGAACTACTGGAAGTTCGTGGAAGGATTGCTAGCAACAAAACCAAGCGGGTCATCATAGCAGAATCAATGGAGATAGACCAGGAGGACGGGATTGCAGCAACGCCAGCAGTACAAGAGATGGAGACACCAGTGATTCAGGAGGAGGAATCGCCAGCCAACAAGCTAATGAGAGAGAAGCTAGCGTGGTTCGGCCCGAACCCAACGGCAGATGTGGTGCAGAAAGTGATGGACCTGTTAGCGAAGGAGGCTAAAGAAATAAGAGACGCAGAACTACAGAAGGATAAACAAATAAGAGACGCAGAGCTACAGAAGGATAAACAAATAAGAGACGCAGAGCTACAGAAGGATAAACAAATAAGGGACGCAGAACTACAGTTAAAACTGGCAGCAGTCCAACAAGCAGCCGCACCTTTTCTGAACAGTGAGTACAGCACAGCAGACGCAAGGAAGATTCCGTTTAGCGCTTTTAAAGCTTTTGATGAAAAGGACTGTGAAATTGATAACTACCTGGCGGATTTTGAGCGACAATGTAACCTGCACCGAATAGCTAGAAGAGAGTGGGTTGCAATATTGTCAGGCAAACTGTCAGGCAAAGCTTCTGATGCTTTCCGGACCGTGCCAGATCAGGATATCCATAGCTACGCCAGGGTTAAAGAAGTGCTCCTGGCTCGTTATGCGGTAACCCCAGAGTCCCACCGACAGAAGTTCAGGGACTCACGCAAAACCACGAAAGACTCTTACGCGGAATGGGCATGCCAGTTGTCCCTGTCGGCCTCTAACTCGGTTAACAGCAGCCAGGCCACCACCGCAGAGGACATTTTGCAACTAATGCTCCTGGAGCAATTTTACAATCACATCCAGACGGACGTCAAGGATTGGGTGAGAGATCGCAGGCCCATGACTCTACCAGAGGCCGCGAAGTTGGCGGATGAATATGTGGATACTCGCAAGACAAACCAGGTCACACCACGGGTACAACCCCCACAACCAACGGCGCCCTCACACCCACCAGCCGCTAGATACCAACCGCCTAACAGACCGATGACATATAGCCCTCGCTACCCACGCCAGGAGGACAACGAACAACGCTGCTTCCGGTGCAAACAGTTGGGTCACTTCAAGCAGAATTGCCCCATGAATGACAACACCAGGTCAAATTTGTCTCAACCTGGGTACCGCCCACCAGCAGCAGCCCATTGTGTAGACTCGGCTTGGGATCCCCCAGGAGCTGGGTCAGGAAGAACCATTGGGCACCCCTTACGAAGCCCTCATGGTACAATCTGTTATTACGGACAACAGGGAACACCATTGTCAGCTGGTCATGGGCGACAGCCATGAGCCGGAGGGGCCTTGGAGGGAGCTGGGCAGAAAGAGGCACCGCCAGCTACCCTCCAAGAAGAAGAGGTCCTGGAAGTCATATAACCAGCGGACCTGGGAGGAGAAGAAGCGACTGGAGGAGATGGAATCGCAGCGGGCGCCCCAGATGCGGGCCGAGATGTTCGCCAAGGGCCCACCGGTGGCCCCTTACACCACCACCCAGTTCCTGATGATGAAGGACCACGTGGAAAGCCTGCAGGACATGAGCAAGCAGGATCTGATCCGTGAGTACATAGAGCTGGAGGAGTGCATAAGCCGCATGGAGGAGGAGAACAACCACCTGAGGTCACAGCGGGCTGACCCCCCCAGGCTCCATGAACTGGAGATGGAGCTGGAGAAGCTCAAAGAGGAGAACCGGCGGCTGCGGAGGGAGCAGGGGGTGGCTGACCTTATGGGGCTCTGAGTCCCCTCTCCCCCCCCCCCCCCCGGACTCTGAGCACCAGTGCTACAGCATTTCAACAAATATAACTTTTTCTTTTTATGAATCTCCTGTGATTGTCACTTCAGAGCCATAACCTGCCCCCTCCCATAGCGGGACACCTAGACGGCGGCGCACAGACCCATTCGCTGTCTTCACAGGAGGTCCAACCGGGTTTGCCGGAGCAGGGAGCAAAAGGGGGGCCATTGTGATACATTTGCCTATATGTCTCAGTTTACTGCTCCCTGCTAGCCATATGGGTAGAGGTAGAAAGGAATTTCATGTGTGATTCATTCCTCTGACAGGTTATTGACGTGCTAATGTCCCCTCACTATTCTAAACGTTAATTGATCTATTGTGTTGTGTGAAGAAGATCTGTGTTTACCCTTAAAAGATGTGTATTGTATCATCAGGCTAAATGATTAGAGAAGTAGTATGTTAATTATTCTGATTGCTTCAGTGTATTAATTAACTCCACTGATGTCTTTATCTAAAGAAACGTGTCTGCATGGTCGGCTCCGACTTGTCTCCTATAATCTGTATGGGAAACCCCACTGTGTGAGGGGGGCGTTCCTAACAGGCTGTAACCACATATAAGCTGAGTTTTTGTGTCATTAAAGTGTCTTGTTCTAGCAGTAAGCTTGGCATGTGTGGCTTTCTGGGCGATTCCAGGGATATCCCTCCTCGTGGAATATTGGGGTGATTTTCGTTATGGGAAGAAGGGAACGTTGATGGGGATATCATACCAATACCGTCACAGTCCCCCTTACATCAGAGTGCCCCCCTTGCATCAGAGTGTCCCCCCCCCTTGCACCAGAGAGCCCCCTTTGCATTAGAGTGCCCCCCTTACATCAGAGTGTTCCCCCTTGCATCAGAGTGTCCCCCTTGCATCAGTGTCCACCCTTGTACCAGAGAACCCCCTTTGCATTAGAGTGTCCCTCCTTACATCAGAGTGTTGGACCTTGCATCAGAGTGCCCCCCTTGCATTAGAGTGTCCCCCTTGTACCAGAGAGCCCCCTTTGCATTAGAGTGTCTCCCCTTACATCAGAGTGTTCCCCCTTGCATCAGAGTTCCCCCCTTGCATTAGAGTGTCCCCCCTTGCATCAGTGTCCCCTCTTGCACCAGAGAGCCCCCTTTGCATTAGAGTGTCCCCCCTTACATCAGTGTGTCCCCCCTTGAATCAGAGTGCCCCCTCTCCTCCCCCTCCCACATGTACTCATTCACAGCTCTCCAGAAAGGCAGCATTGTTCCTCTCTCCAGTCATGTGACAAGTGATAAGGGGAGAGAGGAGGGAAAGTCTGCCGGCTGTCTATCTCCCCCTATAGGGCGGGAGGGAGCAGAAAGGCTAATACTCACTCCAGCAAGTGACAGCTGCTGCTTCTCTTGACAGGAGTGAAATCGCGATTACTCACTGTCAGAGAGGAGCGGCTCAAGGACTGCACCTGTCCGGCCCACTGAGCCATCGGCCCACCGGGAAACTCCCGGTAGTCCCAATGGCCAGTCCGTGCCTGAGTCCTGTCCAGCTCTTGGTGGATTTTGAGCCAGAGCTCATCTTAAATCATTTTTCGGACATGGGGGTGGCATGCAGAATGTGATCGGCAATGTACATTGACACTTCATACAGACAGGGGACCATCACCTACCACACCTACCAACATGGCTTTGGAGTGTGCCAGGAAACTGGAGTACCTGCATAATGCCCACACCAAGAGAACATGCAAACTCCATGCAGATAGCTTCCTGGCCCAGATTCAAACCAAGTGAGGCAAGTGCCAACCACTAACCTACTGTTCTCCCTATTATAACTGTATATACTGACAGTATTATCTGAAAGTTGGGTTTCAAATGTTTTCACAGGGGCGCAGTTTCAGTGCTTGCCATAAGCGCCGTTTTCGCTAGATACGCCTCTGCCAGGGCCAGATTAAGAACATCATGGGCCTGGTGCTGAGGATTTTGGTGGGGCCTTTTAGGCTGCATTCACACCTCCGCGACAAGTAACGCCGCGTACGTGGCGTATTTTGCCGCGAATAGTGTAACTTTTTTTTTACAAATCCTTCCTATTGCTTTGTATGGCCGAACGCCAATGCCGCCTGGAAAAAAGGGTCCGGGACTTTTTTTCATGCCGCAGGTGTACGGCGTCTATGAGATGTGAACCATCTCATAGACAGCAATGGGAATTCTCCCCTCCAGCGGCACGAGCGGCCGGCGTCGGGCGTTTTGTCGCGGAGGTGTGAATGGGGTGTAATAAATAATAAATAAATGCGTGGGAATGACATGAACGCAGCCCAGCCAAGGCAAGTGACCAAAGGCACAGAACCCAGAAGGAAGACCGGGTGAAGATGGAAGTGCCTGGGCCCCGCCTGATTCATCACAGCGCAGCACTGGAGGGCTCAGTCTGAAAATTTAAGTGTACACTAATGTGCTAATATGCTGTGCATACTTGTACATTGTGGCATAACCTACCCCAGGGCCTCTAAAAAGTAGTAATGTCAGGAAAGTTTACTACCGCTTTATTATCACAGGATCCCAGGAGCCTCTCATGGGGCCCCCTACTGACCCGATGGACGGTGGCCCTTGGACAGTGCCTAAGTGCACAGTTGCCAACATTTAAAAAATATTTTCAGGGACACTTTTTTATATAAGTGCTATATTTAGAGTAGCTAAGATCCCCGATGTTCCGCTATACATCATAGTAGTAATCACAAAATTAAATGAGTACTAATAATGGGGCAGAACAAATATGAGAACTGAGATTTCCTTTAGTTGAACTAACAAAAGTGTGTCTATTCTAGAGCTGGTAACATTGAGGATATTCAGTATAATTTTAAAGAACTGTTTTTGTGGGTAAGCGACATAGGGGAGGAGTATGGACGGTATATAAGTGGGAAGTATGTGCAGGTGAGGGAGAGGAATGTGGAGGGTCTAACAGTGGGCACTATGTACAGGAGAGGAGTGTGAAGGGTATGACAATGGGCAGTATGTACAGGAAGAGTGAGGGGGTATGACAGAGGGTAGTACGTACCAGAGAGAAGTGTGGAGGGTATGATGGGGCAGTATGTACAGGAGAGGAGTGTGGAGGGTATGACAGTGGGCAGTATGTACAGGAGAAGAATGTAGACAGTATGATAGTGGGCTCTATGTATAGGAGAGGAGTGTGGAGGGTATGACAGTGAACACTATGTATAGGAGAGGAGTGTGGAGGGTATGACAGTGGGCACTATGTATAGGAGAGGAGTGTGGAGGGTATGACAGTGGGCACTATGTACAGGAGAGGAGTGTGTAGGGTATGACAGTGGGTACTATGTATAGGAGAGAAGTGTGGAGAGTATGACAGTGGGCACTATGTACAGGAGAGGAGTGTGGAGAGTATGACAGTGAGCACTATGTACAGGAGTGGAAGGATATTTAGGGACTGAGTAGTGGTTAAGCGGGTCATACATGGATTGAAATTATGCCAATTATGCAGAGACCAGCCATAGTCAATCTATGTATGGGCTAGCTGGTTTTACACAAGTCAATCTATTAATCAACTTGAGTACAACCAGCCTGTTTTTTTTTCTTAAAACAATCAGTGCTGCCAGCTATAGTTAGCAACACTGATCATTGTACGCACTGGCAGAACACAATAACACTGCAGGAGTGATTCCCCCATCCACAGGTCAGCAGGTAGGAGGGTGTGTGGGGACAGGCTGGGGAGAGATACTAGTCAGTGGCTGGGTAGGCACTGGTAGTATCAGAGCCAAATACACAAAGGTTACATACGCCACGATCGTTAGAGCGAGAACAATAATTCTAGTACTAGACCTCCTCTGTAACTCTAAACATGTAACCTAAAAAAATGTAAAGCATCGCTTAGGATACCAAAAAAAATTGTGCTAACCTAACTAACTAACTGTTTTTTTAATGAATGAAACATTTTTTTCCAAAAAAACATGTTTGAAAAATTGCTGCGCAAATACCGTGCTAGAGCTGCACAATTAATCGTTAAAAAAATCGTGATCTCAATTCAACCCCCCTGACGATCTCCAATGCAGAGTTTGCTGATTCTTTCATATAACAAGTGGAGAGACTTTCAGCTGTCAAAAGAAAATATCTGGGCAGTCTGCCAAGTTTATAACAGGAAACATTGTAACTGACACTTCCTTCTTAGATCAAAGGGATAAACTTCTGTGTGTAAAGAACAAATCTGGGCAGTCTGCGAAGTTTGTAAACAAAATGAAACATTGTAACTAACTAACATTGTAACTAAATTTAACCACTTAAAGTCCAACACTTGTTTCTTAAGTTAGAAAGCAATATTATTTGCTAGAAAATTACTTGGAACTGCCAAACATTATATATATTTTAGCAGAGACTCTAGGGAATACAATGGCTATTGCTGCAATATGTTATGTCACACTGCATTTTCCCACTTCAATGAATAATAAAAACCATAAAAACAAAACAGTGAAGTTAGCCCATTTTTTTTGTTTTTTGTTTTAATGTGAAAGATGATGTTACGCCGCAACAATCGTGAGAGAATCGTGATCTATCTTCTAAGCAAAAAAATTGCAATTCTCATTTTAGCCAGAATCGTGCAGCTCTGTACCCTGCAACATAAAAAGTGCAAAGACCACCATAGAGTAATTTTCTAGCAAAAAACAAATGATGATTTTTACATGTAGTAGAGAAGTGTCAGAATTGGCCTGGGTGGCAAGGGGTTAATTACCATGAGTAATATACAAATAATTATTATAAGCCCTGTGATCCTATCAGTCTGCTGTAGTGTGTCAGCTTGTATTTATATTGGCCGCTCTAAATGTAGCTTCTGACAGGCTGTGCAAGCAGGCCCGTATCTCCGGAACCATAAATGATAGCCGTTACATATTTTAACCAGTTGTGGGGTAGCTCTTCCCATGCCTACCCCCAAATGTGGGGTTTCTGTGACCTCTGGTCATCGAGCTACAACCCCCCAAATTCGATCTTAGAAAAAAAAATTCTTAAAAAAAAAAAAAAAAAAAAATTTTTTTTTTTTTTTTTTTGGGCAAATGGGCCTATCTTGAGAAAGGGGCCTGGAGCTGCAGCTCCATCAGCCCCATTGTTAATCCGGCCCTGGCCTCTGCCAGCAAGGACAGCCACCATATCTCCCTAATCACAAGTGTGCTCTGAACTATAGGAGTCTGGTGGGCTTTGTCACCCACTGACAGCTTATATATATTTTTTTGTGAATTCAGAGATGAAATCTGAACCGTCTCAACTGTCCATTTTGTTTTGTAGAGGCTTTAGCACTGTATGCAGAATTAAAGTATTTCTAAAACCAAAATGTTTTATTTTAGTTTTGGATAGAATACAAAAGAGTTACCGTCCCAAGGCTTTATAGACGTCTCTTTTACCTTGTGGGAGATTCAGTCCTTTATTTAACCGCTTAACAACCGACTCGCACATCTATACGTCGACACAATGCCTCCTACAGGCAGATCGGCATATATATACGTCCCCTTTAAGATGCGGCAATGGGGGCATTGTGCACGCCACCCGCCGTGATCACCATGAGTCCGACCGTGGGTCCCGCAGACTCGATGTCCATGGGGATACCCGGAAGAACGGGGAAATGCTGATGTAAACAAGCATTTCCCCATTCTTACTAGTGACAGGACACCGATCACCGCTCCTTGTAATCGGGAGTAGTGATCAGTGTCGTGTCACACACCGCCCATCCCCCCTACAGTTAGAAGCACTCCCTAAGACACACTTAACCCCTTCAGCCCCCTGCTGGTTAACCCCTTCCCTGCCAGTGTCATTTTTACAGTAATCAGTGCATTTTTATAGCACTGCTCGCTGTATCAATGACAATGGTTCCAAAATTGCATCAAAAGTGTCCGATGTGTCTGCCATAATGTCATGATAATGTCATGATAAAAATTGCTGATTGCCGCCATTACTAGTAAAAAAAACAATTATTAATAAAAAGGCCATAAAACTATCCCCTATTTTGTAAACGCTACAACTTTTGCGCAAACCAATCAATAAACGCTTATTGCGTTTTTATTTTACCAAAAATATGTAGAAGAATACGTATCGGCCTAAACTGAGGAAAAACATTTTTTTTATATATATTTTTTTAGGGATATTTATTATAGCACAAAGTAAAAAATATTGCTTTTTTTCAAAATTCAAAAGAAAGCTCTATTTGTGGGGAAAAAAAAGACATAAATTTTGTTTGGGAGCCACGTCTCACGACCGCGCAATTGTCAGTTAAAGCGACGCAGTGCCGAATCGCAAAAAGTGCTCCGGTCTTTGGCCAGCCAAATGGTCCGGGGCTTAAGTGGTTAAGCAAATCCAAAATTCTGAGTAGTCGCCAGAACAGGAATACAGATCAGACCCTGTACTAACTAATATAGTAAAATGATAATACATTCAGTATAAAAGGTTATATGGCTTCCCTGTATTAACTTATTCCCCCAAAAAAGGCGTTTGAAAGTTGAGTTCCTCTTTAACTCTCCTTGATCTACCAAATCCTAAAATGTCATCTTTAAGGATTGACCCTTAACATCATTTCAACTTCTTACTGTAATGTTAAGTCACCTTTAAGTAAATGCAATGAAGAAAATGAATTATGAGCTGATGAGCTTTGCCACTGGTGACAGTTATAATTATACAGAGTGCAAATAATGTAGAGGTGTAAGGGAGTTGTTTTAATACTCTTACTAAAACCTGTGATGAATGACATACAAGCGCGCATGCAGGAATGAAAGGGCAACGCCTGTGACAAGGAGACAGTGATTAATGGTTGCCGATGAATGGGAGATTCCCTGAGACCTGGCGGTGACACCTTTTCCATAATGATATCCAGTGCTGCAAAGTTCCTTCTAAAAAGAGCTTATCATTTAATGCCCATTTGCACTGTCTCTGCTGATTAAACCGTAATGATAAATATGATCTCTCTGCTACTGACACAGAGCTTTGTGAGAATTTGGGTCTCTAAGTACTCATCTACTACCATGGCTGAAAGATAATAGAAGGGCCAGTCCACCCCAAACTAAAATGTATGTTATTGCATATTCATACAGATTCAACTATTCACTAGCTGCTTACATCACTTAGGAACCAAGGACCAAACTGACAGCTCTGGCTGAACACTGCATCATGGGAAGAAGTAACCTGCTGTCTCATGCTCAGAAGTAGAGATGAGCTTGAGCTTGTTAACATGCTCATCCAAAACCAGGGATGGACTGGCCATTGGGACTACAGGGAGTTTCCATGGTGGGCCGATGGCTCAGTGGGCTGGCTTCAATGACAGCGGACCGCCACCCCCCTCCGCTCCGCTGTCTCTCCCTCCCCGCAGCGCTCACCCCTTCTCCCTCCCCTCAGCGTTCAACTCCTCTCCCTCCCCGTAGCGTTCACCTCCTCTCCCTGGCTAGTTAACTTCAGCGTGACTGAATACAGACACGCTCCTCGGGACTCGCACTGAGAAGCTCATCATACGATCCGGAAGGACGGCGGCCGCACACAGCTGTGACATAAGCTTCCTCGGCACTCGTTCTCCTGGTCTTTCCTTCCCCCGCTCTCAATTTAGATTCTCCACGGCAGCAGACAGGTTGGAGAGCGGGGGAAGGAAAGAGCAAGAGAACGAGTGCCGAGGAAGCTTATGTCACAGATGTGTGTGGCCTCCGTCCTTCCGGATCGTATTATGAGATTCTCAGTGCGACTCCCGAGAAGTATGTCTGTATTCAGTCACGCTGAAGTTACCTAGCCAGAGAGAGGAGGTGAGCGCTGCGGGGGACCAGAGCATCATGGGGGATAGAGGCGCATGGGGGACCAGAGAATCATGTGGGGAGGATAGAGGCGCATGGGGGACCAGAGCATCATGGGGGGAGGATAGAGGCTCATGGGGGACCAGAGCATCATGGGGGGGATAGAGGCGCATAGGGGACCAGAGCATCATAAGGGGGGGATAGAGGCGCATGGGGGACCAGAGCATCATGGGGGGGATAGAGGCGTCTGAGGGACCAGAGCTTTAATGGGAGGGATAGAGGAGCATTGGGGTGCCACAGAATCATGTAATAAAGTAGAACGGCTAATGGTTAGTGAAGGGGGAGGAGGGGCTTGGGTGGAGATCGGGGTTGGCCGGCTAGGGGGGTTTGTACGGCCGCCATGGGAGAGACCTGTCAAAGTGGCCCAGTCTGGATGAAGTCCAGGGCCAAATTTTTGTCCCTGTCCAGCCCTGTCCAAAACCCACATGGCTGAGCTCACCAGGAAGCTATCACCTATAATGAGCCAATCCTCTGTGGCCAAGGCATTCCCTGCCCTTTCCATATGTCCCTTGTAGACATGCAGCTGTGGGATGGGGAATGCCCTGACTGCAGATGATTGACCCATTACAAGTGAAAGCTTAATGGTGGGCTTGGCCACATTGTTCAGATGGGCATCTGAATAAACCAACTCTGGGTATTTTGTGGCAGCTGCCATGGAGCAGCAGCATAGCAAGGAAAAGGTGTATAGGTCAAGGAGTGGGCTTTGACGGGACTTTGTCATGCTGCCCTGAGATCCCATTCACACCCGAACGCATGGTATTGTAACACGCGCATTGTCATGCGCTAATGAGGATTGCAAAGCACAGTGTTAAATGGCCCAGTCGTAAAAGAATAAGCTAAAACACGCCTCAAAACATGAGCATCTGGGATGTGTTGCAACGCACGTGTGTCTTGAGAGTGCATTGGGGTGACATTCACGATAAATGGAACTGCAGCATACCAACGCATGTAATGTGTGTTATCGCAACAACTGGTGTAAGTAAGAACTGAAAGGGCAAGGTAACAATCTCTTTAAAATGTGTAGCCAGCATAGGTGTGCGCATAGGGTGTGGGAAAGATCTCCCACTGAGCGACTCTGCTTAACCACTTCCCGACGGCCGTACGACTATATACGGCCGCCGGGTGGCTCTACTTCTCTGGGAGGCCGTGTTTTTACGGCCGCCCCTTTTCGCGTTCCCCGCGCGCGCTCCCGAGCGCGCAGCGGGGAACTGCTGTGCTGGCCGTGTCCCTTGGACACAGCCAGTCACAGATCGCCGTGAACGGCCAATCGGAGCGGCCGTTTCCTAGGCGATCTGTGCGGCCAATGAGAGATGATCTCATATGTTTACATATGAGATCATCTCTCATTCCCGGCTCTCGCAGACAGCGGTGCTGTCAGGGGAGAGAGGAGACGGATCTGTGTCCCTTGTACATAGGGACACAGATCGGTCACCCCCCCAGTCACCCCCCCTCCCCCACAGTTAGAACACTAATTAGGATACACATTTAACCCCTTCCTCACCCCCTAGTGTTAACCCCTTCCCTGCCAGTCACATTTATACAGTAATTAGTGCATATTTATAGCACTGATTGCAGTATAAATGTGAATGGCGCCAAAAATGTGTCAAAAGTGTCCGATGTGTCCGCCATAACGTCGCAGTCCCAATAAAAATCGCAGATCGCCGCCATTTCTAGTAAAAAAAAATTTTTATACAGTAATTAGTGCATATTTATAGCACTGATTGCAGTATAAATGTGAATGGCGCCAAAAATGTGTCAAAAGTGTCCGATGTGTCCGCCATAACGTTGCAGTCCCAATAAAAACCGCAGATCGCCGCCATTTCTAGTAAAAAAAAAATTTATACAGTAATTAGTGCATATTTATAGCACTGATTGCAGTATAAATGTGAATGGCGCCAAAAACGTGTCAAAAGTGTCCGATGTGTCCGCCATAACGTCGCAGTCCCAATAAAAATCGCAGATCGCCGCCATTTCTAGTAAAAAAAAAAAAATAATAATAATAATTCTGTCCCTTATTTTGTAGGCGCTATAACTTTTGCGCAAACCAGTCGCTTATTGCGATTTTTTTTTTTTTTTTTACTAAAAATATGTAGAATACGTGTCGGCCTAGACTGAGGATAAAAAAAAACGTAAAAAAAAAAAATTGAGCTATTTATTATAGCAACAAGTAAAAATATTTTTTTTTTTTTCAAAATTGTCGCTCTATTTTTGTTTATAGCGCAAAAAATAAAAACCGCAGAGGTGATCAAATACCACCAAAAGAAAGCTCTATTTGTGGGGAAAAAAGGACGTTAATTTTGTTTTCGAGCCACGTCGCACGACCGCGCAATTGTCAGTTAAAGCGACGCAGTGCCGAATCGCAAAAAGTCCTCTGGTCAGGAAGGGGTTTAAGTGCCCAGTAAGGAAGTGGTTAAAGAAGAAGTGTGGAAGCATTCTCTCTCACTTTTAATCTGCAGACAGAGAGATTGTGTGTGGTCGGGGGCAGAATGCAACAAGGAAGACTATACTATATGTATATATATATACACACACATCAGGGCCGTCTTTAATATGGTTTGGGCCCTGGGCAAACATTTTTTTTGGGCCCCCCTCCAGCTTATTTTGGGCCTGGCTGGTTCACATGTATGTTTTGGCGTTCCTCATTTGTGCAGGTACGGCAGCCCATTGATTTGAATGGGCTGCCATGCCTTTGTTTCCTGCAGAAAAAAGGTGCATTCTGCATTTTAAAAATACAGTTGCCTTGAAATCCATTCTGCTTTTGCACCATGCTACTTACCTGCAGTTGTTGCACACACAAATGCACTGTGTTTTTAAAAGCGTGACCTAAACATCTAAAAATGCAGCAAGTTTGACAGTGCGGGAACTGCAGATAAGTCACAGCAGACAGCAGAATGGACAGACAGTGCTGTATTTCAGTGCTTGATGGGCATAGGTGTGCCGTGTGCGCAGCCTATTACATGAGGCATGCGCTTTTCTTTGCAGGAAACGCAGGCATGGCGGCCCATTCAAATGAATGGGCTGCTGTGCCTGCGCAAATGTGGGCCGCCAAAACACATACATGTGAACCAGCCAGGCCCAAAATAAGCCCATCAAGCAGTTAAATACAGACAGTAATGTCATGTGCTCTGAGGCTTTACTCAGCCTGGACTGCAGGTCTGGTCTGTGATTTAAAGAGTTCCTCTATTTTACACATGGCATGGGGTCCCATGGTGCTAAAGCAGAATGGACAGACGGTGCTGTGACCCCCATGCCATGCCATGTGTAAAATAGAGGAACAATTTTTTAAAACCCTGACCAGACCTGCAGTGAATCATCAAATATTATAAAGACTTTGGGCACACTCTACAGAAAACTTAAATTTACAATATAGATTAGCAAACAGTGACATACCTTGAGGAGCAGTACATGAAGAAGTCAGCCTCAGGAAGAGCAAACTGGGGATGTTATAAAATCACATTCTAATTCACTTTTATATGCAAGCAGCACCCAGTGGCAGGAAGGGAGAAGTGCGCGTCTAAAGGGAAGCCAGGGGTGCTGTACATTTCAAAACACTGGGAAGGGAAGCAGTACTGTCACTGGCTGCGTGCCGCTGATGATTTTCAGCCTGATTTGTGGGCAGCACAGGGGCTTAACGGGAGGCAGGGCCGCCATCAGGAATTATGGGGCCACTTACACAGCTTCAGGCATGGGCCCCCTGGAGCAGAGAACCGGGATGGGGGGTGCTGCCGCCTGAAATTGAGAAGCAGGGGGGGGGGCTGCCGCAAATTTAGAAGCGGGGGGCCCGTTACAAAAAAAGAAATAAAGAAAGAAATAAAGAAAAATATATATAAAAAAGGGGTGTAGCCATCCGGGGCCCTGGGGACCTGTGGGCCCTTTAATAAAAAGAAAAAAAGAAATAAAAAATATATATAAAAAATATATTTTAAAAAGGGGGTTGCCATCTGGGGCCCTGGGGACCTCTGGGCCCTTTAATATTTTTTTTTTAATAAAAATAAATTACAAAAAAAAGGGGTTGCCATCCGGGACCTCTGGGCCCTTTAATAAAAAATATATATAAAGAAACATTTATAAATGGCCCTGGGGACCTCTGGGCCCTTAAATAAAAAATAAATAAAAAAAATATATAAACAAAAATAAAAAAATAAACATTTATAAAAAAGATAAAGGGTGTTTGCCACATGGGGCCCTGGGGACCTCTGAGCCCTTTAATAAAAAAATATATATATATATATATATATATATATATATATATATATATATATATATATATACAGTATATATAAATAAAATATATAAAAAAATGTTTTTTATAAAAAAAAGGGGGGTTGCCACCCGGGGCCCTGGGGACCTCTGGGTCCTATAATAATAATAAACATTTATATATATATATATATATATATATATATATATATATATATATATATATATATATAAATAAAAAGGTGTTTTTTTATTAAAAAAAAGGGGGGTTGTCATCCAGGGCCCTGGGGAACTATGGGCCCCTGGGGACCCCCAGACCTCTAAAAAAAAAATTGGCCCTTTAATAAAAAATAAAATAAAAATATATTAAAAAATTGTCCCTTTAATAAAAATATATAATTTTTTTTTAATTTAAAAAAAAAAAAAAAAAAGGGGTGTTGCCATCTGGGGCCCTGGGGGGTTGCCATTTTTTCAAAGGAGGTTGCTTTGGGCCCCAACAGTGACAGGGCCCAGGGCACCTGCCCCATTTGCCCTGCGGTAAAGACGGCCCTGACACACATACACATGTGTTTGAGCTTTGGTGTGCACACCCTAATGCAATAGTCTGTGCACACCTTTGGCAGCCAGGTTATTTTTCCCAAAATGTTACAGTTTGTCACGTACCTGGATAGTGAGCCTGACGTGTAGAGGAGAGCCTCTCTAGCCGCACCGGCTTGTGGGACCCTGAGGTTGAGACAGAAGCACAGTGATGCAGGAGTGCCTAGGATCAGTCCAGTATTTGGTATGGCTGGATTATCATGGCTGGTGATGCAACAGGCAGACCGGCAGGGCTGGGTAGACCAGAGCTATGGCAGGCTGGATCGCAGAAGAGACAGGAACTGTTGCGATTTGCAGAGCAGAACTGCAGCATGCAGAGAAGAAGATGCAGAGTCAGGCAGGCTGGGTCGGTAGCGTTCAGGTGGATCAGGCAGAGGAGTAGGCAGAAGAGCAGTCCAAAACAAGCCGAATTCATGTTCAAAATCAGAAGTCAGCACAGGTAACAGGGTTCAGACACAGAAGCTGCAGACCAAACAGCAAGGAGCCTTTGGTGCACTCACTTTAAATAGCCCCTTTGGTGCCAATGTTGGTGACAGGCGTACGGGTGCGCGCAGGTGCACGCGTGCTCGCGCTCTGTTGCACCGTGAATGCGTGTGTCTGGCGTGCAATTCCTGATGGACGGCTATGCCTTTCCTGACACAGCTACATCAATAAAATAGTACTGCCGGCTTTACTTAAAGCGGGAGTTCACCCGAAATTTTTTTTTTAACATTAGATTGATGCTCATTTTGTCAAGGGGAATCGGGTAGTTTTTTTAAAATCGAAGCAGTACTTACCGTTTTAGAGAGCGGTCTTTGGGACTGGGCGTTCCTATTTGATTGACAGGCTTCCGACGGTCGCATACATCGCGTCACGAGTAGCCGAAAGAAGCGGAACGTCGGTGCGGCTCTATACGGCGCCTGCGCACCGACGTTCGGCTACTTTCGGAAAATCGTGACGCCATGTATGCGACCGTCGGAAGCCTGTCGGAAGCCTGTCAATCAAATAGGAACGCCCAGTCCCGCAGCCCATACCCGGAAGCGGCGGAGAAGATCGATCTCTAAAACGGTAAGTACTGCTTCGATTTTAAAAAAACTACCCGATTCCCCTTGACAAAATGAGCCTCAATCTAATGTTAAAAATTAACTTTTCGGGTGAACCTCCACTTTAAAGGGGAGTTCCAGCCATTTGTATGTTTATTAAAAGTCAGCAGCAACAAAAAGTGTAGCTGCTGGCTTTTAATAAACAGACACTTACCTGCTCCAGCGCTCCAGCGACGCGCTGGCCAGGGCTCCGCTCCTCTCCCCCCCTCCCCGGCCAGCGTCTTCATTCTCAGTGTGGGCACCCGGCCGTGACAGCTTTCAGCTTCACGGCCGGGCACCCACTGCGCATGCGCGAGCGGCACTGCGCATGAGCGAGCGGCGCGGCCCGGCGCCGCGCCGTGTAATTGGCCAGGAGATCGCCTAGGACCTGTGACGTGTCCTAGGCGATCGCCTACAGCAGCCCCTTCCTGAAGGCGATTAAGCTTAGTCGCCTACAGGAAGGAGGAAGTGGGACAGGAAGTCCCACTCTTGCTGAAGCCCCCACTCCCCCCCCAAAAAAATTACATGCCAAATGTGGCATGTAAGGGGGAGAGGAGTGGGTTAAGAGGAAGTTCCAAATTTGGGTGGAACTCCTCTTTAACTAGTCTTTGAAACGTCCACTGCCTTCCTCCTAACACCTATTCTGACTAACCTGTGTAATAAAGATGTATGTACTTAACTATTTTCAGCCTGCTCCAGTCCGGTCTTGGGATCTTCTCTGTATCAACCAGCACCAGCTTCAGGGGAAAGAAGAGAGTGCTCAAAATGGCTGGTTATGCTAGTGAGCAGTGATGTCCCCTATAGCCCTATAGGTTCCCATCCGGTGTCGGTGCTCCTTCCCCTCCCCTGCAGTGGCCTCTGTCCAGTGGCGGCCCGCCCATAGGGGGCGCCCGGGCGCCGCCCCCCCTCCTGTAGGCACAAAAAAAATATATATATATATATATATATATATTTTTTTTTTTTTCAGTTGCCCCTTTAAGAAACTTGAAAAAAAAAATGTTTTTCCTTTATTTAAAACATGTTTGAGCGCCGGCCACCATTGCCCTATGAAGCGCCGTGTCAATGCAATCTTTAGATTGCATACATGGTGCTTCATATGCGGCTTTTCAATCCCCGCCTATCGAGCGCATTGCAAAGCGCTGATGAGCTTCCCGTCCCCCTGACAGTGCTTCTATTGGCGCTGGGAGGCGGGAGCATTGTTACTTCCGGCCATTCGTCTTTTAGACGAAAAGCGGAAGTGACGTCACGCGGGAGCGCACATCATTTCATACAGCCCGAGCGGAACGGTAAGCCGATGGATGCCTGCCTGGGTTGTTGTGTCACGTCACGGCTGATGACTTTGGGGGCATTCAAGCCAATCCTGCACTACTTGATCCCCATCCCGATTGGAGCCAGATATTGTAGTTAGACTGCTGGGACTTGTAGTTCTCCATCTTCTCATGGAGAAGATGGAGATTGGAGAACTACAAGTCCCAGCAGATTATACATACAATAAGGCTCTGAGGTGGATGGGTGTGTGGATTGCATGCACCTATCAATCCCCGGGGGGGGGGGGGGGCAGGATCAGATAACACTGTTATCCGATCCTGCACACCCCCCCCCCCCCCCGGGATTGATAGGTGCATGCAATCCACACCCATCCACCTCAGAGCCATATTGTATGTATAATCTGCTGGGACTTGTAGTTCTCCAATCTCCATCTTCTCCATGAGAAGATGGAGAACTACAAGTCCCAGCAGGTTTCATATACAATAAGGCTTTGAGGTGGATGGATGTCTGGACAGTGACAATTGATGGGCACAGTGGTGACAATTGATGGGCACAGTGGTGACAATTGATGGGCACAGTGGTGACAATTGGTGGCACAGTGGTAACAATTGATGGCATGGCACAGTGGTGACAATTGATGGCATGGCATAGTGGTGACAATTGATGGCATAGTGGCTGTGTTTGATGGCATGGCACAGTGACTGCATTTTATGGCACAGTGGTTGCGTTTTGATGGCACAGTGGTTGCGTTTGATGGCATGGCACAGTGGTTGCGTTTGATGGCATGGCACAGTGGTGATAATTG
Source organism: Rana temporaria (assembly GCF_905171775.1). Classification (NCBI taxonomy): domain Eukaryota; kingdom Metazoa; phylum Chordata; class Amphibia; order Anura; family Ranidae; genus Rana; species Rana temporaria. The sequence continues at coordinate 71,769,486 of NC_053493.1, forward strand.
ATGGGCCCAGTGAGGCTGCAATTGTTTTTTTTTTTTTCCGTTTGCGCCCCCCCAAAAAATTTGAGCACCAGCAGCCACTGCCTCTGTCTGACACAAGGGACCTGACGGAGCGGCCTAAAAATAGGTAAGTATATAAACATTTCTTACACAGGTTAGTCAACGTTTTAGGAGGAGGAGGGAACGTTTGTAACACTAGTTAGGCAAAGGCGAGAATTGTACTTTGAAAAAAAAAATTTGAAAAATCGTAAATTTTTGTATTTTCTCTTTAAAACCATTCCAAAAAAATAAATCTAATATCCCAAAATTAGTGACTTTATCTCTACATCGCAAGCAATAATCACGCTGCGTTTGGCCAACCCAAGCTATATCAGAGATACAATTATTCCTGGAAGCAGCACGGTACATTGGTGGATTGAGAAGCCTGGAGGCAGCTGAGGGAAACAGGAGCCGGTCAGTGTTTCCAAGATTATTCCTTGGGGGTGAAAACAAATACAGAAAATAATTTGCAAGAATAAATGTAATTCTCATTCTTTCTGCTGCCTCTCCTCTAATCTCACATAATTGTCCACACTTGTGGTCTGCACAAAGGAATTCTGCAATTGCTTTCATCAAATCTCAGCTTCATGTTTATTAACCTAGACATTGCCAGAGCAGCAGGGATCTCATAGTGTGTCTTACTATATTGGTTGGAAACGTGGCCATTAAAGAGAAATTGTCACCAATTTAACTGCAATCTCCCCATTACATTATATGTGCTTTTAACATATTTTATGTATGTTATTTACTGGTAAAAGGCCCCTAAAAACTGCTTCTGGGTGCCAACGGTTGTTGCACTGTCCATGCTAGACAATGTAGTGACGATGCTACACAACCCCTGTGTTAGGGTTGCCACCTAATGCCTTTAAAACCAAACACATATAAATGTAATGCAGATAAGGCACTGAGGCCCATATTCTCTCTAAATGTCCGCGGGCGGCGCGTAAGGCATTTACACTCCGCCACCCCAAACTACAGGAGCAAGTACTGTATTCCCCAAACACTTGCTCCGTAGTTTGGGGCGGCGGAGTGTAAATGGCCCGGCGTAGCCACGCGTATCTTCAAGGGGGCGGCTTCTATTCAAATTAAGCGCGCCCCCGATTCTAAGTAACTGCGCATGCGCCGGGCTTAAAAAAGCCCAGTGCGCATGCTCCAGTTCTCGGCGGAAAACGTCAATGACGCCGACGTGTGCGTCATTGACGTAAAGTTGTATTCAAGAACGACTTAGGGAAACGACGTAGCAGACGGAAAAACACGACACGGACCCGACGCTATCCGTAACATGGCCTACGTGGGACATGCGGAAACTTACTCCTCATATAGCAGGAGTAAGTTTCCGCTTACGCAAACGACGTTAGCGACGGGTACGCGACGCGAAATCGTTCGGGAATCGGCGTAGCAGGCTCATTTGCATAAACAAATGAGACCTTCACGTAAATGCCATCTAGCGGCGGGCGGCGTAATTACATTTAAGATCCGACAGTGTAAGTGACTTACAGATGGCGGATCTTAAGTGTATCTATGCGAAAATGATTGCGAATCAGTCGCATAGATACACGGGCCAAAAAAGAAAGATACGATGGAGTATCCTGAGATACTCCATCGTAACTTCTCTCAGAATATGGCCCTAAGTGAGTTTAATTACCACCTTAATCATCCACAGAACCTGTGCAATTAATATGTGTTTGGTTTTAAAGGGATGAGGTGGCAACCCAACAGCATTGGCTGAAGCGGGCGGAAGAAGAAAATCATCAAAGCACAGCAGTGTCTAAAGACAGTTATTTGCACCCACTTCCGGCCACACAGTCTTGGGTAAACTGCGGGCATGATGTCACCTCCCGTCCGTCTCCGTCCCCTTGTGTTCTGGGAACACTCGGCTCCCAGAACACAGCGGAAGCCAATCGGCAGGCGTAGCGCGACTCGCGCATGCGACGTAGGGAACCGGGCAGTGAAGCCGGAGCGCTTTACTTCCTGGTTCCCTCACAGAGGATGGCGGGGGGCAGCAGAGTGACGAGCAATCGCTCATCCTCTGCTGCGGACGGCGCTGGACTCCAGGACAGGTAAGTGTCCTAATATTAAAAGTCAGCAGCTGCAGTATTTATAGCTGCTGGCTTTTAATATTTTTTTTTTCAGCGGACATCCGCTTTAAGGCAGAATGGGGATTTAGGGATTTTAGCCACTTTGGCCTCCCCCATTCCTTCAATTGACATTGATAAGGAGTGCAATAGATAATGAAAGAAAGAAAGTTACCGCTCCAGGTGGATTGTGTTAGGATGATCAGTGTAGTCTCAGGAGATCAAGGGTGCTGGCAATGCACAAGGCAACAAATGGAAAAAGAAAATATGGACAGCCGCACTCCAAAAAACCTTGATGGTTGTCTTTATTTAAAAAAGGAAAAATGCACTACAAGTCACAGCACACCACACGGGAGTAAAACAGCTGACGCGTTTCGCACTATAAATGAGTGCTTAATCATAGCTCGCTATCTGTTGCACCGTGAATGCGCGTGTCTGGAATTCCTGCTGGACGGCTATGCCTTTCCTGACACAGCTACATCAATAAAATAATACTGCCGGCTTTACTTAACTAGTCTTAGAAACGTGCACTGCTTTCCTCCTAACACCTATTCTGACTAACCTGTGTAATAAAGATGTATGTACTTAACTATTTTCAGCCTGCTCCAGTCCGGTCCTGGGATCTTCTCTGTATCAACCAGCACCTCGAGACAAAGAACTCTCTGAGGATCTGAAAAAAAAAAATGTTGCTCTACATAAAGATGGCCTAGGCTATAAGAAGATTGGCAAGAGCCTGCAACTGAGCTGCAGCACAGTGGCCAAGACCATACAGGAAAGGTTGCACTCAGAACAGGCCTTGCCATGGTCGACCAAAGAAGTTGAATACAGCGCCATATCCGGTTGTCTTTGGGAAATAGACGTATGAGTGCTGCCAGCATTGATGCAGAGGTTGAAAGGGTGGGGGGTCAGCATGTCAGTGCTCAGACCATATGCCGCACACTGCAATTTAATGCAAAATCAGGTGTGTTACTGGGCATAGCTGTAAAAAGTGTTGAAATGCAACAAATTGGTGTAAAGCTGGTCTATAAAATGAAACCCAGAAGGTGCTTAAAGGAAACATTTGTTTTGCATAAAATGAATGTCTGCAAGGTAGACAGACAGAATAGTGTAATGATTCTGTTAAAAAACAAGTAAATACCTATTAAATTCCTTCATCTATATCACCTCCGGCGTTCTAGTTTCTGTTCTCTCATTCACTTCCTGGTTTGCATCACTCGTTCATGTAAGAACTACATTTCCCAGTATGAATTGTGGCACGCCCAGTAATTCACACCTCCTTGAAGTCTCTAATGCCACGTACAGACGGACGTTTTTTGTGATGAAAAAAAACTTTGTTTTTAAAAACGTCATTTAAAATGACCGTGTGTGGTGAAAACGTTGTTTTATGTCTTCTGAAAAACGACAAAAAAAAAAATCGAACATGCTTGAATTTTTTGTGTCGTTTTTCAAAACGTCGTTTTTTGTGTCAATTAAAATGATAGTGTGTGGGCAAAACAACGTTTAAAACAACGTTTTTAAACCCGTGCATGCTCAGAAGCAAGTTATGAAGCTAGCTTCAATGGAAAAGAGTGCTGAACGTAACCGCGCTTTGCTAGAGCATTTTGAAAAAACGATGGTGTGTAGGTAACGTCGTTTTTGAAAATAAAGTTTCAAAAAACGTTGTTTTATTTCATCACAAAAAACGACCGTCTGTATGCGGCATCACAGGTAGAGAGCATCCTGCCGCACAGATGTAGTTCCCAGGAGGGGGTGAACACGTTACTGACCACCGCAGTAAAGCCTCCCATCACGGTGGTGAGTAAAATCAGACAAGCAGGAAGTGAACAGAACAGAGAAGAAATAGAGCAACTTCTGAGCAAAAACGAACAATGAGGAAGTGAAAAGAGGAATGTCTGCAGGTAAAGGATGCTTATTATGAAAAAAAAAATCCTTTACAACCCCTTTAGCCCTGGTTCACACTGGGTACGATTTGGAACGATTTGAGATGCGATTTGACATGTCAAATCGCATCTCAAATCGGCGGCAATTGTCGGCAATGGCACTGTCCTAATCAGTGCGACGCCGCATCTGCGATTTCAAAAAGTAGTTCCTGTACTACTTTTTGCGATTTCGGGCCGCGATTTACATTAAATTGCGGCTGAAATCGCGGCAAAATCGCAGCCGCGAAATCGCGGTAAAATCGCGCATTTTACCGCGATTTTGAATTCGCAGCAGTGTGAACCTAGGCTCAAGCACAGTCAGGAAACCAGCATTTTCGGAAGTAGGTAACCAATGGCAGCATTCAAATTTTCTTAAAAATGCAAACAAGGTGTGATTGGAACATAAAATGAGGCCACATTTACCAAGTGTAGCCGGATGTGTATTGCCTTTTCTAATAGCTATTAATTAATCAAAATACCTCATACGGATGTATTTTCCAGGTATTTTATATTACAGAGTGACATTAAAACATCCCACACCATATATTACTATGTACACAGAATAGAGGGAAACTGCCATTGTAAACCTTTTCCTTTTTCAGCATCTCCTGTGCTCATTACACCATGCATTTTCTATAATCTTCTGGTTCTTTATTATTTCAGACATTTTATCATCTTTTTCATGACGAATGCAGGAGACTCACCGAATAAGCACACTGTGGCAATTCATATATATTTAAAGTGATTCTGTATGTACAAACATGAGCACATTATTACCCAGACGAGGGTGTAGTTATCATTCCGCTCACATCTATTCCCCCTGGAACCCCTCCCTGTACTGCATGAATATCAATAAGTGGAGAAAGTAAAGAGAATGGGGACACATACAGAATGGAGTATTAGACATTCAATTACCGACTACAAGATGGAACCCTAAAATTCTAACAATGTAAATGATTCTGTTGTTGTTGTATGTACAGTATATCTCTCCAGGCATGCAGGGAAAGGGGCCTTCAATATCGTAATAACAGGATTGCTGCTTTCCTCTTAACAGTGAAAAGGCTTAATAAAAATAAAAAAGAAGATAGATAGGTAGACAGATAGATGTATGTCTATATCTATATATATATATATATATATATATATATATAGATCTATCTATGTATATAGATATCTATCTATATATCGATATCAACTATATTTTGTTAAGATGCATGAATGTCCCTATAGCAACCAATCAGCACTGACCTCTGACATTTACACTTGTGATTGTTCTATCCTATGGAACATCGGCAAGGCTGCTGAGTATAAGTGCACTCTACATATCATCATGGCATTGCAACACTTTAAAATCCTTATTTATCAATGCAATCAAGCTCTAAGCAGCTGTTTGTGATTAGGTTTTTGAAGGGCTTTTCTTATCAGAGTTAAATGTGGCCCCATGGGTCCCCCATTCATATTACTAAAGCAAAATCTGAAAAATACATCAATGTCATTATCATGTGTGTCCCTAGTTTATATCCAATCAGACATTCATTTTACTGGTTTAGGGATGCATCCTGGCAGCCTCCAATCTTCACCTTGGCATTTCTTGTGTGTACTTGGCGGCCCCACAAGTTAAATCCTGGTAGTTTCCACTTTCGCCATCTGATGAAGGTCGAGGGAAATGATCTTGTAAAAGGCATTCTTCATGTTTCCTAGTTCTGACCACTGATGAGCTATCTACAGTGTGCATGTGTAAAAAGGTGTGATTCCCAACTAGAAGCACTACGAGAAGCCCGGTAAACCCGATGAAATGGTTTATGTAGAAAAGGTCTTCTGATCTTGGCCCTGTTGCAATGTCTCTTGAATAGGGATGAGCCGAACACCCCCCCGTTCGGTTCGCACCAGAACCTTCGAACGGACCGAACGTTCGCGCGAACATTTAGAACCCCATTGACGTCTATGGGACTCGAACGTTCGAATTCAAAAGTGATAATTTTAAAGCCTAATATGCAAGTTATTGTTGTAAAACGGGTTTGAGAACCCGGTTCTTGCCCCAGGGAACATGTATCAATGTAAAAAAAAGTTTTAAAAATGGTCGTTTTTTCTGGAGCAGTGATTTTAATGATGCTTAAAGTGAAAAGAGAAATTTTAAAATTCCTTTAAATATTGTACCTGCTGGGTGTCTATAGTATGCCTGTGAAGTGGCACGTGTTTAGAACTGTCCCTGCACAAAATGAGATTACTATAAGAAAAAAGTAATTTAAAACTGCTTGCGGCTTTAATGTAATGTCTGGTCCCTGCAATATGGATGAAAATCATTGAGAAAAATAGCACAGACACAGACAGTACACACACCACGTAGCTTTAGGTGCACACTGCAGAGGACACAGACAGTACACCACGTGAAAGTACTTGCAGCAATATCCTCTGCATGTAGTATTAATATGAGCAATCCCTGACTCTAGGAATAAATATGAGAAACACCAGCTTTACGTTAGGTGCACAATGTGCAGAGGACACAGACAGTACACACACCACGTAGCTTTAGGTGCACACTGCAGAGGACATGGACAGTACACCACGTGAGAATACTGTAGCTAGCACAATCACCTGCCTGCCTGTCAGTAAATTAGGAAGAGCGGATCTAGCTAAAACTCAATACAGTGTATAAATATATATACAACACCTGGGATGCATATATATCCTCTACACACTGTAACTCTAACTGACTAACCTGCCTGCCTGCTCTATCTACATGCAATAAATGATACACTCTCTCTCTTTCTGTCTTAACCACCGCAACACACTACACAAGGCCGATTTGCAGGCGGCCTTTTATAGTGCAGGGCGTGTACTAAACCCCCTGAGCCATAATTGGCCAAAGCCACCCTGGCTTTGGTCAATTATGGCTCTCCGTTTTTTGCAAGCTGTGATTGGCCAATCATCAGCCAGCAATGCACTGCGATGCCGCAATAAATTATGGGCCGTGACACGCCACTCGAATTTGGCGCGAACGGCCCATAACGTTCGTAATTCGACGAACGGTCGAACATACAATGTTCGAGTCGAACATGAGTTCGACTCGAACACGAAGCTCATCCCTACTCTTGAACAATGGGGTTCCTGATTTATTTTATTTGTTTATTTTAAGTTGATCATTGTAGTTGCACCAACAGCTATGGGGGGCAATCACCTGACCTCACCTGAATATATAGGCTTTCCCAGCAGGCCAAGGGATTCAAGAAAACCCCTGCCGTTGGCTGATATACCCATTACCTGACCTTGCGTTGCGTTGCCCTTCTCGTATTGAGTACCACCAAGCCATCTAGTTGTAGAAAAGAAAAGTGCAACAAGGCCAAACTTAGGGAGAACTCAATAGATCTCTAGCAAACAACCAGGATAACTACTGCCCTCCCAAACAACCCTGCCTAAAGTCCAGAGTGCTACACACAGATTATCAGATCACACTCTCCTTCTTGCTCTGTACCCAGTGTTATTTGGGGGCATTCTCTTTTATGGTGGGGAAACTAATTAACAATGCTGTTTGGTTAAACACTTGTTTGTGAATCAGCAATATCAGTGATAAGAAAAAAATTATAAGATGTAAACCCTAACTGAATGACACTTCATTGGCTAACTTTTAATTTTTTATAAAAAAAAAGCACTTTTTACTTTTTTTCCTTGGGTCCCATTCACACTACTAGTACATTTGTGCAGGTGACAAAATGCCCAGGAACACATGGTACTAACAGCACAGAATAAGCGAAGCTCAAAAAGACACCTGAGCTTCTGTGATTAAGCTCCAAAGGCAAAGATGTTGGGGCGTGGCCTGGCAGGAGTCCGAGCTAAAGCTAGCTGCCATTCATCTTACTTCATGCACATGGGTCTGCTTCATGATGTGTGGCTTATGGACCTTTTCCTTTGACAATGCTGTAGCTTAGATCTAGGGTGAGCTCCCTGTCCCAGGCTGCCTGCACCCACAGCAGTCTAGTTGGACTTTACCTCACCTGAGTGTCACCTAAATTTTGTCTTTTTGGGTCACATGAGCTTCTTTGCCATGCATAGGGCAGCCCAATGAAATTAATATGTTGCACTGCTTGTGAAGATTGACAACACACAAAAAATCCTATGTATGCACAATGCCTGGAGTAGTAGTGCTACATTAGTGTAAATGGTGCCGCTGATCCCGGCAGCCTCTTTGCAGACTCCATTCTACTATATGAACTCCAGCAAGGTCTGCATAGCATTTTTCCAGGAGGGTTTCTCCATGCTGACAGTGGTAGACCATTTCTGGGTAGAATCTGTTGAAACAAGCACTTCTAGTCTAGGGTGACCAGACATCCCCAGTTTCAGGGGACAGTCCCCTGATTGAGGACACTGTCCCCGGACCAAGTTTGTCCATGGTTTTGCCCCCAGATTGGATTTAATAGGGGGCAGGGGCAATTTCAAAGACAATCAGTGCAGAATTAAAATAAAAAAAATAGGATTACACCCCCCCCCCCCCCCCCCCCACCGTGCCTACTAGCATAAGGGGGTGTATTTTTCCCATTATCTGTGCCCCTTTCTGATGATCATGCGCTGGTCGGAGCGGAGGGAATATTTCTTCAGTTTCGGGGATATGCCTATTCAGCTCCACTCGCATGTTCTTCTGCCTTGGCTCAAATCCTGGCCAGCCACCTGCCTATCTCCTTGTCTTCCCTGGCAGAGTGATCTTCCTCCGCTCCCCATCCAGTAGTAGCCGGGGCCCAGAGAGTAAGACTTGAGAGGCTGTGAGGCGGGCGATGACGGGCAGAGAGTCGCTGATTGTAAAACTTTGAAGGAAGTAGAGAGCAAAGAAGGGAAAGGTTCAGGTACGCGGTACAGAATGCACAATTGATATTCACAGTTTCAATATTCGCCACTCAATCCTGAGTGTGTATTGCTCACCTGGATAGACCCCTCTCACATGGCTTAGCAGCCGGAATGATGCACGGACAGTATAGGAAACAATCTCTGCCACAGACCGTCTGAGAACACAGAATGAATATTCAGGAATTCTCTGCCACAGGATTTAAAGTCCCGAACTTCCTGCCTTACAGCCAAAGAGCCTTTAAGCCAATCCGGCGGGCTGTAAGGTGTGGTAGGTCACAGTGCATCCTTCAATAAGTTACCAAGCCTCTCCCAAAATACCAGCCTTCCACTTGACCCTTTCCGGGACAGGTCCTCCCCTGGCTTCCTTCATTGAGTGGCTTATTCCCGCAGGACAGACAGCACAGGATTACCTCCAACACATAGGCCCCAGCCAGGATAACTGGGCCTACTTGTCAGAAACCCAGCTTCAGACCAATGTGGTCCCGAGACTGAAATCACACACACAACCACCTCGCGCCAGGAGGACCACGAGGCGAAGGACCCTGAAAAACGGCATCTGCCCCTTAAGTATCCCCAGCATGCACAGCGGGGTCACCACTCCCACTGTACCACTGCCAAGGAGGGACACCCAATATATCATGGTATACCTGTGGTCCAACATGGGCCTAAAGTGGCAAAGCCACCCACAGGCAACAAGAGAAAATACTACCAGGCAGTACCACAGCCAGAACAGAGGCAAATTTGCACATAATTCAACAAGTCTGGGCCTACTTATTGACCCAGATATCCCCTAAATTTAAAATAGCGCCCCTATCTTTGGGAGCAGGGAGCTGCAAAACTATAAAAAGGAAAATAATATATATATAGGATTTAATGGATTTAGTCTACAGATACATTAAAAAAAAGAAAATCACTACGAGTAAGCAAATGATTGCAGCTGGATTAAAGTCGATACTTTTTCAATGTCTTACAGTGTTTGACTGCATTTTTTTGCAGTTTTGGTTTTTCACTGAATGTAATAAGGGATTCAAACCAATTTATGTAACAAGCATCAAAATTATGTGCACAAATGTAACATAATCATTGCACATTCATCATTTGCAATTGTATTTGAAAATAAGCCTTGCTTTGAGCCTACAGAAACACTCCACCAAGTAATAAGCTGAAATGATACCTGATTATCTTGGTGCATTTGTGTATTCCCTCCTAAGATTCATAATAACACAAGTATTTATTGCTGGGAAGGTTTGGGAATTTTATCTTTTTTTTTGCTACCATATGTCTGAGTACTGGAGTTTGTTTTTTTATTTGTTTCCTTCGGATGCAAGCAGGGATTAACCTAGTGGGTGCATGAGCCAACATTAATCAATATTATTAACTGCTGCTATCTAAGCAAACAATATTTAATACAGTATAATTAGGAAGAGGTGATATACTGTTACTTGTCTGTCCAGTAAATGGCTGGCTTAAAATGTCTTTTGCAGTAAAGGGCTCCTCCAAGTGGTCATTTTAGATATTGCAGCTAAAACCATTTTCGGCTTATAGGGCCAGATTCACAAAAGAGATACGACGGCGTAATTGTATCCATAAGATCCGACAGGTGTAATTGTTTTACACTGTCGGATCTTAGGATGCAGTACCGCGGCCGCCGCTGGGGGGAGTTTGCGTCTTAAAACCAGCGTCGGGTATGCAAATTAGGAGTTACGGCGATCCACAACGGATTTTCGCGTTCGCTACGTCGCCGCTAGTCTAGTTTCCCGTTGCAAAGTTAGTCGTCGTTTTTGGTGCCCTAACTTTACACAGCAATCGTATTGCTGTCTAAAGTATGGCCGTCGTTCCCGCGTCGAAATTTAAAAATGAACGTCGTTTGCGTAAGCCGTCCGGGAATACGGAATTACGCTACGCGCGTCGCCGTTCGAAAAAATGACGTCACGGCGCGCAAAGCACGACGGGAATTGCGCAACTGAGCATGCCCAGTAGGTCCGGCGCGGGAGGGTGCCTAATTTAAATGGCACACGCCCATTTGAATTGGCCCGCCTTGCGCCGGAGGCTGCCAGCGTAGTTTTAATCGCAAGTGCTTTGTGAATCAGGCACTTGCGATGAAAACTTGCGGCGGTGTAACGTATCTACGATACGTTACGCCGCCGCAGTTCTATGTGAATCTGGCCCCTAGTTCTTGCTTCTCCTTTGATCATAAAGTATGCATTGTAAGAAATTTTCTTCAACATACATATATGTATATATGTGTGTATGTATATATATATTTTATATTTTTTTTCTTTTTTTTTTACAAGCGCATTATACATATACAGTATGGGGTAGATTCACGTAGATCGGCGTTTCTTTGTGCGGGCGTAACGTATCCTATTTACGTTACGCCTCCACAACTTTTACAGGCAAGTGCCGTATTCTTAAAAGAAAGTTGCGGCGGCGTAGCGTAAATAGGCCGGCGTAAGCCCGCCTAATTGAAATAGTGAAGAGGTGGGCGTGTGTTATGTAAATTAGGCTCGACCCGACGTGATTGACGTTTTTCCTGGACGGCGCATGCGCTGTCCGTGGAATTTTCCAGTGTGCATTGCTCCAAAGTACGCCGCAAGGACGTCATTGGTTTCGACGTGAACGTAAATAACGTCCAGCCCCATTCACGGACGAATTACGCAAACAACGTAAAAAATTAAAAATTTGACGCGGGAACGACGGCCATACTTAACATTGGTACGCCGCACTTACGCCACCATATAGCAGGGGTAACTATACGCCTGGAAAAGCCTAACGTAAACGGCGTAAATGTACTGCGTCGGCCGGGCGTACGTTCGTGAATTTGCGTATCTTGCTGATTTACATATTTCGACGCGTAAATCAGCGTACACGCCCCTAGCGGTCAGCGGAAAAATGCAGTTACGATCCGACGGCGTAAGAGACTTACGCCGGTCGGATCTAATAGAAATCTATGCGTAACTGATTCTATGAATCAGGCGCATAGATACGACCGGCTGGACTCAGAGATACGACGGCGTATCTGGTCTGTGAATCTACCCCAATATATATATATATATATATATATATATCATTATTTCTCTGTTAGGGCTCGTTCAGGTGTGCAGTTATACTGGCGATATGTTGCCTCCGCACTGCCTGGTTTAACCCTCAAATTGCCAACCCACTGTGCCGCAACCATGTGCATTGCATGCAGTTGTCATGTATCCCCATTCACTTGAATGGGTTGCCTCTAATGGCAGCACCACCTGCCAAATGCATCACTCAGTTTATTTTACCTGTGGGTGAATACAGCCCTGATTGGCCCGGAGGTAGGTGATCGAGAAGCAGCAAAACCGCAGCAGCATTGTCAGCCCGGGGGGGAGGGAAGTGTTTGATGTACTTGCAAATTTAAATACACAAACAAATTGAAGCCAAACTCCGGTAAATACTGTGGGGTAGATCCACGTACCTACGCTGCGCCCGGCGCAGATGTCAGATACGCTAAGCCGATGTAACTTACTTTGGCTTAGTTTGAATCCTCAACTAATTTGCGCCGTAAGTTACGGCGGCGTACTGTATCTCTCGCAGCGTAAGGGCGCGGAATTCAATTGCGGCGGGTAGGGGGCGTGTTTCATTTAAATGAAGCGCGTCCCCGCGCCGAACGAACTGCGAATGCGCCGTCCCTAAAATTTCCCGCCGTGCATTGCGCTAAATGACGTCGCAAGGACGTCATTGGTTTTGACGTGAACGTAAATGGCGTCCAGCCCCATTCACGGACGACTTACGCAAACGACGTAAAATTTTCAAAATTAGAGGCGGGAACGACGGCCATACTTAACATTGAGTACGCCACCATATAGCAGCTTTAACTATACGCCGGAAAAAGCCGAACGGAAACGACGTAAAAAAAAGGCGACGGACGCTCGTACGTTCGTGGATCGTCGGAAATAGCTAATTTGCATACTCAACGCGGAATACGATGGAAACGCCACCTGGTGGCCGCCGGAAAATTGCATCTAAGATCCGACGGCGTACTAAGGCGTACGTCTGTCGGATCTAACACAGATGTCGTCGTATCTTGTTTGGTGGATACCAAAACAAAGATACGACGCGCAAAATTTAAAATTACGTGGCGTATCAAGTGATACGCCGGCGTAATTTCTTTAAGGATCTGCCCCCTTGTAAGCAGTTACTGCAAAAAAAAAAAAAGTTTTACCTAAATAAATAAAAGTTGATCTTTGTAAGCTAGTGTTAAGTGGTTTGTCTCATCTCTGTAACTGATACATTCTGCTGGAGAGCTTGTTCCTTTGAAAAACAACAGACTTGCTGGCTGGGTCACCAGATAAAAATATGAGAAAGAAAGCCTAAAAAATAAAAACAAATGCAGCCATCACATCTACAAAATGGTAATCTGCAATTTAACAGCTTGCCAACCGTATACGGTATATATACGACAGCAAGGTGGCTCTCCTGCACAGGATCACATACCTAGCTTGTGATCCTGCACTTCGGGGTCTGGGGTGCGCATGCATGCCTCCAGCGACCCGCTCCCACTGTGATTAGACACAGCGGGAGCTAATCTGCGGGCACCACGGACTCAATGTCCGCGGCACCCGCCTATCATTAGACAGAGAGCCAGAACGGCGAGGCAAATCACCTTCTGTCAGGGAAAGCAGGAACATGGATCCATGCCTTCTCAGAGTAAAAGCACCTCTCCCACAGTGATAAAACACACTGTTAGACTCACATTTAACACTTTGATTGTTAACCCCTTTCCAGTCAGTGTCATTAGTACAGTGACAGTGCATATTTTTAGCACTAATCACTGTATTAGTGTCACTGGTCCACCACAGTATCGCAGTCCACTATGAGTCACTGATTGCCGCGATTTCTAATAAGAAAAAAAATGCCTAAATCTATCCCATAGTTTGTAGACGCTATGGGCCAGATTCAGAAAGAGAGTACGCCGACGTATCTACTGATACGCCGACGTACTTTCAAATTTTCTGCGTCGTATCTTTAGTTTGAATCCTCAAACCAAGATACGACGGCTTCTGGCTACGATCCGACAGGCGTACGCCTTCGGATCGTAGGTGCAACACTTCGGCGCCCGCTGGGTGGAGTTCGCGTCGTCGGGTATGCTTATTAGCTTTTTCCGTCGATTCACAAAGGTACACGTGGCCGTCGCATTCTCTTATGTCGTCGCTAGTCGGCTTTTCCCGGCGTATAGTTAAAGCTGCTATTTTGCGGCGTATAGATAGACTTGCCATGTTAAGTATGGCCGTCGTTCCCGCGTCGAAATTTTTTTATTTTTTTTGTGTAAGTCGTCCGTAAATAGGAAAGGACGTAACTCACGTCTAAGTTCAAAAAATGACGTCGGTGCGACGTCATTTCACGCAAAGCACGGCGGGAAATTTCGAAACGGAGCATGCGCAGTTCATTCGGCGCTGGGACTCGCTTCATTTAAATGAATCACGCCCCCTACCCGCCGATTTGAATTCCGCCGCCAGAAATACACTACGCCGCCGTAACTTACGGCGCGAAATCGCTAAGGATTCGAAATTCCGCCAGGTAAGTTACCGCGGCGTAGCTTATCACTGATACGTGGCGCAAGTGTAAATATCTGTGAATCTGGCCCTATAACTTTGGTGCAAACCAATCAATATATGCTTATTTTTATTTTTTTTGTCAATATCAGAATACATATTGCCCTAAATTCATGAAGAAATTGTTTTATAGCAGAAGGTAAAAATATTGTCTTTTTTTAAAAATTGTCTGTCTTTTTTTGTTTATAGAGCAAAAAATCGCAGACGTTTTTAAATACCACCAAAAGAAAACTATATTTGTGGGGAAAAAATGACTTTTTTATTTGGGTACAGCGTCCCACGACCGCACAATTGTCAGTTAAAGTAATGAAGTGCCGATTGGCAAAAACAGAGCATGTGCATGACAGGTATGTCAGTGTGCAGACTATACGTACAAGTACTGCAGGACTTATGTGTGGGATTGGATGTGGAAGTGTATATTCATTAAAAGGTGAGAAGAATCTGAAATCGACTTTCAGCCCCCTGAGCATTTGTGTAATTATTTGTGGGATCAATAGTAAACTCATTTCAGCGACATTTACATGTGTGTTCGGCGACAAGTTGTGACGCATTCTTTATCCAATGCTTATAAAACATCCAGGGTATAGAATCTGCTTGGATTTCCTATGAAGAGAACTGAACTTAATAGCATTCATTCACAATTTTCATATAGAATTACTCCAAATTATGTTACTTATGAAATGCACAGAGCAGCCCAGATCCTTCTCTTCTCAGGTCCCCCCGCCGACATTCTGTGCCCCTCCCCCTTGCTGAGTGCCCCCATAGCAAGCTGATAGCTGTGGGGGCACTCGCGCATGCTCACTCCCGAGCCAGCTCGCCCATAAGACACAGAAAGCATAGCTCAGCCCCACCCCCCACTTCCGCCTCACTGACTGTAAATAATAACAGAGAGAGCCAAAGGTTCTTGCTGCTGCATCTTAGCCAATCAGGAGGGAGAGGCCTGGGAGAGCCTCTGGTCTTGTGCGCATCGCTGGAATGAGATCAGGCTTAGGCAAGTATTGGTCTGGGGTGGCTGCTGCACACTGAAGGTTTTTTACCTTTATGCATAGAATGGAAAAGGGGGCATCATCAGTGCCCACTACATGGGATTGTGGCTATCACAATATTTAATAAAAAAAATATATATATATTTTGGGTTATAGAGTTTTTAACTGGGAGTCAGTGAACACAATTTTTGTGAGGTAGGAAAACGGGATTTAGGCGGGATTTGCACGTGTTTTTGAGCGGGAAGGACATGTGAGTTCAGGCGGGAAAAACATGTGTACTGTTGACTCATACTCGTGAGGTAGAGGGGTATATAAAGCCCACAGGTGTGAGGGTCAGGGCACAATTTTTTTTTTACCTTACAGGTTAAGAGCTCCCCATCCCCCCCACCCTTGTCGCAGCACCTTTTATGTGGTCTGTCACCCTTGAATCAAGGGGGGACTTGGTTGATATTTTATTTATGGCAATCACTTGAGTCTTATGACTGAGTGAGAATTTTTTGAAAGGTTTGGAAAATATATTTGAAATTAAATATTTATTTATTGATATTTTAATAAAGATAATTATTTAAATATATTTAATGTTTGTATTAGAAATTATACCAATAAAGGTGCCGCGGCCAATTTATCACCATCTTTGATGGTTTTGGTTTGGTCTATTATTTATTATTTAATAACCTTGTATAGCCTACATTCCCATGCATGAAGGTAAAAAACCTTCAGCCTTTACAACCACTTTAAGTTTTTTTTTATCTTAATGTATTCTGTGCATTAGGGTAAAAAAATCTTATGTTGCAGAGGATCCCTTAGCCCCATCTCATACTTACCTGGGCCATATCTAGATCCAGCATTGTGCACAAGAGCAGCGGCTCTCTCAGAACTTTTGACATCAGCACCCTTAAGGCTTAATTTCCATGGACGTTTTTCCAGACACTTTTTTTAGCCTTTTTTACAGCTTAAAAACGCCTGTCCATGTTTATTTATTTATTTATTTTTTTGAGCTGGAGCTCAAAAACGCTGCGGCGTTGCGCGTTTTTACAGCTCTAATGCTGGAGCTTCAGAACGCACTGGTCCTGGTTTTTTTTTTGCAGCTTAAAAACGGCTCAGCCATCTACAGCTCAAAAACGTCATGGTGGGCATGAGGCCATAGACTAACATGGAGAGCCGTTTTTAAGCTGCAAAAAACGCTCAGAAAAGTGGCTGTAAAAACGTCCATGGAAATGAAGCCTAAAGGTTTTTTTTTTTAAATAACAAACATGTTATACTTACTTGCTCTGTTTAATGGTTTTGCACAGAGCAGCCCTGGTCCTCCTTTTCTCGGGTCCCACACCGGAGCTCCTGACCCCTACCTTTTGCTGAAACATCCACAGCAAGCAGCTTGCTCTGGGGGCACCCCTCTCCACCTCCTGATTGGCTCACTGGCTGTGACTGACAGCAGTGGGAGCCAATGGCTCCTGCTGCTGCCAAAAGCCAATCAGGAGTGCAAGTCCCCGGAGAGGCAATGCTCTCGTGGACATCGCTGGATCGCGAGGCTCAGGTAGGTAATAGGGAGGGCTCTGGGGGGGGAGCAGCACACAAAAGTTTTTTTTACCTTCATGCATGTTGTGCCTTTACAACCACTTTAAGTTGCCCAAGTCTCCCAAGATGAGGCTACAGCACAATGCAGTATTTTCTTCTGATGATATTAGGGCTACTCAGCATTCCCCAGAATATCAACCCAGCATGTGTGTTGCGCTTTACAATGAAGTATATAAATAAGAGGACCTTGCAAGTTTACAATAAGATCCACTTTAACCGATAAAAGTAATACCTTAACCCTACAGTACAGCAAAGTATACTGAGCTGCCCATTGATGCATATGTGTGGCATGTGGGCGTTATAGCCCATTGTCATTGCCCCCGCTTATATGTGTTACAGTGAGGGAAAGGGGTATCTGATCCCCTGCTGATTTTGTAAATTTGCCCACTGAGAAATAAATGATCAGACTATAAGTTTAATGGTAGGTTTATTTTAACAGTGTGAGACAGAATAACAACAAACATATCCAGAAAAACACATTTCAAAAACGTTATAAATTGATTTGCATTTTAATGAGTGAATTAAGTATTTGATCCCCTATCAATCAGCAAGATTTCTGACTCCCAGGTGTCTTCTATACAAGTAACGAGCTTAGATTAGGAGCACTCTCTCTTAAAGGGAGTGCTCCTTATCTCAGCTTGTTACCTGTATAAAAGAAACCTGTCCACAGAAGCAATCAATCAGATTCCAATCTCTCCACCATGGCCAAGACCAAAGAGCTGTCCAACGATGTCGGGGAGAAGACTGTAGACCTACACAAGGCTGGAATGGGCTACAAGACCATCGCCAAGCAGCTTGGTGAGAGGGTGACAACGGTTGGTGGGATTATTCGCAAAGGGAAGAAACACAAAATAACTGTCACTCTCCATCAGTCTGGGGCGCCATACAAGATCTCACCTCGTGGAGTTTCAATGATCAGGAGAACGGTGAGGAATCCGCCCAGAACTACACGGGAGGATCTTGTCAATGATCCCAGCTGGGACCAGAGTCACCAAGAAAACAATTGGTAACACACTACACCGGGAAGGACTGAAATCCTGCAGCCCCCGCAAGGTCCCCCTGCTCAAGTACAGGCCCATCTGAAGTTTGCTAATGGACATCTGAATGACTCAGAGGAGAACTGGGTGAAAGTGTTGTGGTCAGATGAGACCAAAATCAAGCTCTTTGGCATCAACTCAACATCAACACTCGCTGTGTTGGGAGGAGGAGGAATGCTGACTATGACCCCAAGAACACCATCCCCACCGTCATACATGGAGAACACCATCCCCCACCGTCATACATGGAGAACACCATCTCCCACCGTCATACATGGAGAACACCATCCCCCACCGTCATACATGGAGAACACCATCCCCCACCGTCATACATGGAGAACACCATCCCCCACCGTCATACATGGAGAACACCATCCCCCACCGTCATACATGGAGAACACCATCCCCCACCATCATACATGGAGAACACCATCCCCCACCGTCAAACATGGAGAACACCATCCCCCACTGTCATACATGGAGAACACCATCCCCCACCATCATACATGGAGAACACCATCCCCCACCATCATACATGGAGAACACCATCCCCCACTGTCATACACGGAGAACACTATCCCCCACCGTCATACATGGAGAACACCATCCCCACCGTCAAACATGGAGGTGGAAACATTATGCTTTGGGGGTGTTTTTCTGCTAAGGGGACAGGACAACTTTACAGCATCAAAGGGACGATAGACGGGGCCATGAACCGTCAAATTTTGGGTGAGAACCTCCTTCCAGGGCATTGAAAATGGGTCGTGGATGGGTCTTCCCGCATGACAATGACCCAAAACACACGGCCAAGGCAACAAAGGAGTGGCTCAAGAAGAATCACATTAAGGTCCTGGAGTGGCCTAGCCAGTCTCCAGACCTTAATCCCATAAAAAATATGTGGAGGGAGCTGAAGGTTCGAGTTACCAAAGCTCAGCCTCAAAACCTTAATGACTTGGAGAGGATCTGCAAAGAGGAGGTGGGACAAAATCCCTCCTGAGATGTGTGCAAACCTGGTGGCCGACTACAAGAAACGTCTGACCTCTGATTGCCAACAAGGGTTTGGCCACAAAGTACTAAGTCATGTTTTACGAAGGGGTCAAATACTTATTTCACCTATTGAAATGCAAATCAATTTATAACTTTTTTTAAATGTGTTTTTCTGGATATTTTTGTTGTAATAAAATCAAGTAAAATAAATACAAAAAAATTTTTTTTTAAGTGCCCCGCCCCGATGAGCTCGCGTGCAGAAGCTAACGCATACGTGAGTAGCGCCCGCGTATGAAAATGGTGTTCAAACCACACAAGTGAGGTATCACTGCAATCGTTAGAGCGAGAGCAATAATTCTAGCCCTAGACCTCCTCCTTAACTCAAAAGATGCAACCTATAGAATTTTTGAAACGTCGCCTATGAAGATTTTGAAGGTTACAAGTTTGACACCATTCCACAAGTGGGCGCAATTTTTAGGCGTGACATGTTGGGTATCAATTTACTCGGCGTAACATTATCCTACACAATATAAAAACAATTGGGCTAACTTTACTGTTGTCTTATTTTTTAATTAAAAAAAGTGATTTTTTTTCCCAAAAAAATGCACTTATAAGACTGTTGTGCAAATACGGTGTGACAAAAAGTATTGCAATGACCGCCATTTTATTCTCTAGGGTGTAAAAAAATATATATATATAATGTTTGGAGGTTCTAAGTAATTTTCTAGCAAAAAAACGAGGCTCATCCTTAAGTGGTTAAACTTATAGACTGATCATTTCTTTGTCAGTGGGCAAACGTAGAAAATCAGCAGGGGATCAAATACTTTTCCCCCTCACTGTACATGGGTGGCAAGAGGTTCATATTTAAATCGGATTCATAATAAATACATACCACTAGTTCTATGACCTGCAGGGCCGATCCTAGGGCCACAGACGCCTGGGTGCAGAAATATTGCTGGTGCCCCCACATGGGCGTGGTCATCTTAATAACTCCTCCCCTTTTCAAATGTTTCTATGGCTCCTACACAAACACAGAGACGCTCCCCTACGAAGTCTTCATTAGTGTCTCCCATAAGAGTCCCCCCAGCAGGTGTCCCCCATCAGAGCCCCCCCCCAGCAGGTGTCCCCCAGGAGGTGTCCCCATCAGAGTCCCCCACATCAGGTGTCCCCATAGATCAGTACCTGTCCAATAGATCCCTGTAGCTCGGGCGCGCTGGGAGCAGAAGCACATTACACATACCTCCCAACTTTCTGAGATGGGAATGAGGGACACCTATCAGCAAAAGTATGTAGGCATAGGACACACCCCTTGTCACGCCCCCTTAAAGGAGAATTGTACAAAAAAATAAGATTGGTTACACCCACAAGTGCTTTTTTTACCACTACTATTTCTTTATATTGGCTTTTGGAATTTACAAATGCAGCAATTTAGAAATCAGATGAAAGGTTTATCACTGGGAAACACTTTTTGAAAGATAAAAAGTGCATTTTATATACATCTGTATAGATCAGACCAAAATGAGGGACAAATGAGGAGAATGAGGGACAGAGGGACATTGCTCCGAATCAGGGACAGTCCCTCAAAATCAGGGACAGTTGGGAGGTATGCATTACAGGGGGCGGGGCATACGTGGCATTTTTGGTTACTAGAAAAGGGGTGGCACTCGGAGAGCATTTCCGGGAGTGCACGGGATGATTGGCAGCAGCTCCGGCCAACCCAGAAGCCTCTCATCACACCGCCCATGGGAGAATAGCCGACACACGCAGAGGGGCGGTGCAGACAGGAGACTGCTCCACGCGCACGGAACGTGTTCCGGTATTAGACTCCGCTGCGGTACCCAACCCGGATTCCGGGGACAGCGGGAGGCAGGGCTTTTTTTCAGGGGGAACTTGGGGGAACTCAGTTCCACCATCTTTGGCTCAGACCCTTTGGTGCCTGCTCACCACAATCACTTGTAAACACAGGAGTCTGGTTTCTGTGTTTACAAGTGACAGCTCTGCACTCTGTGTGTAACCCCCCTGAACTTTGCATGTAATGCAATCCTGGTATTTAATGCCACTTTAAGACCCTTCTACTGTTTGTGAAATCTGAACGGGGTCGTGATTGAGTTCCTGCACCTATCTTCTGAGAAAAAAAGCCCTGGCGGGAGGTATGCTCTCTTGTCAGTTGCCAGCGGGGAGAGCCAACGGGATGGGGAACCGCAGCACCCGCTACATGCGCTCCACCTCTGGACACAGACAAGGAGGAGGGAGGGGAGCACTTTGGAGCCTCAGAGCCCCCACCTCTCCTCGATGACCTGTAATAGCGGCACCGCATGTTGCACTCCCAAAGCAGCCATGTAAATTGTGTAAATTGTGACGTTCTGACGCTGGCTATATGCATAAGACCCTCCCTCACCCTCCCTCATCTTAGTGGGGCCCACTAATTACAATCCACCTTATCTGTATTTGCTAATAGTATAGCAGGGAACTACCAGACAAAAATGTTTCTATTGATACAAAGGAGTGTGAAAGCGAAGCTCTTCCTCGTAGGCTCTGGATTCATTGTTTCATTTCCCCAGAACACAAAAGCTTACGGCTCCAATTTTCATACAAAAGCCCCGATATCTTTTATTTGATCTATTTGTCGCTGACATTCCTGTTGCAGTGTCTGCGCTCTCTTTACCTCACATGTTTTTTTGGAGGAGGGAGAGACTTTCTGTTATCTTTTTTTCCTTTCCCGCTTCTAAAGCAATGTTTCCAGCCCTTTCTTCTCTAATCCGTCCGCATCTTCAGCACAACACATATTGATGTTCTCTCCTCAGACAACAAACCTAAAATCTGCTTTCAGAATATAAATCTTGAAGACGATCCTCCATCCAATCACTCCAGAGTCTTTCAAGGTGTTGAGAATTTGCTGCATGACTTGATAACTCAATCCTTAGGCTGGAGAGCCCATTTTCAAGCCAAGATGTGACCCAGAGGGATACACTCTACTAGACAGAAGACGTTTTCTATCTCCTTTATATCGCTTCTCAGCATTTCACTCTGCAGCTAATGAGAACACAAAGCTGGGCGACTTCTGAAAGTGACATCTTCAGCACAGTCAGCCCCGATAATGGCATATAGAACATATAATGGCATCGAACATAAGGAGTGAATTTCTATGGACACTTTGAGGATGGTCAGGTGCTATGAGCAGGACAGATACAGCACAGTGCAAATGTACGTAGGATACAAACATGTACTGTACTACAGCAGCCAACAGTTCATGAAAAGTATCGTTTATTATCAGTAAACACAAATTTCAGTTACTTCTGCAGAGCTTAAAGCGGAGTTCCGGCCACAATTTCACTTTTTAAATATAAATACCCCTGTAATACACAAGCTTAATGTATTCTAGTAAAGTTAGTCTGTAAACTAAGGTCCGTTTTGTTAGGTTGTTACAGCATTTAGACACTTTATAAAATAGAAATTGACTGGGCCATCTTAAGTGTGGGCATCATGAAGCCAGACTGTATGACTTCCTGGATTTCAGCCTTGCAGATTTTGCACATGCTCAGTGCTGCACAAGCAGTGTCAGATCAGGTTTCAGCACCTGTGCTGTCCAAGTCACATGATTCTTTGAGACTGGGGAGTGCACAGACTCCTGGAAAGTTACACCCACTACATTCCCAGGAGTCTGTGCGGTGTAGGTTAGGAAGCATTAAGCATCTAGGTGCAGGAAGTGGGAAGATTAACTATTCTGCCTAGCAACAACACTTTAAAGGCATCTAAAAAAAAAAAAAAAAAAAATTTGTAAAGGACTAATGATTTTTTTTTTAAAACTACTGACGTAATGTTATATTTATGGGTGGAACTCCACTTTAAAGGGTCACTAAAGCAAAAAAAATGTTTTTGCTGAAATGACTGTTTACAGGGTATGGAGACATAAAAGTTAACTGATTCCTTTTAAAAATGATTACAAATAGATAAAAATCAATCCTATAATGTGCATGCAGGTTAGTTTCACTTTTAAACTGGTTTCATGTTCCCGTGAACTAGAGAGACACACAGAACAAAAACAAACAAATCCAGGGCAGTGTTTTGTTTTTAAAATGAATCTGATTGGTTCTGAGGAGTTTTAGACACACAGTAATGACAGCTTAGACCATCGTGAAAATCTCCCAGTACTGTCGTTATAAGGAAACAGGCAACCAGGAAGTGTGGAGATCACAGCAGAATTACAGCAACTTCAAAGCAAAAACGAACAATGAGGACATGAAACCAGGACTGCAGTAAGGTAAAGAAAGCTATTTAGTTAAAAAAATAAATTCCTTTAGTGATCCTTTAAAGCCTCGTACACACGGTACGATTATTGGCCAATCAAGCGTCTGATTTTTGTCAAAAGGGCACGTGCCAAGATTTTGATTTTGATATTGCAATACAATGTTCATGGACTTATTGGAATAAGTCAAGGAATGCATCATATCACATATTAAAGCGGAGGTTCACCCAAAAATCAACTTTCTGCCATTAGATCCAGCATACTGTTGACATCTGTAGCATGCTGGGTTTTTTTTTTGTACTTATCGTTTATCAGCCGTTGTTATCTGGCTCCGAGCTAGGATTTCTGTGGGGAATAGGCGTTCCTAAGCCAAGCGGATTTGATTGACGGGTTGCTAAAGCGCGTCACACCTTCCGAAAATACCCAAAGTCACACTCGGGTGTTTACGGCGCCTGCCGTGTAGAGCTGACTGCGCAGGCGCCGTAAACACTTGAGTGTCACTTTGAGTATTTTCGGAAGGCGTGACGTGCTTTAGCAGGCCGTCAATCAACTCCGCTTGGCTTAGGAACGCCTATACCCGGAAGGAATCCCCGCTCGGAGCCGGATAACAAAGGCTGATAAAACGATAAGTAAAAAAAAAAAAAAACAGCATACTGCAGATGTCAGCAGTATGCTGGATCTAATGGCAGAAAGTTGATTTTTGGGTGAACCCCCGCTTTATTATTTTGTGTGTTGTATCTAGGGTTGTCCCGATTAGACATGTGCACAGAAAAAATTTTTGTTTTTTTTTGTTCTGTTTCGTATCGTTCCGTAGGTTCGTTCCCGTTCGTTTTTCGTAAGACGCCCATTTTCCTGTTCGTTCCCGTTCGTTTTTCGTACGACGCAATTTTTTCGTATTCCGATCGTTTCGTATTTTGGTTACCGTTTTATTTTCGTACATGCGGGATGGTTCGTTATTCTGTTTAATTCATGTTCGTTACTTGTTAGACAATAATTTTCGTGAATTTTCGTCATTTTGTACTTTCGTAAATATATCGCGGGATTCGCGGCACTTTCAACACGCGGCTCATCCATATTAACTATTGTTAAGCCCCATACACTTGGTCAGACTTTTTTAACAACAAACATAAAAACGATCGTTTTACCGAACGTTCGTTCGTTTTTAAACTCCATCAGAAAACCATTTTTGGGTTCCAGGTTCAAAAGTCTTCACTAACTAACTACACTCACTGTTCATTCAAAAAAATGAAAATTACATCTTATAACAAAAGATTTGCATTCTGTATTTTGAAACCAAATTACGAACAGAAAAAAGGAATTCAGAATACAGAATACAAATCTTTTGTTATAGATGTCATATGAACATACAAACAGAAAAAGGATTCAAACAAAATACAGAATGAAAATCTTTTGTTAGATGTCATATGAACATACGACTGAAAATCAAAATACGAACAGAACAAAGATTCAAACAAAATACAGAATGCAAGTCTTTTGTTATAGATGTCATATTCGTTCATTTGCCGTTTTCGTTTTGTCGTATTTTCGTCAGATCGTTCGTTCGTATTTGCGGTTGTTCGTTATGCGACTCATTCGTAATCCCGTCGTTTTCGTATTTTGGTGCTTAAATTTTTTCGTATGTACACATTATTCTGCGGGTACGAAAATGAACATTTTCTTACGAAAATAACATTCGTACGAACGGGAATGCACATATCTAGTCCCGATACCGAGACTAGTATCAGTATCGGGACCGATACCAAGCATTTGCCCGAGTACTTGTACTCGGGCAAATGCTCCGATGCTTCAGCCGATACCTGGACATTCAGGGTGATCAGTGCGGTGGGGGAGTTACAAGCACTGATTACCACTGACTGTCCTCGTATCCTCCTCCAGCCCCCCTCTGTGTCCCACTCCATACTGCCAAGAAACTCGGTAGTGTGTACGAGGCCTTATAGGTGGTGACAGGTACTCTTTATGGAGGGATCGGTGGTCTAAAAGACCCCCGATCCCTCCTTTGCACTTCAAAGTATTCAGATAGCCGAAAACATCGATTCTGAATACTGTGTACTTTTTAAAATCCGGCGCCATTGGCAGCTGAGTAACCCGGAAGTGACGTCATGGCGCCGCTTCCGTGTTTACATTGCGGAGACTGATTCGAAGCCGTTTACTGCTTCGTTCCAGTCTGCGCCTAAACACTGGAGGCATCGGAAAGCGGATCAGGTCTCCCGGTGGGACGGGAGACCCTGTCAGAGCGACGAGTGGTGGCGGGAGGGGGGGGGGGGTGCCCAGTTGTGCAGAGCCCTCAGCATTTACTGCAGTGGCCTGTAGGGTTGCCCCCTGTCACCTAGACAGTCTGAGTTTTGAATCACCTGCCCAGGTTTCAGTCCACCTGAAATCCAGACACATTATTCAGACAGGAATGTGGTTCCGAACAGGGTTTGATAGGAGGGTGAGGGGGCACTATGTGCGCCACATTACTATGCTCTTTGGAGTGCCCAAAGGTGTCCCAGGTTTGTTATAAACCTATAGTGCAGGGATCTCCAAACTCTTCAAACAAAGGGCCACTTTAATTGTCCTTCAGACTTTAGGAGGGCCAGGTTGTGGCCAGCAGCGGCAGAAAATGTCACAGGCCCAGCATCAGTGAGCATAAATATGGCCTCAGGGTTAGTGGTCAATAGGAGGAGGAGTATTCCCCCTATTAGTAGGATGGATAGTATCCCATCATTGGTATCGGTGGAAGATATAATACCCCATTGTTAGTGCCAGTGGGTTGAATAGTGCCTCATATCAGTGGGAGGAATTGTGCCCCAAGGGCCGGATAAAGGCTAGCAAAGGGCCACAGTTTGGAGACCCCTGCTATAGTATATACTAAAACAAAAAAAAATTACTCTGCGCCACTAAAGAGTTTGGCTTGAAGAAAAAGTGGCAACCCTAGTGGCCTGTCTTGGTATCTTCAGAAGAGAAGCAGTAAGAACATTTAATAAAGGAGTGCTCTCTTCTCATGGAAAGCGGAGTATCACTTTAAACTTGGCCATGTAAAGAAGAGAAATGGGCTTATGGAGCTGTGCAGATGGGAAATGAGCCGTCCACCCTGTAATCACACCCACGCAGATCTCACAACCTCTGTACTCTGCTTCAGAGGCGCTGGAGCATTCGTCTGCAGGTGTACAAATGACAAATGGCACAAGTTGTTTTTAGTCTGAATCTTTATTATAATTAGGAGCCATTAGTCACACTGAATCATAAATGAAAGTTCCTTAGTCTGGTACAGCCGGCACAGCGTACTGGGAAATACAAAGAACAGTGTTTTGTTTTTTTCCAACTAGAACATACACAATTAACTAGCAAAAGGCAATAATAAAGAGTTTTGCCAATAGTTCTAAAACCTCACAGTATATTCATCTCACAGGCTCATTATCTGCAATAAAAGAAAGCTGCTTTTAAAGGCAACCTGTCAGGAGAGAAACCTCTGCCTCTGAAAATGCCTCTGGCTGTTATGGCGGCCCTCTAACTGAACTCATACACACGATCGGATTTCCATCTGACAAATCCGTGGAATTTGTTCTGCATTTTTTTTTCAGATAAACATACATGAAACTATGTGGTTTTTCAGCTCTTTAGCGCCACGCTTCGGGCAACTTCTGCTAATGTTGTCTGATGGTTAGCATTGGTTCGGGGGAAATGCGTGTTTGTACTTTGTTCTTTTATTTTTTTCCAAAAGACTACACATGATCGGTTAATCCGACAAGACACATTTGTTGTCGGACAGTTTTAAAGCATGCTATCCAACATTTGTTTCCAGAAAATCCGACAACAATTGTCCGATGGAACATACAAACGGTCGGATTTTCCGACAAAACCCTGCCATCACACATTTGTTGTCGGAAAATCCGATCGTGTGTGTTTAGACTTGTTTTCCAGGAGCAGACAAGGACTTCTGGATTTTTTCCAGCTTTCATGATCGGCACAAATGGTCCAGGTCGAGGACACCCAGAGAACTAGCAATTTTAGGAAGGGAATCAGTGCGTGCCCTATAATTTTTTATGACAGGTATACCTTAAGGCCGGAATCACACTAGTGCAGTGCGAATTTCAGCTCTCTTATCTCTGCAGAGAGATAAGAGAAGTGTTCAGCAGATTAGCAACGTTTTAGATGAGAATTTGGAGACCTGGGAGAAGTTACGGGTGAGAGGAGAGTGGGGGAGAAGTGTATTGAGCTGAATGAGAGAAATTCCTGAAGAGAACTGAACACATCTGCGAATCAGCTGCGTACCCATAGAAGATAATGGGCTTGAATTCGCACCTGAGCTGCACCGCAATGCCTAAAAGACGCACACGGTTTTACAGCAATGCGCAGTGTGAATGCATCGCACATATGTAAACCAGCCTCATTGAAAATAATGGCCCGGATTCAGGTAGATTTGCCCCTTATTTACGGAGGCGCAGGGCAGTGTTTTTGCCCTGCGCTCCCGCAAATTTACTGCGCTACCCGCGATTCACGGAGCAGTAGCTCCGTAAATTGCGTGTGCGCTGTGTAAACTTGCCCTGCGTAAGGGCGCCTAATGTAAATGATCCCGTAGGGGGCGGGAATCATTTAAATTAGGCGCGCTCCCGCGCCAAGCGTAGAGCGCATGCTCCGTCGGGAAACTGTCCCGACGTGCATTGCGGCAAATGACGTCGCAAGGACGTCATTTGCTTCAAAGTGAACGTGAATGACGTCCAGCGCCATTCACGAATCACTTACGCAAATTACGTAAAATTCGAACGTTGCGACGCGGGAACGACAGGTATACTGTAGCATTGGCTGCCCCTGCTATTAGAAGGGGCAGCCTTACGCTAAACACGCCGTACGGAAACAACGTAAATTGCGTACGCAGGGCTCGCGCAACATTGTGAATCGGTGTTAGTATGCAATTTGCATACTATACGCTGACCACAATGGGAACGCCCCCTAGCGGTCATCGCAAGAATGCAGCCTAGATATGCGTGGCATAAGAGCCTTATGCCACGCAGATTTTAGGCTGCAGTCGGCGTTACGATGTTCCTGAATCAGGAGCATTCGTAACGCCGGGGCAAGTAAGCAATTGCGCTGTGTAACCTATGGTTACACAGGTGCAATTGCTACTTGAATCTGGGCCAATGTATTTAGAAATGTTCTGCGTATTGGATGCGGTTTAGGCCGCACTCAATTCGCATAGGTGTGAACCTGGCCTGAAAGAACTGGAGGATGAGTGTCTGTGTTGCCAGTTGCAGCCAATCAAAAGCTGGTTTTCATTTTGTAATCTTCACTACAAAAAAAATTACAGCTGCAATCTGAATGGTATTAGCAACCTGGCTGCTAAATTTCTTTTGCATTTGTGTGGTGTCAAATCTTTAGGGACAGTGAGGGTTATTTACTAAATCCACTTTGCACTACAAGTGCAAGTGAAAGTGCAGTCACTGTAGATCTGAGGGAGACATGCAAGGAAAATAAAAACCAGAGCTTTGCCTCATTTCAGATCTTCCCCTCAGATTTACAGCGACTGCACTTCCGGTGCAATTTCAAGTGCACTTTGCACTTGTAGTTTGCACTTGTAGTGCAAAGTGGATTTGTCTTTAGTAAATAACCCCCACTGTAAAAAAAAGGAGAAATTTCACTCATCGGTAATTATGAAAGACATAAGTGCGATTCACATTGTTGGCTTTTTTCACTGTTATTTAATAAAAAGTTTGCACACTCTTGGAATTTTTAATGTGTTATTGCCAAAGAACATTTATTCACTTTGAACATCATTTTTTTTCACTGATCAAGAGAATTCTCAATGCCAAAGTCAAAACAGATCTTTGCAAAGTGATTTAAATTAATTATAGTGAAAGAACATAAAAAAGCTTACTGCATATAAACCGCCTAAAGTCAGTATTTAGAAGTATGTTTGGGATTTTGTCTTGCTGAATGAGATAAGACTTCTCTTAACTTTTTATCTGATTTTCTTACAAGGTTCCCTTTATTTAAAGCTGTATTCATTCTACCTTCACAACACCCTGATGTTGTCACCATCATGCTTCACAGCAGGGATGGTGTGTGTAAATTATGGATGAACGTGGCATGTTTGGATCCATGTGAAAGCCCACCAGGATGCTGTCACAGTACTAGGCCAATCATAGGTGTGTAGAGCCTATTGCATTAGGGTCTGAACACCAAAGCTCAAACACAAGTGTCCATAGAGTTTCCCTTTACTTTAGAGTCTGCAGGATTCCCCCTTACAATGCAAGGGGAACACTGCGCACCCTGATGTAAAGGTGAACTCTGCTATAAAGGGCAATTCTGCAGCCCTGATGTAAGTGGGAATTCTTATGTAAAGAGAAACACTGCTTACTCTGATGTAAAGGGGAGGGGGCTCTGGTGACCACTTTACATCAAAGTCTGCAGCATTCCCCTTTAGATCATGGTCCACAGAGTTCCCCTTTACACCATGCACTGTGAGAGGGAATCCTGCAGACTCCGATGTAAGGGGGAACTCTTTGGACTCTTGTGTAAGGGGTCCTCTGTGAGACCCCCTTACATCAGAGTTTCCCTTTACATCATGGTCTTCAGCATTCCCCCTAACATCAGGGTCAACAGAGTTCCCCTTTGCATCAGGGTACCACAGTGTAAGGGGGAACCCTGCAGACTCTGATGTAACAGGGAACTCTGTGAACACCTTTGGTGACTGTGATGCAATGGAGAACTCTGTGCAGTCTGATTAAAGGGGGGACTCTGTGGACTGTGATGTAAAGGGGAGCTATGTGGACCTATGTGTAAGGGAGGGGGTTCTGGTGACCAGAGACCCCCTTACATCAGAATTTTCTTTTAGACTAGAGTCCACAGCATTTTACCTTATATCGGAGTCCACAGTGTTCCCTTTTACTTCAGGGTTCGCATAGTTTCCCCTTGCACTATGAAGGGGAACCCTGCAGACTCTGATGTAAGGGGGAACTCTGTGTTTGGTTATAATAATCTGACCTTCACGTAAATGGAGAAATATGTTTTATGCATTTTGTTATGCCTTAACCACATTGCTAGTAGCACTAGCTATATGTTGGTTGCTTAAATATTGATATTTGCACTGTTTTGCACTGAAAATGGTAATTTTATGTACTTTTTTAAGTGCCAGTAAAAAATGTTGCTCTGTCAGTAAATTTCACGTGTTGTGTCATTTAAAAAAATTGGTGCTGTCCGTAAATTTTTGGAGTCCTGTCAGTAAATTTCACTTTGGGAGATGGCAACACTGAGTGGGTTTGGATATGAACATGCCCAACCTTATCCCTGTTTATGATGATCTTTCAGCTGACTTTGGAGTCTCCCCCATACTTTCTGGTGAAGCACCCAGGCATCAGTTTTATTCCTAGTTTCTGTAATCTCAGGCACTGAGTGGTCACTAGTGTCCTTCTTGCATGGTCCTTCTTTTGATGGATAACCTATATTGCCGTGTTTCCCCAAAAGTAAGCCCTACCCCAAAAGTAAGCCCTAGCGTGATTATTGGGGCGGGCTGCAATATAAGCCTTACCCCGAAAGTAAGCCCTAGTCAAAGTTCATAAAAAATTTTTTTTTCAAACCTATACATTGCTGCAGTTTTTCCGTTTTTTACTGTGTTAAAAAATATGGTACTGTTATGTTTACAGCCACTGCTGATCCGTCCTCTTCTCGCCTCGTCTGCATCCCGTCCCTCCTTACTGTAAGCAGCGGGCCGGCTCTTTTCGTTCCTCCTCTCCTCCCCCCTGACATCTTCAGCCCGTCCCTTCTTACTGCACGGAGCGAGCCGATGACAGGTAACCTCGGCTCTTCTCTCTCCTTCTCTCCTCCCGCCTGACGTCTTCAGCCCGTTCCTCCTCAGCGCGCGGAGGGCGCTGACGTCAGCGGGATCTCTTCTCTCTCACTCTTTCCTCCCGGATGACGAAAGAAGAGCAGGTGAATACCGGTACACCAGGGAGCTGTAAAGGTATTTTCTATGGTACTGCACCTTATACAGTGCCAAGATGTCTTTCTTAAAATACCGTAATCACTCCTGACCTGACAGTTGGGGGGGGGGGGTGACAGGGGGGACACAGAATCTTTGTAAAATTTGTACATTCCGTAAATAAGCCCTACCCCGAAAGTAAGCCCTAGTGTGTTTTTGTGGACAAAATTAATATAAGACCCGGTCTTACTTTCAAGGAAACACGGTATGCAGATATACAGCATCTCTGTATGCTTTCCACTACCTAATGATTAATTTACCTGTTTCCCAGGGGATATTTAGTGATTTAGAAATGTTCTTGTATCCTTCTAGACTTGCACGTTTGAATTACACTTTAAGCCCGGGTTCACACTGGGCTGCGGGAGTGAAGCCGTGCGAGTTCAGCTGAACTCACACAATTTCACTCCCGCTGGCAGTCCCGATTTCGGCCGCGATTATAGAGACATCTGTGCAGGTGCCGAAATTGCAAAAAGTAGTAGGCCTCGTACACACGACCGAATTTCTCGGCAAAAACCAGAAAGAAACTTGCTGGGAGATATTTTTGCCAAGGAAACCGGTCGTGTGTACATTTTCGTCGAGGAAACTGTCGAGAAACTCGACGAGCCAAAAAGAGAGCATGTTCTCTATTTCCTTGACGGGAATGGAGAAAATTGGCTTGTCGAGTTCCTCGACAGCCTAACAAGGAACTCGACGAGGAAAACGATGTGTTTCGCCCGTCGTGTGTACGAGGCTGTACAGAAACTACTTTTTGAAATCGGTGCAGCGCCGCATCGGTGCAGATGCGGCATCGCACCGATTAGGCCGGTGCCATTGCCGGCAATTTGCGGCAAATTCCGCTGTTTTGACATGCGATTAGACATGCAAAATCGCATGTCAAAACGCACCAGTGTGAACCAGGCCTGAGGTTTACACTTATGCAAATTGGATGTGGGTTTCTCCGCATCCAATATGTAAGACAGGAGAGTATGACCGTCTCTCAATGCCTCCAGGGCTGCTGCGGAGCATATTGAACCAGGGTCATGTGCATCTCTGGCTCTGTTTCAGGTTTAAATTCAGGCAAAAAATCAGGCCTGATTAGTCCCTGAAATGGAGAACAGCGACGCACCAGACCCCCTGCTTTGTGAGTCGCATCCAAATTAAGTGTGAACCCAGCCCTATGGAGTTGTTCAATGTCGCTGGTCTTCATGGTGTAGGTTATGTCATGATACCGTCACTATTCAGATGAAGAATTTTCCATATACATGTGTATTTATATGAACTCCTTGATCTCCATTTCCCTCATCATGTGACTCTGAAAAAGAATTGGGTGCTCCAGTGATGATTCAGGTGTATTATATTAAAAGGGAGTGTATACATATGCAATCACTTGTTTTGTGGTTTTTCATTGCAATTAATTGAAACCACTTTGCAGAGATCTGTTTTCACTGTGAAAAAAAAAGGGCCGATTGCTGTTGATCAGCATAACAATTAAATCACCATTATATCCTCTGTTATTTAATGTTTTATAAAAAAGAAAACTTCCAAGGGTGTACATAATTTTACAGGCACTCTGTTTCTGGTAAGTGACTCACTAAGTAGTAAAATTGGAGGATTATCATTATGGCCAGCCCAGGAAACAAACTCCTAAAATAAGTGGTAGAGAGGTCTGAGCTTTCCTGTCATATGCAAACAAGGCAAATCATAACAATATGTGCAGGTGGGTTTGTTTCATCTGAGAGAATCATGCAACCAAAGCCAGTTAATCAGGATTTGTGAATTGTGTACCATAAGTCTTCGAGGATAGGGTGAATTGCAATGCAGACATTAAAGCGTATGTAAAAACCAAAACGTGTATATCATGTAGCTTACCAGTCCTTAGATGTGGTGGCTGCATTAGTACATTTCTTGTATACTTTCACCTGGTTGTCCTGCAAAGAACACATATCCCGTCCCTGGAAGGCCATGCTTAATCACTCCACTGTATCTAGGGAGGGAACCCAGGCTGGACATCCTCTATTTACAGTTTTGTTCAAAATTATTCAACCCCCCAATGCTGTAAAGGGTTTTAGGGAATTTAGTGTACATTTGTAATTGTATTTAGAATGAAATCCTACAAGGACTTCTTAAAGAACCATATGCAACTAAAATGACATCAATTGGTTTTGTAATACAGTAGTAAATGTTTATTTTGTGAATTCTTCATTTACACAACTATTCAACCCCTTAAAGACTACCACTCTGAAGAACAGAGGTTCATTGAAGTGTATTCAATCAGGTATTGAAAACACCTGTGGATGTCAGGGAGCAGCAATAAAGCCTAATAAGCACCAATCAGGCAGCTTTAAAATGACTGTGATACTCAGCTCCTTCTAGACATTTACTGGTGTGGTTACAAATATGGTGAAGTCAAGAGAATGGTCCGGGAAGACAAGAGAAGAGGTGATTACTCTTCACAGGAAGGGCAATGGCTATAAGAAGATTGCAACGATGTTAAACATACCAAGGGACACCATAGGAAGCATCATTCGCAAATTCAAGGCAAACGGCACTGTTGAAACACTACCTGGTCGTGGCAGAAAGAAGATGCTGACTTCGACTGCTGTGCGCTACCTGAAGCGTAGAGTGGAGAAAAGTCCCCGTGTGACTGCTGAGGAACTGAGAAAAGATTTGTCAGATGTGGGTACTGAAGTTTCTGCTCAGACAATACGGCGCACACTGCGTAATGAAGGCCTCCATGCCAGAACTCCCAGGCGCACCCCCTTGCTGTCTCCAAAGAATAAGAAGAGTCGACTGCAGTATGCCAAAAGTCATGTGGACAAACCACAGAAGTTTTGGGATTGTGTTCTGTGGACTGATGAAACAAAATTAGAACTGTTTGGGCCCATGGATCAACGCTATGTTTGGAGGAGGAAGAACAAGGCCTATTATGAAAAGAACACCTTGCCTACTGTGAAGCATGGCGGGGGGTCAATCATGCTTTGGGGCTGTTTTGCTTCTGCAGGTACAGGGAAGCTTCAGCGTGTGCAAGGTGCCATGAATTCTCTTCAGTACCAGGAGATATTGGATAACAATGTGATGCAGTCCGTCACAAACCTGAGGCTTGGGAGACGTTGGACCTTTCAACAGGACAATGATCCCAAGCATACCTCCAAGTTCACTAGAGCATGGTTGCAGATTAAAGGCTGGAACATTTTGGAGTGGCCTTCGCAGTCACCAGACTTAAATCCGATTGAGAACCTCTGGTGGGACTTAAAGAAAGCAGTTGCAGTGCGCAAGCCTAAGAATGTGACTGAACTGGAGGCTTTTGCCCATGACGAATGGGTGAAGATACCCGTAGATCGCTGCAAGACACTTGTGTCAAGCTATGCTTCACGTTTAAAAGCTGTTATAACTGTAAAAGGATGTTGTACTAAGTACTAAGATTGGATGTCACTTGGGGGTTGAATAAAACTGATAATGATGTGAGCACAGAAAATACATTTGTGGTTATTTATTATAAATGTTATGTTATATTTGTCTGACCTACACGTGCCTCTTTGATTTAATTGTTAGCAGGATGACAGGATGATCAAAATCAATGTCAAACTGGGAAAAACAATCAATTTCAGTGGGGGTTGAATAATTTTGAATACAACTGTATCTCCAATACATAAGTGGGTTGAGGGATTTGATATTGAGCCCTCGTTCACACTGAAGACGGGTTTGAAATTGTGCTAGTTCAGCTGAACACGCAAAATTTAAAACATTGCATTTCAGTGCGAGTTCAGGGGTGTTTTGAAAGACATCTGTGCGGGTTCATGCACAGATGTCTATTGAAATCGCCCCCAAAGTCGCCAAAAGTAGTGCAAAGTCAGTATCGCAGCGTTTTGAACGGTGCCATTGCTGGCAATAGGCTGCAATTTGGCATGCGATTCAACATGTCAAATAGCCCTGATGTGAACGGGGGCTCACAGAGACTTCTCACAAAAATTTACAAAGACTGCCTTTCTGGCTAGAATTAAAAGGTGTTTTGAGTTTAGTTATGGTGCAACATGATTTTCAGGAAAGGAAAATAAATACCAATTTCCATTTCACATAACTTTTAGATCTGGTAACACCCATTAATCATGGCAGGTTTATGTTGAAGAAATCACATGGTGAGAATGAACCTAAAAACCTGCCTCTAAAGCCTTGTACACACGATCGGACTTCAAATAAACTTTTCCTTTTAAAGATGGAAGTATATACAGAAAGGGGGGTGTGGGGTTAAAGGGGGGCAGTGTGTGCAGGAATGGGGCAGTGTGTACAGGAAGGGGGGTGTGGGGTTTAAAGGGGGTCAGTGTGTCGGATTTTTTGGAAAACTTGCTCATTTTGAAGTTTGTTGGCAAAAAGTCAGACCGTGTGTACGGGCCTTTAGGCTCCTTTCACATAGGCTTTCCGATCAGGTCAGTTTTTCAGGCAGACTTGATCAGAGCCTCATTCACATTTAGGGCCCTTTCACACGGAGCGGATCTGTATTGATCTGCCCCGTGTGTGTCCGTCGGCTCAGCGGGGATCATCCGTAAATCCCCGCTGAGCTGTCGGCGGACAGGGCGGTCCCCGCACACTGTGCAGAGACCGCCCTGTCTTTCCTCCGCTCTCCCCTATGGGGAATCGGATGAATACGGATCGTGTGTCCGTATTCATCCGATCCGTTCCGCCGGACGGAAGAAAAATAGGGTTTTCTTCCGTCCGCAAAAGTGGATCTTTGCAGACGCGGATCTTTGCGGACGTTAGCGGATGCATCATCCGCTAACGTCTGCAATCCCATAGGGATACATTACAAGTCCGTAAACGGACTTGTAAAAAACGGACCGTTTGTCCGTACGTGTGAAAGGGCCCTTACAGATATCAGCGGTAACATGTCTGCTGACACCTGCTGCTATCCAATCCGGTCCGTGAAATCCAGATGATTGTGACCCTATTTTCCATCCGTCTGGAGAATCGGATGAAAACGGACAGGCGGTCCATTTTCATCCAATCTCCCCATATAGGAGAGCGGGGCTCTGATAGGTTTGTCTCCGCACAGAAAGCGGAGACGGACCTGTCATCCGTCTGCTCAGCGGGGATCAGCAGATCGATCCCCCGCTGAGCAAAGTGGAGTGCACCGGGCAAACAAGTCAGCTTCCTGTTTTATGTTCACACCTATGTGTGTGGCTGCGGGAATCACATCTGTTCCCACACCTGCGGTCAAATCGCGGTGCTCTTAGGACATGTGCGGGGCTGCCATTTATTCTAAATGGCACCTCCAGGCATCTCAGCATGCAGTGCTTTGCGGGTACCGCAGGGAAACCACGATTTTGAAAAGAATGAGTGGCTGGAGCTGCGATCTTGTCCCTTCTGCACATGCACACTTCGACACGGAGCTCTGAAGGTCTGGCACGGTATGCCAGTGATGCCAGCGGCTGCATGTTGTGTGCAGGGCCGGTGCTACCACAAGCCACCTAGGGCGCAGGAATGGCCAATGCCATATTCCTCTCCTGTCACCTCCTTATCCCCAGTGGATGCCACCGCTAAAGCCGCTGCAACACACATCACTGGGGGGGTATAGTCTATACAGAGCAGTGTGTGCAGGGAAATGGGTCAGTTTGTGTGGGAAGGGGGTGTAGGGTTAAAGGGGAGCAGTGTATACAGGATGGGTGGTGTAGGGTTAAAAATGGAAGTATATACAGGAAGGGGGGTGTGGGGTTAAAGGGGGTCAGTGTGTATAGGAAGGGGGTGTAACATTAAAGGAGGGTAGTGTGTGCAGGAAGGGGGGGCAGTGTGTACATGAAGGGGTGTAGGGTTAAAGGGGGGCAGTGTGCCCAGGAAGGGGTGTAGGGTTAACGAGGGGCAGTGTGTACAGGAAGTGGAGTGTAGGGTTAAAGGGGGGCATTATGTGCAGGAAGGGGGGCAATGTGTACAGTTTTTTTGGTGGGGGGGTTACAATGAAGTAGCTGGTCTTGCCTAAGGCGCAAAATAATCTAGCACCGGCCCTGGTTGTGTGAATATCTCCTAAACAGTGCAAGTTTAGGAGATATTATTCCCTGTATCCTGAGGTAAGCCTTATTAAAGGTTTACCTGTAGGTACAAATTCAAAAGTTGAGATGAATTCCACTTTATGCGTAGTCATGTCCACATCACTATCCCTGGAATGGCAGCTGTTTCTTTAAGAAAGGTTCTGGTACACCGATGGTGCCGTCTACCTGAACTATGTGTGTTATTATGTGTATGCCATGCTGGTTCTGATATTTACTTGCTAGAGCAGTTATATAAATCTGATACTACGGTACCCTGTAGCAACCCGCCCTTTTTTTTCTATGGTTTTGTGCTTTTTATAAATAAAATCTGATTTAATAATAGAAAGAAAATAGACCAATTTGTTCAAAATTGATTTGATTTCCAGTCAGCAATGATTGTTCCTTTTCAATGAAAACAAATAATTAATAGACGGAGCTACCTATTTAGCATGGAACATTTCTGAAACATACAATGCTTTCCTAGAAACAGCTGATGTACAAGATGATTATATTATGTGTATATTATATTCTGTGTACAGCTAGTAAGTCAGACAGAGCATTTCCATTAACATAGAAGAACATTATTCCCAAAGGTAAGTAAGGCAGACCAGATCTAATGGTAGGCGTGTAAGCATATAAACACAAAAACATTTCCACATCAAATATTTAATAGAAAAATTCAGAACAAGACTTATGTAGATTTTTAATATAGGTGTACATATCCGTTCAGTGCAATATAAACTCTCTCAATATTAAACTCAGGCATAACCTAGTGTCACCTCATATAACTTATACCGAGTACACACGATCAGATTTCCGATGGAATAAAACCTGATGGAAATTTCCGGCGGAATTCCGATGAATATACAAAAACATGTGCTGGGTGTTTACTGTGCTCCTGTCCCTTTAATGAGGGCTGGGCTACCTCCAGTCACCTGCCCCTTATCTATCCATCAGCAGTCATATGCTCCTACTGAGGAGACTTAAAATGCAATATTATAGTTAGGACTGCAGTATACAGAGAGCCTTGACAGGGCCTGCAGCTTACACATGCATTTTCAAATGTGTGCAACTAAACCTCTGTTTTTAACGCACACTGTTAGACAGATGAATTTGGTT
This sequence comes from Rana temporaria, assembly GCF_905171775.1. Taxonomy (NCBI): domain Eukaryota; kingdom Metazoa; phylum Chordata; class Amphibia; order Anura; family Ranidae; genus Rana; species Rana temporaria. The sequence goes on from NC_053493.1 coordinate 71,807,861, forward strand.
GGGTGCTGATTGGTCGGTAAGTTTGAGCCTGGATATTCCATGTTTTTGTATGTATATGCGCCCTTTCCAGCGCTCCTTATTGTATAGACCAGTCATAGGTAGGGGCAGTGACTTTTGTTTGTTGTATTTTTTGTCATTGTGGTCAGGCAGCACACTGGCACATTTGATTCTATGTGCTGGGTGTTTAGTGTGCTCCTGTCCCTTTAATGAGGGCTGGGCTACCTCCAGTCACCTGCCCCTTATCTATCCATCAGCAGTTGTGTGCTCCTACTGAGAAGACTTTAAATGCAATGTTATAGTTAGGACTGCAGTATACAGAGAGCCTTGACGGGGCCTGAAGCTTACACATGCATTTGCAAATGCGTGCAACTAAACCTCTGCTTTTCACACACACTGTTAGACAGGTGAATTTGGTTGGTTGCTGATTGGTCGGTAAGTTTGAGCCATGTTTTTGTATGTATATGCGCCCTTTCCAGCGCTCCTTATTGTATAGACCAGTCATAGGTAGGGGCAGTGACTTTTGTTTGTTGGAATTCCGATGAAGCTGACTTTCATCAGTCTTGCCTACACACTATGGGGTAGATTCAGGTACATTTGCGCTTTTTTTGCGGAGGCGCAGGGCAAAGTTTTTGCCCTGCGCCCCCGCAAACTTACTGCGCTGCCCTTGATTCACGGAGCAGTAGCTCCGTAAATTGCGTTGGTGGCCGGCAAAATGCCCGGCGTAAGGGCGCGCAATTTAAATGATACCGTAGGGGGCGGGAATCATTTAAATTAGGCGCGTTCCCGCGCCGATCGTAGAGCGCATGCTCCATCGGGAAACTTTCCAGACGTGCCATTCACGAATCACTTACGCAAAATACGTAAATTTGAAATTTCGCGACGCGGGAACGACGGGTATACGTAACATTGGCTGCCCCTGCTAATAGCAGGGGCAGCCTTACGCGAAAGACGCCGTACGGAAACAACGTAAACTGCGTACGCAGGGCTCGCGTAACGTTGTGAATCGGCGTTAGTATGCAATTTGCATACTATACGCTGAGCACAACGGGAACGCCACCTAGCGGCCATCGCAAGAATGCAGCCTAAGATATGCGGGCATAAGAGCCTTATGCCGCGCATATCTTAGGCTGCAGTCGGCGTAACGAGGTTCCTGAATCAGGAGCATTCGTTACGCCGGGGCAAGTAAGCAATTGCGCTGTGTAACTATGGTTACACAGGCGCAATTGCTTCTTGAATCCGGGCCTATCAGACTAAATTCCGATGGTCCAAAACGCGGTGACATAAAACACTATGACGAGCCTAGAAAAATGAAGTTCAATGCTTCTGAGCATGCGTCGATTTGATTCTGAGCATGCGTCGATTTTTCTCCGATGGAGTTCCACACAGACGATCGGAAATTTACTATTGTTCTTTTTTCATCGGGAAAATGTAAAACATGTTCTATTTTTTTACACCGATGGAAAAAAGTCTGATGGGGCCCACACACGATCGTTTTTTCCGATGAAAAAAGTAATTGGAAAAAACGATCGTGTGTACACGACCTTAGGGTCCACGCACACTAGGCAGCAGAAAGATAGCAAGAACTGCTGGCAAAAAAAAGTAGCTCCTATGGAGCATTTTGTACACGTGTTTAGGCGCGTTTGCGCTCATAAGTGTTTTTCCACAAAACACTAAAAAGCATGTATACTTCAATAATGCTTAAAGCGTCTAAACGCCGCGTTTTTCTGCTCAAAAACTCCTCTAAAAAACATGCTTGTGATGTTTATTTTTCAGCCTGTAAATACCAAAAGTGCATGGACATAAGCTAACACAGAGTTGCTTCTACAGACTGAAAGAAAAAATGCCAAACGCCATAAGCCCCATTCTTTATGCCCAGTGTGCATGAGGCCTTAATCTGTATCCCATGCTTAAAGAGGAAGTAAACCCTCGAATATTTTTTTTATTAAACAACCTGAAAGAGAAAGGCATAATGAGGCACAGGTACATACTTGTACGTCGCCTTTAAGAGCCCAGCCGCGGGTCGCGCGCGACCTGGTCTGAAGCTCTGTGACCGCGGGCCCAAACGCTGCTGGTGTCCCGCGATCGGTCACAGGAGCTGATGAACGGGGAGAGGTGTGTGTAAACATACTTTCCCCATTCTTCTGTGTGGCAGTGTCACTGATCGTCTTTTTCCTGTTATAAGGAATGACAATCAGTGACGTCACACCTACAGCCACGCCCCCCCTACAGTAAGAATCACTCCCTTAGGGCACACTTAACCCTTTAGCGCCGCCTAGTGGTTAACTCATTCACTGCCATGGTCATTTTCACAGTAATCAGTGCATTTTTATAGCACTTTTCGCTGTGAAAATGCCAATGGTCCCAAAAATGTGTCAAAAGTGTCCGATGTGTCTGCCATAATGTCGCAGTCACGAAAAAAATCGCTGATCACCGCCATTACTAGTAAAAAAAAATATTAATAAAAATGCCAAAAAACTATCCCCTATTTTGTAAAGGCTATAACTTTTGCGCAAACCGATCAATAAACGCTTATTGCGATTTTCTTTACCAAAAATATGTAGAAGAATACGTATCGGCCTAAACTGAGGAAATTTTTTTTTTTATATATATATTTTTTGGGGATATTTATTATAGCAAAAAGTAAAAAATATTGAATTTTTTTCAAAATTGTCGCTCTATTTTTGTTTATAGCGCAAAAAATAAAAACCGCAGAGGTGATCAAATACCACCAAAAGAAAGCTCTATTTGTGGGAAAAAAAGGACGCCAATTTTGTTTGGGAGCCAAGTCGCACGACCGCGCAATTGTCAGTTAAAGCGACGCAGTGCCGAATCGCAAAAACTGGAAAGGTCCTTTACCTGCATAATGGTCTGAGTCTTAAGTGGTTAAAGGAAGGCAAGATTAAAAGGTAAAAATAGGGCAAAAGAAAAAAAAAGAGTGCAGCTAGTTAATAATTGGTAAGCTGCAATATAAAAAATGTTGTTTTTTGGGTTTACATCCACTCTAACCTTGATACTGCAGTGATTCACCTTATAAAGCTTTTTACTATTACTAGATGAACAGCCCTAAATCCCTTATCACATAGGGAAGGTAAACTGACAACTAAAAACATAGGCCCAGATTCTCAGTGGAGATACGACGGCGTATCTCTGCGTTGCGCCGTCGTATCTATGCGCCTGATTCTTAGAATCAGTTACGCATAGATATCTGTTAGATCTGACAGGCGTAAGTCTCTTACGCCGTCGGATCGTAACTGCATTTTTACACTGGCCGCTAGGTGGCGCTTCTGTCAAATTCCGCATCGAGTATGCAAATTAGCTAGATACGTGAATTCCCGAACGTACGCCCGGCAGACGCAGTAAAGTTACGCCGTTTACGTTAGGCTTTTCCCGGCGTATAGTTGCCCCTGCTATATGGTGGCATAAGTGCGGCGTAACAATGTTAAGTATGGCCGTCGTTCCCGCGTCGAAATTTGAAAAAGTTACGTTGTTTGCGTAAGTCGTCCGTAAATGGGGCTGGACGTCATTTACGTTCACGTCGAAACCAATGACGTCCTTGCGGCGTACTTTGGAGCAATGCACACTGGGAAATTCCACGGACGGCGCATGCGCCGTTCGGGAAAAATGTCAGTCACGTCGGGTCACAGTACATTTATATAAAACACGCCCCCCTGATCCAAATTTGAATTAGGCGGGCTTACGCGGGCCGATTTACGCTACGCCGCAACTTACGGAGCAAGTGCTTTGAGAATACAGCACTTGCCCGTCTAAGTTGCGGCGGCGTAACGTAAATCGGATACGCCGCTGGACGAGAATCCGGGCCATAAACTTTTAGTAGGAACTGGAGTTAATTTAGAAACCTGAGTGATTTGCATGTGATGACCTGAGACAGCAGAGAAAGGGGGCTCTCGGCCAACCCTTGATGTTATAAATTAGTATGTAATGTAAGCTGTAGCAGCACAAGGGGGAGAGATGGGACAATTGTCAGGCTGCATGCTATTTATAATGTGGATAGGACAAAGCAATAGAAATATACCACACAATGAAATAGTTTATTAGAAATAAGAAATAGGTGAGAAAAGCTTTAATCATGAAATTTGATGACGTTAAAGGCATCTTGTTGTGAGAAGTATGGATATCTCCTGGAAAACTTGGACAGCTGCACTCCAAAAAACGTTCCTTTTATTAAAACTGGTCACCAAAAATACATGCCACAGCAAAAATTAGAACAGAAGCTGACGCGTTTCACACCGTTACACAGTGCGTAACCACTTAAGGACCGGACCAATATGCTGCCTAAAGACCCAAGGTGTTTTTACAGTTCGGGACTGCGTCGCTTTAACAGACAATTGCGCGGTCGTGCGACGTGGCTCCCAAACAAAATTGGCGTCCTTTTTTCCCCACAAATAGAGCTTTCTTTTGGTGGTATTTGATCACCTCTGCGGTTTTTATTTTTTGCGCTATAAACAAAAATAGAGCGACAATTTTGAAAAAAATGCAATATTTTTTACTTTTTGCTATAATAAATATCCCCCAAAAACATATATATATAAAAAAAAAAAATTTCCTCAGTTTAGGCCGATACGTATTCTTCTACCTATTTTTGGTAAAAAAATCTCAATAAGCGTTTATCGATTGGTTTGCGCAAAATTTATAGCGTTTACAAAATAGTGGATAGTTTTATTGCATTTTGTTTTTTTTACTACTAATGGCGGCGATCAGCAATTTTTTTCGTGACTGCAACATTATGGCGGACACTTCGGACAATTTTGACACATTTTTGGGACCATTGTCATTTTCACAGCAAAAAATGCATTTAAATTGCATTGTTTATTGTGAAAATGACAGTTGCAGTTTGGGAGTTAACCACAGGTGGCGCTGTAGGATTTAGTGTACACTTAGTGTGTGTTTACAACTGTAGGGGGGTGTGGCTGTAGGAATGACGTCATCGATCGAGTCTCCCCTATAAAGGGGATCACTCGATCGATGCAGCGCCATAGTGAAGCACGGGGAAGCCGTGTTTACATACGGGTCTCTCCCCGTTCTTCAGCTCCGGGGAGCGATCGCGACGGAGCGGCTATAAACAAATAGCCGCGCCGTCGTCCCGGATCGCTCCCCGAGGGAACCCGACCGCCGCGTGTAGCGGGGGGGGGGGTCCTGATCGGACCCCCGACCCACGTCTAGGCAGGCACGTACAGGTACGTTGATGTGCCTGTCCGTGCCATTCTGCCGACGTATATCTACATGCGGCGGTCGGGAAGTGGTTAATATGATTAAGCACTGTGTAATGGTGTGAAACGCGTCAGTTTCTGTTCTAATTTTTGCTGTGGCATGTATTTTTTGTGACCAGTTTTAATAAAAGGAACGTTTTTTGGAGTGCGGCTGTCCAAGTTTTCCTCTATATTTTTCCATCACCATTGCATTGCCGGCACCCATAGTTTGGATCCAGTGAGAAGGCTCTTTGGTTCATCTGAGCGGTTACCCTTTCCTCTATGGATATCTCCTCCTGAAGATACTAGTTCTGCCCATCCAATGTCCTCAGTACTTTCTCCATCAGTGTCTCCGAACAAGGAAAGCTCATCTAACTCTGAATTTGGTTGCTGTCTGTTTTTCATGTCAGTGTAAAGTATTGAAGACTGTCAGGCAACTAGCATTTTCAGCAGGCCTGGTATTTTTCTCTGAATACAAGATTTTTTTTTTTAATGGTATGTCTCCTCACTTCATCAACATTTCTTAGCTAGGGTATTATTGCAAGGACTGCTTAAGATTTGCCTTCGCAACATCGGTCTTCATAGATAGCAGTCTGAAAACCCATTGTATAATAATAAGGGGCATCACATGGCAACCCTGAATGAGCATTGTCAGGGAACAAAGCAGGCTAATAAACTTTGCATAATTGCTATGTTTCCTCCATACTGAAACTCTTACAACAGCTCCCCGTACCTCCCCTACAGCCCTCAATAACACTTCTGGGTCACATCTACTTTAGATTTTCAAGTTATAGGTTTTTAAACACTTGTTTTATATCAGTTTCTTGTGTACATACAATCTTTGTTTTACAAATATAAATCTGTTACTTGAGAAAGGTTTCCCAGAGCACTATTGTCTAAAACAGCACAGTGGGGAAATCTTGTCTGCAGCATCCTTTGTTTGATAGTATCCTCTGTGCTGTCTGAAAGGGACTATCAATCCTTGAGGCTGGGTTCACACTATTGCAAATTGGATGCAGATTTCTCCGCATTCAATTCGCATGACAGAAGATTTTGAACGGCTGTCTATGGAGCCGGTTCACACATCTCTGGGGTGGATGTGGAGCAGATTGCACAGAGGTCCTGTGTGTCTTTGGCTCTGTTTCAGGTCCAAATTCAGGCAAAAATTCAGGCCTGATGCATCCATGAAACGGAGAACAGGGACGCACCAAACCTCTGCTGTCAGCCGCATCTGTCTTAGGTGTGAACCCAGCCTCAGTCTCCTCACGTATCACTAATTTACTAACAGACAAACTGGATGTCCCACCACTTCCTCAAACTTAAAGTGGAGGTTCACCCTCAAAAAAAATTCTGACATCACACGGAGTCGAGGCTTCCGAACGGCGCATACTGCGCGTCACAGTTCGGGTTCTGCCGGCAACCTGTGACGCGCAGTATGCGCCGTTTGGAAGCCTGTCAATCACAGGCAGTGCTTGGGAACGCCCACTCCCGCGGGATTGCCGTGAGGTGAAAATCAGGATAACGAGGTATGTGCTGAGAAAAAAAAAAAACACCAGCATTCTGTCGGTAGGATGGCTCGACTCCGTGTGATGTCAATTTTTTTTTTAAAGGGTGAACCTCCACTTCAATCTATCCAGAGCTGAGCTCATAATTTTTCCTCCCTCACGTGCCCCTTCCCCTGATCCTTCTGTCAAGATCGATGGCACAACTATCAGCCCCTCCCCACATGCCAAGGTTCTAGGTGTAATCCTGGACTCTGACATATCCTTTTGGCCTCACATCCAATCAATGTGCAAATCTTGCCGCCTCAACCTCTCTAACCAACGACACCACAAAGCTCCTAATTCATTCCTTGGTCATCTCTCACTTCGCCTACTGCAACTCCCTCCTCATTGGCTTACCTTTACAAGGGCTATCCCCCCTTCAGTCCATTATGAATGCTGCTGCCAGGCTCATCTACCTTATCAACCTTTCAATGTCTGCGACTTCTCTGTGTCAATCCCTCCATTGGCTCCCTCTCACTCAACGGATTAAGTTCAAAATACTAACAACTTACAAACTCTGCTCCCAGCTAAATAACTAACCTAGTCTCAAAATACCCACCTAATTGTTCCCTTCATTCCTCCCAAGACCTCTTGCTCTCTAGTTCCCTTGTCACCACCTTCAATTCTCACCTCCAGGACTTTTCCCAAGCCTCTCCCATCCTATGGAACTCTCTTCCCCAATCTGTCCAATTATTGCCTATATTGTGTTTGCTTTTAGACGATCCCTGAAAACCCATCTCTTCAGAGAAGCCTATCCTGCCTTCACCTAACAAACTGTACTTTTTTTTTCTCCGTCAGCTCCTGCCCCACAGTTATCTTTTGTATCACTTGACCCTCCCTCTTAGATTGTAAGCTCTAATGAGCGGGGCCCTCTGATTCTGCCTGTATTGAATTGTATTGTAACTGTACTGTGTGACCTCATGTTGTAAAGCGCATGAAAAACTGTTGGTGCTATATAAATCTTGTATAATAATAATAATCACTGCTCTGAAGACTCACTGACTTTCTGTAAACAATGGGCTTCTTTCAGAACAGCAGAATGTGAAAAAGGAGACTAGAGTACCATATGCTTGCAGGATAGAAGACTGTATAAAATATTTATACTATATACACACACACAAACATCCTTTAGACCAGGGATCTTCAAACTACGACCCTCCAGCTTTTGCGGAACTACACGTCCCATGAGGCATTGTAAAACGCAAACATTCACAGACATGACTAGGCATTATGGGAATTGTAGTTCCTGAACATCTGAAGGGCCGTAGTTTGGAGACCCCTGCTTTAGACCATAATAAAATATGTATAAAACCACTAAACATTCCCTTTAAGATAGTCAGATTTTGTGACTTTAAAGCAGGGGTGCCCAACCTTTTGAAGATCAAGGGCCACTTAAGCAACTTGGTAACCAGTCGGGGGCCACAATGAGCGTAGCGGGTGGATGACAGGTCACGGCTACTCTATAGGCCCTCTGATGCGCCCAGATGAAAAGGAACGAACTCCCTTCTGTTTTTGGATTGGAGGTAGGTGGGCATAAAGGGACATCTGGCGCTCTATAGAGGTGAATTGAGGGCCCGATTTGGTCGGGCTGATCGCGTGAAAAGGGCTTTAGACTGCTTTCACACTGATGTTCTGTGGTTTACCCACACCCCGGGTGCAGCGTAGTGCACCTGTGTCTATCCTGGGGGTTAGCTAAACTTTGCCATAGACTCCGCCTGTGTAAAAGCTGGCGCTGTAGAGGAAGCCTCGGCTTATGCGGCTCTGCTCCGCAGCCGCTTTCTTCCTCTACCACCAGCTTCATTCACAAAACTGATGCTGTGGTATGGTGGGTCAGCAACCTGTGATCTGGGCTTGCCAACCCACCATTCCAGAGCAGGAGGTCGCGGGCCACACCAGAGGGCTCCGCGGGCCACTGGTTGGCCACCCCTGCTTTAAGGCCCCGTACACACGATAGAATCCATCCGCTGAAAAATCTCAGCGGATCGGTTTCAGCGGATAGATTCTATGGTGTGTACATTCCAGCGGATATTTATCCGCGGATATTTCCGAATCCCAGCAGATAAAAATTTGTAGACATGTCTACAAATCTATCCGCTGGAATCGGAACCAGCGGATCGATCCGGTGGTCTGTACAGACTCACCGGATCGATCCGTCCGAAGGGATCCCCCGCATGCGTCGTAATGATTCGACGCATGCGTGGAATTCCTTTTATGACAGCGTCGCGCACGTCGCCGCGTCATCATCGCGGCGCCGGCGCAACACGTCATCGCGAGGGGATTTCGATCCGATGGTGAGTACACTCCATCGGATCCAAATCCGTGGAAATCCTCGAGAGGATTTATCCGCGGATACGGTCCGTTGGACCGTATCCGCGGATAAATCCTCTCGTGTGTACTAGGCCTAAAGTGTACCACCCGCAAAATGGTGTACAGTCTAAATGTGCAATATAAATATTACGTCTATTGTTTAGTGTTGCCATATGGCCTTAGATATTCCCTGATATATTGCACAATGGTACCAGGGCCGGCCTGAAGGGTAGGCAGAACATACGGCTGCCTTGGTGCTTCAGAAGGAGGATGATGGTCGCAAAAAGGGCAAGATCTGCAACCGTCTGGCTGAGGAACATGGTGTACTTTGTCTTTTTACCCTTTGGGTACTAAAGGACCTTGTCCTATCACTGACCGGTACAGTCTGGTACATATACCAATTGTTCTCAGAATCTGCAAATACTGTGCTAGTAGAAACACACGCAGGCCTCTGAATATTTCCCATTGATTGAACTAGTCTTTACAATGAGTTGCTTTGAGCATTGGAGAGAACCGAGTATATAAGATAGCATGCAGGCATAATTAATGTATTAGTTTGCACCAAGGAAGTGGTAAGCACCAGACTGTAGATATCCCTTTATGGGTACCCTATACAGGTCAGTCAGGTGATTTTAGGCTTGCCACCATGCACCACGGTTTTAGAACACAACCCTTGCTGATCAATATACAGCCATCCATGACAAGATTTCAGACTGTTAGGATGGCAAATTTGGCTTCCTAACATCTCAGATTTGGGCCCGAAGTCATATAAAAAAAAACTGTGACTGATATGGAAAAGCGGCTGTGGGGTCAATTGGCTGGATCTATTGTTTTTTTTTTTACTCATCTGGAAATGCCTGTTGCTATGTGGTCCCACGAAATCTGCCTTTGAAAGCACCTAGGATTCTGACATCATCTCCCTCTAATGCTCCTGGGAAATGTGTGTCATCATTTCCCAGGATGCAGTGCGCTGTCCAATTATCACTCCCCATCCAAGACTTCCAGGAAGTAAGTGCTTGTAGGCTTCACAATGCCCACAAGCAAAATGACAATGGTGTAGACATAGTTTTATAAACTATCTTTTTGAATATCTATGCGGATCGGTGGCGGATTGTAAAATAGTAAGTGACCGGATTTATATTATAAAAACGCAGGATGAAAGGACATACATTTAAAAAATGCTAATTGTGGTTGGAACTCCGCTTTAAGTATCACAGCAGACCACATTTATACAGTATCTCACAAAAGTTAGTACACCCCTCACATTTTTGTAAATATCTTATTATATCTTTTCATGTGACAACACTGAAGAAATGACACTTTGCTACAATGTAAAGTAGTGAGTGTACAGCTTGTATAACAGTGTACATTTGCTTCCCCCCCCCAAAATAACTCAACACACAGCCATTAATGTTTAAACCGCTGGCAACAAAAACGAGTACACCCCTAAGTGAAAATGTCCAAATTGTGCCCAAAGTGTAAATATTTTGTGTGGTCACCATTATTTTCCAGCCCTGCCTTAACCCCCTCTTGGGCATGGAGTTCACCAGAGCTTCACAGGTTGCCACTGAAGTCATCTTCCACTCCTCCATGACAACATCATGGAGCTGGTAGATGTTAGAGACTTTGCACCCTGCCACCTTTCGGTTGAGGATGCCCCACAGAATAGGGATTAGGTCTGGTGACATGCTTGGCCAGTCCATCACCTTTACCCTCAGCTTTTTCAGCAAGGCAGTGGTCATCTTGGAGGTGTGTTTGGGGTCGTTATCATGTTGGAATATTTCCCTGCGGCTCAGTCTCTGAAGGGAGGGGAATATTCCAACATGATAACGACCCCAAACACACCTCCAAGATGACCACTGCCTTGCTGAAAAAGCTGAGGGTAAAGGTGATGGACTGGCCAAGCATGCAGTCAAGCATGGTGGTGGGAGTGTCATGGTCTGGGGCTGCATGAGTGCTGCCGGCACTGGGGAGCTACATGTTCTTTTCAGTATGTCACAGTACATGTTGCCATTCATGGTTCCCTCAATGAACTGTAGCTCCCCAGTGCCGGCAGAACTCATGCAGCCCCAGACCATGACACTCCCACCACCACGCTTGACTGTAGGCAAGACACACTGCCACTGTGTTAGGTACAATTGCTTGGTAACACAAATTGCTAATCAGCCAATCATATGGCAGCAACTTAATGCTTTTAAGCATCTAGATGTGGTGAAGATGACTTGCTTAAGTTCAAACTAAGCATCAGAATGGGGAAGAAAAGGGGATTTAAGTGACTTTGAACATGGCATGGTTGTTGGTGCCAGATGGGCTGGTCTGAGCATCTCAAAGACTGCTGATCTACTGGGATTTTTACACACAACCATCTCTAGGGTTCACAGAGAATGGTCCGAAAAAGAGAAAATGTCCAGTGAGCGGTACTTGTGTGGACAAAAATGCCTTGTTGATGTCAGTGGAGACGGGGAAGATGATAGAAAGGCAACAGTAACTTAACCGCTTAAGCCCCGGACCATTTTGCAGCTAAATGCCCAGGCCAGGTTTTGCGATTCGGGACTGCGTCGCTTTAACAGACAATTGCGCGGTCGTGCGACGTGGCTCCCAAACAAAATTGGCGTCCTTTTTTCCCCACAAATAGAGCTTTGTTTTGGTGGTATTTGATCACCTCTGCGGTTTTTATTTTTTGCGCTATAAACAAAAATAGAGCGACAATTTTGAAAAAAATTCAATATTTTTTACTTTTTGCTATAATAAAAATCCCCCAAAAACATATATAAAACATTTTTTTCCTCAGTTTAGGCCGATACGTATTCTTCTACCTATTTTTGGTAAAAAAAATCGCAATAAGCGTTTATCGATTGGTTTGCGCAAGATTTATAGTGTTTACAAAATAGGGGATAGTTTTATTGCATTTTTATTAATTTTTTTTTTTTTACTACTATTGGCGGCGATCAGTGATTTTTTTTCGTGACTGCGACATTATGGCGGACACTTCGGACAATTTTGACACATTTTTGGGACCATCGTCATTTTCACAGCAAAAAATGCATTTAAATTGCATTGTTTGTTGTGAAAATGACAGTTGCAGTTTGGGAGTTAAACACAGGGGGCTCTGTAGGAGTTAAGGATCACTGTGTGTGTGTTTACAACTGTAGGGGGGTGTGGCTGTAGGATGGACGTCATCGATCGAGTCTCCCTATATAAGGGATCACTCGATCGATGCGCCGCCACAGTGAAGCACGGGGAAGCCGTGTTTACATACGGCTCTCCCCGTTCTTCAGCTCCGGGGAGCGATCGCGACGGAGCGGCTATAAACGAATAGCCGCGCCGTCGTCCCAGATCGCTCCCCGAGGGATCCCGCCCGCAGCTGAGGGGGTCCCGATCGGACCCCCCACCCACTAGAAGGCAAGGGCGTATATATACGCCCTTCTGCCTGTCCGTGCCATTGTGCGGACGTATATAGGCGTGCGGCGGGCGTTAAGTGGTTAAATAACCACTCGATACTACCAAGATATGCAGAATACCATCTCTGAACGCACATCACGTCGAACCTTGAAGCAGATGTGCTACAGCAGCTGGAGACCACACCGGGTGCCACTCCTGTCAACCAAGAACAGGAAACGAATGCCCCGTAAGCACGACTGGTTTTCCCGTTGGAAAAAGTCAGATGAGAGCTTTTGGCTGGGAATCCCGACCGTGTTTATGCTCCATCTGACTTTTTCCAACAGGAAAACTGCTGGAAAAAAAAAGAGCAGGATCTCTTTTTTCCCGTCAGGAAAAAATCCTAGCGGGAAAACCACTTGTCTGTATTCAATTTCAGAGCACAAAAAAACGCGCATGGTCAGAATCAAGTCGACGCATGCTCGGAAGCATTGAACTTCATTTTTCTCGGCTCGTCGTAGTCTTGTACGTCACTGCGTTTTTGACTGTCGAAATTTGGTGTGACCGTGTGTACGCAAGAGAAGCTTGAGCGGAATTCCGTCTGGAAACGTGGCATGAGGCTACAATTCGCACAGGCTCATCAAAATTGGACAATAGAAGATTGGAAAACGTTGCCTGGTCTGCCGAGTCTCAATTTCAGCTGTTACATTCAGATTGAAGGCTCAGATGTTGGCGCAAACAACATGAAAGCACGGATCCATCCTGCCTTGTATCAACACTTCAGGCCGGTGGTGTAATGGTGTGGGGGATGTTTTCTTTGCACATTTTGGGCCCCTTAGTACCAATTGAGCATCTTTTAAATGTCACGGCCTACCTGAGTATTGTTGCTGACCATGTCCATCCCTTAATGACTACAGTGTACCCATCTTCTGATGGGTACACTGCTCCTGTCACAAAGCTCAAATCACCTCACCGCTGCTTTCTTGAACATGACAATGAGGTCACTGTACTCCAATGGCCTCCACAGTCACCAGATCTCAATCCAATAGAGCACCTTAGGGATGTGGTGGAAACGGGAGATTCACATCATGAATGTGCAGCCGACAAATCTGCAGTAACTGTGTGATGTTATCATGTCAATATGGGCCAAGATCTCTGAGGAATGTTTCCAACACCTTGTTGAATCTATGTCATAAAGAATTAAGGCAGTTCTGAAGGCAAAAGGGGGTCCAACATGGTACTAGCAAGGTGTACCTAATAAAGTACCCGGTAAGTATATACGATATATATACAGTACAGACCAAAAGTTTGGACACACCTTCTCATTCAAAGAGTTTTCTCTATTTTCATGACTATGAAAATTGTAGATTCACACTGAAGGCATCAAAACTATGAAATAACACATGTGGAATTATACATAACAAAAAAGTGTGAAACAACTGAAAATATATTTAATATTCTAGGTTCTTCCACCTTTTGCAGCAGACACATCTCTAGAACTGGTAAGAGGAGACTGTGTGAATCAGGCCTTCATGGTAGAATATCTGCTAGGAAACCAATGCTAAAGAAAGGCAACAAGCAGGAGAGACTTGTTTGGGCTAAAGAACACAAGGAATGGACATTAGACCAGTGGAAATCTGTGCTTTGGTCTGATGAGTCCAAACTTGAGATCTTTGGTTCCAACCCCCATGTCTTTGTGCGACGCAGAAAAGGTGAACGGATGGACTCTACATGCCTGGTTCCCACCGTGAAGCATGGAGGAGGAAGTGTGATGGTGTGGGGGTGCTTTGCTGGTGACACTGTTGGGGATTTATTCAAAATTGAAGGCATACTGAACCAGCATGGCTACCACAGCATCTTGCAGCGGCATGCTATTCCATCCGGTTTGTGTTTAGTTGGACCATCATTTATTTTTCAACAGGACAATGACCCCAAACACACCTCCAGGCTGTGTAAGGGCTATTTGACCAAGAAGGAGAGTGATGGGGTGCTGCGCCAGGTGAATACCTCAAGAGAATGCCAAGAGTGTGCCAAGCAGTAATCAAAGCAAAAGGTGGCTACTTTGAAGAACCTAGAATATGAAATATATTTTCAGTTGTTTCACACTTTTTTGTTATGTATAATTCCACATGTGTTATAGTTCATAGTTTTGATGCCTTCAGTGTGAATCTACAATTTTCATAGTCATGAAAATAAAGAAAACTCTTTGAATGAGAAGGTGTGTCCAAACTTTTGGTCTGTACTGTGTATGTATATATATATATATATATATATATATATATATACACACACACACACACCCACACCCACACACACACACACACACATACATGATTCTGCTTTATCATTACAAAATCTCTTTTCTATTACAGGTGGAACACGGCTATGCACAGGCTGCTAAAATGTATAAGCCGAGAAACCAACATTTTTCTCCCACATCTCCCTCAGAAAGGTCTTATCTGCTGTTAACATAGCAAACTTAAAACACACTTTAAGGGGAAACGTATTTATTATTAAAGCGTAAATGTCTTATACAAAAAAAAAAAATGAAAGCTTAGGATCCCTCTGAAGGTAACATATGTCTGCTCGCTCTAACAAAGATTTCTGTCATTTCTTCAAGTCAAAATGTACATATGTTTACTGTGAAGAGAATACAGCAGCATCATCCTGCCTTATAAACACACATAGGAAACATTTCTTCAAATAAATACAACAGCAAAAAGACAACACATTTCTGTTACACTCATAAGTAGGAGACTAAGGCCCCTTTCACACTGGTGTGCTTTTGCGGGGTGTCAAAGGTACATGAAAACGTTTTCCTAATAAATTCTATATAACGGCTCACACTGCAGGTGCGCTGCACTTTGAAATGCCCTACATGCTGTATATTTGGTGCCACTTTTCAGAAGTGCACCAAAATGGCACCTTTAAAGGGGTTGTAAAGGTAAAAATTTTTCCTAAATAGCTTCCTTTACCTTAGTGCATTCCTCCTTCACTTACCTCATTCTTCCATTTTGCTTTTAAAAGTCCTTATTTCTTCTGAGAAATCCTCACTTCCTGTTCTTCCGTCTGTAACTCCACACAGTAATGTGAGGCTTTCTCCCTGGTGTGGAGTGTCATGGACGCTCTCTACGTTGCAGATAGAGAAAGGAGCTGTGTGTTAGTGGGCATCCTGACACTTCTGTAGTCCAAGGGAGGGGGCGAGCACGACACTCCACACCAGGGAGAAAGCCTTGCATTACTGTGTGGAGTTACAGACAGAAGAACAGGAAGTGAGGATTTCTCAGAAGAGATAAGAACATTTAAAAGCAAAATTGAAGGATGAGGTAAGTGAAGGAGGACTGCACTAAGGTAAAGGAAGCTATTTAGGAAAAAAAATTGTACCTTGAGCCCTGGTTCACACTGGGTACGATTTGGAACGATTTGAGATGCGATTTGACATGTCAAATCGCATCTCAAATCGGCGGCAATGGCACTGTCCTAATCAGTGCGACGCCGCATCTGCGATTTCAAAAAGTAGTTCCTGTACTACTTTTTGCGATTTCGGGCCGCGATTTACATTAAATTGCGGCCGAAATCGCGCATTTTACCGCGATTTTGAATTTGCAGCAGTGTGAACCTAGGCTAACAACCCCTTTAAGTCAATGGGAACACATCAAAAGCACATCAGTGTGAAGGGGGACTGATATATCGTGTGATTTAATTTATATAATTAGGTAAACAAACATTAAACTGTACCTGTTAGCCATGCTCAAACACCAGACAATCATTATAGGCTCAAATGACCAATCTATAACGATATAAATAAGGGGCCATTTACACCTGTGTGACACAGCATCATGTACACGTTAGTTTGCTATGGTGGTATTAATCTTTAATGGCACCCCAACAAACTAAAGGTGTGTGGGCATCCCATTCAAATAGTAGACTGCCTTATGGCAATGCACATAAATGCGCCCGAAAAGACAGGATAGTTGTTAATGGGCCCTTCTCCAATGCCAGTTTGGCCACTTCTCACACCCCTGACCCCCTGCGGTATTTGTGTTAAACTTTTGTTCCAGTATACCAATAAAGCTGAAGTTCAGGTATACATATTGTTACGTAGCTACCTTTTACTCCAGCTTGGACCAATGCAAGGATATCTGGAAGATCTCTGTGGAACTTAGAAATCACTGTAGTAGGCACTGCTATCCTAGCTTCCAGGTCCTGTGCCAATCGGCTGCCCTGCTGCTTAGTTAACACAGGAGGTTGTTTGTTTTGCACAGGGGCCATTCTCAGAACACTTTGCATTTTCTCAATGAATGCAAAGCGTTCTCTGACTAGACTTCGACCAATCAAAGAACACTTTGCATTCATGGAGAAAGTGAAAACAGAGGGCCAGATTCAGAAAGAGATACGACGGCGTATCTCCTGATACGCCGTCGTTTCTCTGAGTGTGCTCGGTCGTATCTATGCGCCTGATTCAGAGAATCAGTTACGCATAGATATCCCTAAGATCCGACAGGTGTAAGTGTCTTACACCGTCGTATCTTAGGCTGCATTTTCAGGCTGGCCGCAAGGTGGCGCTTCCGTTTGTTTACGCGAGGAATATGCAAATGACTATTTACGTAGATTCAGAAACAAACAACCACCCGGCGCTTTTTTTTTACGTCGTTTGCGTTCGGCTTTTTCCGCCGTAAAGTTACCCCTGCTATATGAGGGATATGTGCGGCGTATCCTATGTTAAGTATGGCCGTTGTTCCCGCGCCGAGTTTTGAAATTTTTACGTTGTTTGCGTAAGTCGTTCGCGAAATACGGCTGGACGTAATTTAGGTTCACGTCGAAAGCAATGACGTTTTGCGGCGGATTTTCGAGCATGTGCACTGGGATGTTTTCACGAACGGCGCATGCGCCATTAAAAAAAACGTAATATGCTCGGGGTCAAGCCAAATTTAAATAAAACACGCCCCCAACATCCCCATTTGAATTAGGCGGGCTTACGCCGGCCCACATATGTTAAGCCGCCGTAACTTAGGGCGCAAGTTCTTTCTGAATACGGAACTTGCGCCCAAAGTTACGGCGGCGTAACGTATCTAAGATACGTTACGCCGGCCGGACATATACACCATTGTATCTGAATCCGGCCCAGAGTTCCTAATGTCACCCGTGCCTGGTGAACAACCTACTGTGCTCTCAATGCAGCAGGACAACTATTTGTAATGGAACCCAGAAGCTAGTGGAGATCACTGAAGTAGTGGTGACTACTACAGTGGTTTCCGGCTTCCAAGAGGATCTTCTAGGTAAGACACACGGTCCAAGCTGGACCAATGAAACTAGGGAAACATGCATATCTCAACTTCATCTTTAAGCAGCTTCAGCTCAAAAAATGGCTGCTTTCCTCAAGTAGAGGACAGATGAGGACTTACAGAGGCAATTCAACTAACAGTTTAGCACATTATCTGCTTGATTCTGCTTAAAAATACATAAATAATACAGCCAATGCCAAAAGACTGCAAAACAAATTAGATCATGCTGCAGGACATGGGCATATAGCTCGACTTTAAAGGGTCAGTCCATTCAAATATATTCCAGTTATGCGTAGATGCCATCAGTGATCACTCACTCAAGTTACTGCCTAGGTATCCCTGTGGTGAGATCTCTATAGTTAAAGTGGATGTAAACCCCATTCATGAAATCTGACCTGAGCACATATATCTGTAGTGTTTACTTATCTCTCTCCAAAACTCTTAAGCCGCGTGCGTACACACGGTAGGAATTTCCGATGGAAAAAGTAAGATGGGAGCTTTTCAGCGGATATTCCGACCGTGTGTATGCCCCATCTGACTTTTTGCGTCGGACTTATATAGAGAGCAGGTTCTCTATTTTTCCATCTGAAATTCAGAGTTTTGCCCGGTCAAAAGTCCTGTGTCTTTCTGCTGCTCCGTTCTTCTGTTATCAGCATGATAACTTCTGACAAGTTCTCCGACACAGCAGATAAAAGCAGCTGGAAATTTGTGCCGGGGAGGGAACTTAGAGACAGATAAACAGAGAGCTTGTCTATTCACAGCACAGCTCTACACATTCCTTCCTTCCTCCCCGTCTATGCAGAGGAGGGGGTGTGCCTTTCCTCCAATCAGCTCACACACAGTGTATGCCCCATCGGACTTTTTCCGTCGGAATTTCCGACTGACTTATATAGAGAGCAGGTTCTCTATTTTTCCATCTGAAATTCTGACTGAGTTTTGCCCGGTCAAAAGTCAGACCGCGTGTACGCGGCATAAGTCCAGTGTCATTCTGCTGCTCCATTCTTCTGTTATCAGCATGATAACTTCTGACAAGTTCTCCGACACAGCAGATAAAAGAAGCTGGAAATTTGTGCCAGGGAGGGAACTTAGAGACAGATAAACAGAGAGCTTATCTATTCACAGCACAGGTCTACACATTCCTTCCTTCCTCTGCCTATGCAGAGGGGGGGGTGTGCCTTTCCTCCAATCAGCTCACACACAGTGTATGCCGACTCCCCACCCACTGCTGAAACAGGAAGAACAATTTGTAACACGATGTGCACTTTCTAAAAGAGTGTAAAACAGATGTAGGAGGATTTGTTTAATCTCTGTGTATAATCTTAGGCTGTTCACTTCACTGGGTATATGTGAGGTTTTACATCCACTTTACGTTCCCAGTCCACCCACCAGTTGCAAAGTATGAATCTATTGCTTTGCCCATTCAGGCATTTTGACATGAATGGACAAGTGATGATGTCTTTTTAAGGGCATTTTAAAACCACAGCACAAGGGAGGACATGTCCTGTATATTTGCATTAGCGTTCATTTATAATTGCACTTCAGCACACATACAGTGCATTATAAGTGCACTACAACACACAAAAGTCAATGCTCAATGCACTGACAATTTTTTTGTGTATTGAGTGCCCATTCTAAATGAAAGGGCTGCTTAAACACAATGGGCTGTAATGCAAAAAAACGCATGTGTGTTATTGGGTGAATGATTCCTTAAGAAGGAGATGACACTGCCACAGCCTCCAAGGCAGTTTTAACTAGATCTAAGATTTGATACCTTATAGGGAACATTTAGAAGTGGTGAAGCAGTATTAAATAGGAAGTAAACCCTCATGGGTTTTACTTCCTCTTTATTCCCCTGCAAAGGTAAAAGCATAATGGGCTACTATGCATCGCCCATTATGTGTCACTTACCTGAAACAGAACCCTGCGATGTCACCGCTGTCCCCTGTTCCATGAAGTGTCCATCTTCCTTCCGGGTATCGCAGCTCCGGCGCTGTGACTGGCCGGAGCCGCGATCACGTTACTCCCACGCATGCGCACGGGAGCCGCCAATCACGGCACGCTCTCCTTTAGAAACGGCACAATCGCCGTTTCTAAAGTGCGCCTGCGCCGTAGACATCGGCACCCGTATTCTTTAGAAATATCTCCTAAACCGTGGAGGTTTAAATGATATTTCGAGCACCTACAGGTAAGCCTTAATCTAGGCTTACTTGTGGGTAAAAGTGGTTGTAAAGAGTTTACAACCACTTTAAACCCAAAAGCAAACATTTGTTATATTGCAGCTTACCAATTCTTAGATGTGATGGCTGCATTTGTTTCCTTTTTTAGGCCTTGCTTTAAGAAAAGCTCCGGGGTGAGACAGACCATTTAATACTGTCAGGGGTGCCTAAAATGGTCAGCTTTTATTTATGTAAAACCTTCATCCCAAGAGGATAGACTCATTATAAAGAATTAGCTGGAGCTCAGCCTTCAATTTATTAGTGTATTTAAACCTGATAGTACATACAACCCTCAGAACAATAGGAGAGCACTTCCTGGTACGTGAGTGTGCCTAGGCACTCCTGAGTATACAGCCTCTTAGCTGTATAACTTCAATGTTAGATTTGAGCACTGCTGCCTCTGACTACTAGTCTCAGGAGATTTGGAATGAGATTTGGCATGTTCATACTGTGTTGCTGATCACAGTTATCTTTGCCAAAGGAATATGACATGAGGAAGCAAAGTCCTCCCCCCTAAAAATATAGCCACCTCCAAGACAGTGCAGAACATTGTATGATTGTATGTTAGTATTGGGAAAAGAAAACTGCGGGAGGACCACAGACAATACTGATGAGCACTTGCCCTGCCTTTTTGGGCAGTTGCCCAAGTCCGTTATTCATGCATAACTGAGTTATCAGCTTTGAATGGACTGAGTTATTTATTAACTTGGCAGGAAGTTGAACCCTCCCTCATGCATCTGAAAATGAAATAATCAATTTTTAGTTTCCTTCGCACTATTACATATTTCTATATTGTCACTTAGCTTTATCATAGACACAGACTCACTTCTATCTCAGTGACTATTTCTTATAATCATAGGTGTGCGCAGCCTATTGCATTAGGGTGTGCACCCCAAAGCTCAAACACACATTACCGATCACTCACAATGTGCATTCAGAAAGGGAAGGGGCCGGTAAATTACATATTTACTGGTCCCTTTCCCACTCCTAAAACATCCCAGCAGCAACAGCCGATAGGAGAGTCAGCGCTGTGTGGGGAAAGATGGGAGCCAGAGCAAGAGGGGGAATCTGTGCTGCACAGGGTGATTAGGGTGTGCCTGGGCACACCTGGCACACCCTGTGCGCACGCCTATGCTTATAATCCTTACACTGTAAAACATTGCACCTACCAGCTCACCATACCAATTTCAATTCACTGCAAATTTAGTAGAACAAGTATTTTCTATGAGTAGAAACAAATTCACTCAAGTTCCTCAACGCAGTCCAGGAAAATTGTAAGATTCACAGTTAATGAAAGGCAACGACATTATAAATGACATTTCAGGAGAAGCAACTGTGACAGCTATATTTTCAGGGTTGGATTAATACATTGGCTGTTCGGGAAAGATTGGCAAACCTTATCTACTGCCAAAAATTAAAGGAAAAAAAAAAATCTTGGCTTTATTATAGTTTAATGTAAGGACTGCTTTAAACACAACTAAAAAAGGGTTGGGCATTTCTTCTGCGATTACAACATCATTTAAATCTACTCGGAAAGCTGGGAAATAATACAACTCATAATAAAACAAAGTAGTACTGAAATATATTCCGATGTGAAGAAACTTCCCTGAGCCGGACATTGATGCTGTTCTTTGGTTCAGAACGGATCACTAAACAGCAGAGGGAAGCCCATTCACAACGAGCAAACAATTGGGGGCCACTTTAGGCAGCAGCCGTCTATCTCTAGATTCCGTCTAGAACGGTGACAAAGCTTCAAAATAATCAAGGTGTTAATGCCGCGGCCTCATAGCGGCGGTGCACTCTAGCTGGGTAAATAGAGCTGGTGAGTTCAGGTTAGTGGTATGATCTGGAAGGCTTCAGTTTCTTCTGCTCATCTCGAAGCTTCTGTCTCTTTCTCTTGCTGCTGTCTTTGTGTCCTGGGAAAAAATGGTCAGTAAGCAAGTCCCAAGGTTTGTATTAAAAATATAACATTACAGAGGAAAAATTGTGCTTTTGTGTTGTTTTCAATCGTTATCAATCACAACTAGGGGTCCATTCACTAGGCAGACTGTACCACCTATAGGTAAACAATATTCTTTAAGAAATGGAATGAGAGAGATTGAAAATCTGATGATATCTAATGGTATGTATGCAAAAATGGAAGACGTGACAGAACCACCCGTAATTCCTTTTCAAGGAAAAGTGGGACTTCACTCAAAAGGGGGAAGTTCCTCTTGTTGGCACCTTCCCCTTCCTCCACTGCCACATTTGGCACTTTTTGGGGGAGAGGGTACCTGGTTTTGACAGCTACCAGCTGCGGCAATCTGAGCCAGAAATTCATCCCCCTCCTTCCCCGCAGTTTCCTGGGACATATCACCGGTACCAGAAGACTACGGGACCATTCACAAGGCGCAGTGCGCCTCGCATATGTGCGCAAGGAAACCAGCTGTGAAGACGCAAGGCTTCAGGGCCAGTTCACACCACATGTAGTCCATTGCATTTATTTTTCTGCATCAATGGCATAGTTCACACCAGTTCGGGCAGTTCCAGTGTGTTTTAGTTCCAGAAAAAAAAGTAGCACATGATGCAGTTTTCCTGCACTGAACTGTACTGGAACATGGTAAAATGCAGCAAAGACGCCCTGGGCCCCAGTAAGTGAGAAAAAAACAGGAAAAAATAAGAAAAAGAGCATCTAGAATGCATCCAGAAACGCACCAGAACAGATCTGGAGTGCATTTTTGTGGTGTGAATCAGCCCTCGCTGCCTGTTTTCATTACTTGAGATGCCGGTGTCCTGTCAAGAAGTGCCCCCCTATCAAGAAATGGCCGGGAGGAAATGCGCCGCGCAAGTGCAGTATGGAGCCCCAGAACAGCTGAGTTTACGATCCGCTGTTGTCTCACGTTGCCTAGGAACGGATAGTTACATGAAAGGGGTGGATTTTTAAATGATGGGCAGTGCTGGGGGGGTATTTTTATCGATGGCCAAAAAATCTGCAAAGGAAATCTTTATCTACTATTCTTTCTGGACGCTTGCGGGCCGTGTTTAGTAAATTGAAGGTTGGCTTTTTCTATTTTAGATAAAGATTTATTTTGCAGCTTTGTTTGGCCATCGATAAATATCCCACCCCCAACACTGCCCATCATTTAAACATCCGCCCCCTTCATGAATCTATCCGCCCCTCTCCTTCATGAACGTGCCTCGGCAACGCGACTCAAAGGCTGATCGTCAACTCGGCTCCATGCGGCGCATGCGTAGCTCCACCCGGGCACTATTCGGTAGCTGGGCACTTCTCAACAGAACACCGGCACCTTCACTTGGCTCGGGTGAGGACATTGCGGGATCCCTGGACAGGTAAGTGCCCTTATATTAAAAGTCAGCAGCTACAAAATTTGTAGCTGCTGACTTTTAATTTTTTTGGGGGAAGCCTGGAGCTCCACTTTAAATTCTATTTCATCAAGTATAATAAAGGTCCCCTTCTATAATCTCAGGGGTCTACAAACTTTCTAAACAAAGGGACAGTTTACTGCTCTTTAAGCCTTAGGGGGCTGCACTGTGACCTGTGGGAGTAGTAAATGGTATCAGTAAAAAGAATAGTGCCCCATCGATGGTGTCAATAAGAAAAATAATGTTCCATCTTTGGTGTAAGTGGAGGAATAATGCCTCATCATAGGCGTCAGTGGGAGAAATAGTTCCTCATCATTGGTGTCAGTGGGAGGAATAATGCCTCATCATTGGTGTCAGTGGGAGGAATAATGCCTCCTCATTGGTGTCAGTGGGAGAAATAGTACCACATCTTTGGTGTATGTGGGAGAAATAATGCCTCATCATTGGTGTCAGTGGGAGAAATAGTACCACATCTCTGGTGTCAGTGGGAGGAATAGTGCCTCATATTCGTGGGAGGAACAGTGTCCCAAGGGCCAGATAAAGGCAAGCAGGGGGCCACAATTTGGACACCATTGTTCTATACTTTTAAGCAGCAACTTTGGGCTAAAGCCAGCCCTTAATTTTGGGATTAACTTTTGTGGAACAAACCAATTAGGAGTGTTATGGAGACTGCCTAAATTGCCAAATGTCCACAATTTATAGATATGCCCATGAGCTTAACTAAGCCAAGGCACTAGAAGTCCAACCAAAGTATATATATTTAAATTTCCCCGATTGTCAGCTGACAATCACCCACCAGATTCTCATCTATGTCAGGTGCAGCAAATATATGTCCAATGTCCCATTTGTCCAGTGCTGAGATCCCATTAAGGGAGTACAAGAGAGCTAAAAGAGACCAACCAGCTTTGTGTAAACCAGGCCTTAAAGTGACATGAAAGTAGGATGAGGGCCGCAATCACTCGCCTTCTCTCAAAAAAATGTTTTTGTTGCATGGCTGCATATGGATTCACTACATTTGAAATCATAGCCCCAAACATACACTATATTACTACAAGTATTGGGGCGCCTGCCTTTACATGCACATGAACTTTATTGACATCCCAGTCTTAGTCTGTAGGGTTCAATATTGAGTTGGCCCACCCTTTGCAGCTATAACTGCATCAACTCTTCTGGGAAAGCTGTCCACAAGGTTTAGGAGTGTGTCTATGGGAATGTTTGAGCCATTCTTCCAAAAGTGGATTTGTGAGATCAGGCGCTGATGTTGGATGAGAAGGCTCACAGTCTGCGCTTTAATTCATCCCAAAGGTGTTCTATCGGGTTGAGGTGCAGGCCACTCAATGTCTTCATGAACCTTGCTTTGTGCACTGGTCCAAATCATTTGGTGAAGAGGGATGTGGGGTAGTTTTTCAGGGGTTGGGCTCCAAAACCTTGTGGAAAGTCTTCCCAGAAGAGTGGAAGCTGTTATAGTATCAAAGGGTGGGCCAACTCAATATTAAACTCTACAGACTAAGACTGGGATGCCATTAATGTTCTTGTGCATGTAAAGGCGGGCGCCTCAATACTTTTGGTAATAGAGGGTGTGTGTTACAAACGAGTGTTCTCTTTACTTGGTCCAGATCAGTGACTCAGTGAAGCAATAAAGCCAATGCATCAGCATGGCAGCCAGACAACTAATTATTTTCAGAAGGAATGTAGGCATCCATGATTCTGTCATGAAATTTTCTATAAAAGTAAGCTTACTAAGAAAAACATGAAGGCTGCCATTGGTGTTCTCCTCCTGAAAATTCTAGTTTCCTGGCTGTTTCATGCTGCAACATTCTGAGACATTTACTCTGAACAGGCATGCAGAATAAAGTCTGATCTGCAAAATTGCTCAAAGCCATTGGATCAGCATTACAGCTATGAAACTAGCTTTTTCAGGAGGCGGTCTGGAATGGCAGCATCTGTATTTCCTCAGTACAGGTTTCCTGGTGGTGCATGAGAATGACTATTGGGATTACATGTAATAAAGCAGACATCTGTAATGAAGCCTGTCAATGCTAACCACTCCTTTGAAAAATGCAGTTTGCCTGCAAGCAGATATTTGTGCAGCTTTGTAAAATGGTCATTCATTTTATTGTTTAACATGTAGGCCATTTGGGTTCCCTCGGAAGTTTGGCTTAAAAACTTCTAGTCAGCAAACAGCATGCCATGACTTTTTGCTAGCACATGAAAATTCAGCACTGCAGGCGTGAAAACGATTTTCACATCCTAGCAACAAGCAGAATGTGAGGGTTGCTTACCAGGAGTTTTTTATCCAGGTTTCTGAGGAGACCCAAATGGCCTACAGGAGTATCTAGTTGCGGATGCTCCACTGCGAACAGGTAAATCGGGGTTAAATGCGAGTCATGCAGTTCCAGCTGCGACTATGTCCATCAGTAATTTATACTTGTAGGCAGTAGTATATTAATAGGCTATTTAAAGACAGCAAGCATGTGAGCAAACCAGCCCTGATGAAGTGGGTTCGCCCTTGAAACCTGGTCAGCGGTTATGCATGCTAAGGCCATCGGCTGCATGCTCTCTAACAGGATCCAGGGCAGGGATTTCTTCTGTGCAGTAAGGGTGATAAAGGTCTCTTTCAGGATGCCATTGTATGAGATATATTAAGTTTATAAAGATAACTTTTAGGGTCCTTTCACACGGAGCGGACCGTTTCTGTGTCCGCTCCGTGTGTCCGCCAAAGCTCAGCGGGGATCCTCCGTCATCCCTGCTGAGTTGTCGGCGGATAGGGCGGTCCCCGCACACAGTGCAGAGACCGCCCTGTCTCTACTTCGCTCTCCCCTATGGGGGATCGGATGCAGACGGACCGTCTGTCCGTCTGCATCCGATCCGTTCCGCCGGACGGAAGAAAAAAAGGGTTTTCTTCCGTCCGCAAAACCGGATCCCGACGGACGCGGACGTAAGCGGATGCTCCATCCGCTAACGGGCGCGATCCCATAGGGATGTATTACAAGTCCGTAAACAGACTTGTAATACACGGACGAGCGGAGCGGACGTGTGAAAGGGCCCTTACCTGGAAAGGACATGTTCCTAAATTTCCCTGAAGCAACACTGTATCCTTTTTCCACTTGAGCACCATTTGTATCGATTTGCCTGGCTATCATAGACTGTTTAGCTTCAATACTTTGAGTGACTGATCCAGAACAAGTATGCAGATTGGGACCTCTGACTTTACCCTGTGGGGTTAGTAGGACACCCCAACAATAAAAGGGAGTCAACAATGACAGGCTTTGAACCAATTTCAGGACAGTTTGCTTCAAGGTCACATGGACAATTTTAGCAAATTAAATCAATAAATTGCTTAATCTTATAAGGAATTCACCCAGTGTAAAGTACCATAATTATAATAAACAGGTAAAATGAGCCAACAAGTTGCAGCAAAGTGATGGTGTTAAGCTGGGGTGGATGAAGGACAAAAACAGGACAAACACAGAACACCTACAGCTGCACTTTGGAATACAATTTAGGCAGTACACATTGATTTTGGTCATAAAGAGTTCACAGAAAGTCTGCTCCAACCTACCACAGAGCTGAAACAACATTCATATTTAAAGTGGTTCTAAAGGCAATTTTTTTTTTTTTTTTTTACCTTAATGCATTTTCTGCATGCGGATCCCCAGCCCCCCCTTATACTTACCTGAGCCTGATCTTGATCTAGTGAGGTGCACGAGAGCAGAGGCTCTCTCCATCCTCATTGGCTCAGAGACATCAGTAGAAGCCAGGCCATGCCTCGCTCTCTGTGTCTATTGGCACACAGAGCCAGCTTGGGAGAGAGCATGCTCGAGTGCCCCATAGAAAGCGGCTTGGTATGGGGGCACTTGGCGGATGGGGGGGAGCCAGGAGTCTCTCTCCTGCCTCCTTGGTTAAGAAACAGCAGCGGGAGCCAGCCTGTGCCCTGCTCTCTGTGTCTATTGACACACAGATCCAGCTTGGGGGAGAGTATGCTTGAGTGTCCCATAAAAAGCGGCTTGGTATGGGGGCAGTTGGCGGATGGGGGAGTCAGGCGTCTCTCTCCTGCCTCATTGGCTAAGAAACAGCAGCGGGAGCCAGCCTGTGCCCTGTTCTCTGTGGCTATTGAAACACAGAGCCAGCTTGAGATTGAGCATTCACGAGTGCCCCATAGAAAGCAGCTTGGCATGGGGGGCATTTGGCGGGGGGAGGAGCCAGGTGGGGGACCCCGAGAAGAGGAGGCAAAACCATTGCACAAAGCATGTAAGTATAACATGTTTGTATTTTAAAAAAAAAGTAATACTTTACATTAACTTTTAAGTGGAGGGATGAACTTATTCTTTTAGGGTTAAAGGAGCAGCAATGTGCAGTCCACACAAAATCAACTTTAATCAATGTGAGTGCCCACTGCAAGCTATAAGGTCTCTCCAGGTTACTGTCCATCATTACTCTTTCAGACAATTCACTAAATAACTGCAATAGAGCTTTAAATATTATTAAAAATCCAGCAGCCCTCTGCAATAACTTGGATGGAAGCTCTTTGGTTAGTCTAGCTGCGGCTGGTGAAGACTGCTGCACATTGTTATTTTTCCTAATTTGTTGGGTTCTATGCAAGGGTAATGGTCTTTTTTTGCATGGTAACTGTATAGGCATTTAAAACATACATCATTTAGATTTCATATCCAAGCAGTGATAATCTACTCCACTTCCATAGTGCTACAGAAATAGAAACAGGATTTAAAAGAAGCCATGCAGGGAAAATGCTTGTGATTGAAAACAAAACAAAAGGCAGCATAGCTATGTCACAAATTGTTGTAGTTAGTGATTCAGTTATAGATAAAATGGAACATCCACATGCAGTACTTTCAGGTAAATGGTAATGTCACCTAGTACCACTACCACATGCTATAACACGTGGCGAAAACATTCGCACTCCTGGGAGGATTATTAGACTACAGTCTCAGATAAACACTAAAATGATCGAGACTTACATGGATCACATTATAGGCCGGTTCCGGCAAAATGGAATTTTGGGGGTAATGTGTGAGAAACATAGGGGCAAATAGACTGCACTCTGCAAGTGCAGTTGCTCCGGAGTTTCGTAAATGAGGTAAAGCGCTGCTGATTTCCATCATCCAATCATGTGCAAACAAAATGCGTTTTTTTTTTCTTGCATGTGATTGGGTATTCTTTGTAAAGTGAAGTTTCGCCTCATTTACTAAGCTCTGGAGCAACTGCACTTTCAAAGTGTACAGTCTGTTTCCCTTTAGTAAATCAACCCCATAGAGTTTTTATACACAGGGTTGTGACACATGGATGGCGTGTTCTACACACCATTGTAAGCCTCCATTACAGAGCTTATCTCCATAGTCCTGACTGACTCTCTAGCACACTGGAAAATTCACCTCATGTTTCCAAAATGTGCAGTTTTGTCCATGTTAGGCCATGGTCTCCCCTTACAATTTCTGTTTGGGCTAGTGGCAGCATCCCCACTTCCACACATGTAATTAAAGTGTGTGGAAACCAGTTCTTACATGACCCACTCAAATCTGTGCCCTTGTTTAGCAAAGTCCTCCGAAACTGTCTGCCTGCTCCTTCCTCAGGTGAGATGTCTAAAGCTCCCCATAAACATGAATGGGGCCCACAGAGGAAGACAAATACGAACAGGTTTTCAGGCATGCCCTGAGACCAAGACATTAAAGTGAATACTAAAGTCTTGTTTTTTTTTAAGAATAACAAACATGTTATACTAACCTGCTCTGTGCAAAACCAACTGCCCGGATCCTCCTCTTCCCAGGTGCCTTGTTGGTGCTCCTGGCCCCTCCCTCCTGCAAAGTGCCCCTACAGCAAGCAGCTTGCTATGGGGGCACCCGAACCAAGCCACAGCTCCCTGTGTCCATTCAGACACAGAGCCGCGGCCCAGCCCCGCACTCTCTCTCTCTCTCTTCTGATCGGCTAACTGACTTTGAGTGACAACAGTGGGAGCTTATAGCACTGCTGCTGTGTCTCAGCCAATCAGGAGGGAGCGTTCCGGACGGCCGAGGCACTCGTGCACATCGCTGGATAGAGATGGGGCTCAGGTAAGTATTAGGAGGGCTGAGGGGCACTGCTACACACATAGGGCCAGATCCACGTACAGCGGCGCATCTTTCCGCCGGGCGCAGCGTATCTAAGATACACTACGCTGCCGTAACTTTTTTTTTCTCGAATCCTCAAAGAATTTGCGCCGTAAGTTACGGTGGCGTAGTGTATCTTTGGCCGCGTAATGACGCGGCATTCAAATCTCTGTGATGGGGGCGTGTTTTATGTAAATACGTCGTGACCCGACATAAACAACGTTTTTTTTAACTGCGCATGCGCCGTCCGTGGGGGTATCCCAGTGAGCATGCTCGAAATTAACCCGTAACAAGCTAATGCTCATGACGGTGACGTCATTCTACGCAAATCCCTATTCGCGAACGACTTACGCAAACGACGTAAAAAATTCAAAATGCGAGGCGTGAACGACGGCCATACTTAAAATTGAGTACGCCACCATATAGCAGGTTTAACTATACGCCGGAAAAAGCCGAACGCAAACGACGTAAAAAAATGCGCCGGCCGGACGTACGTTCGTGGATCGCCGTAACTAGCTAATTTGCATACTTGACGCGGAATTCGACGTAAACGGCACCTAGCGGCCGCCCAAAGATTGCATCTAAGATCCGACAGCGTACTAAGACGTACGCCTGTCGGATCGATCCGAGATGCCGTCGTATCTTGTTTTGTAGATACAAAACAAAGATACGACGCACAAAATTTGAAATTACGCGGCGTATCAAGGATACGCCGGCGTAATTCTTTTGTGGATCTGCCCCATAAGGTTTATTATCTTAATGCATAAAATGTAATATGATAAAAAACCTTCTGCCTTTACAACCACTAAGGCCCCGTTCACATATCGCAATTTAAAAAGCGCAATTCACGCGTGTTTCCGTGTGTCGCACTTCAGGCAGCCCATTTACTTAAATGAGTTGCACTATAAATGTTTGTTGCGCCAAAGAAGCTCAGGGACCAACTTTTGGCCAAGAGCCAGGTGTGTTTTCATAATAGCATTTTGTCTATATTTTCAGTTTTGAGGAGGGGTGCCATTCAGGATGGATGGCAACCAAATGCGCATCACATGTTTGGCGCAATTTGAAAATGTGGGCAGAATCACACTGATTTTGCCTGTGATCGATAACTGCCCAAAGTGAATGGAACCCAATTTCAGGGCTGCCATTGTCCACCTTTTTCTTAAAAAAAAAAAAAAAAAATGTATGCTGGCCCAATGGCCTCATGACTTCTGGAATAAATAAAAAGTCAGCAGTCATTCAGCTGCAAATGTGTCCTGGGTTACTAACCCACAGACAGAATGAAAGTCAGGCAACCAGCATTTTCAGAAAGCAGTGATTAGTAATGTCAACTTTCATGTTCATTTGGTGACAGGTTTCCTTATATGTGGCTTTCTATGAAGATAAAAGGCTATTATCATCACTTAGCACACTCAAGATTTTATTTTAGTGTTTTACATTAAACACAATATTTTGAATATTGCACAGCATATACAGCTGTCCTATTTTACATAAATGCATTTTGTTTTATTAATTACAATTTTTTCCTTTAAAGAATGTTGAGGATGGTAGGATACAGCTGTATGTCTTATGCTGCTTCAGTTGCATAACAAGTTTTGCTGGGGGCTTCACACCGAAAGGCTTGATTTATCAAGCTTGTGATTTTTCCCTACAACTCAGGACATAACCTGCCTCTGAGCAAGAACGCCATTTCTCTGTGATATATCTATTTCGTATAATAGAATATTATTTTAGCTACAAAGCTACATTAATTCTAAGGCTGCATTCACACCTGAAAACAAGCAGAAATTAGCACCTGTCTCTGTAAACGTGCAAAAACGCACGTTGCGCTGGTGAAGCCATTATTTCTTAAAGGAGTTGTAAAGTAAAAAATGTTTTCACCTTTATGCAATCTATGCATTAAGGTTAAAAAACATCTGATGCTGCCGGCCCCCCCCCCCCAAGCCCCCGTTATGCTGGGGGGGGCCCGTGACCAAGTCCTGTCGTGACGAAACGTAGGGAGGCGGCGTTCTGACGTCACCGCGCATCTTCTACCCGGATACGGGCTGTGTGTTAAGCTGGCCGGCTTGATTTTATGCTCTATGTTTGCTGAATAAATGTAAGTGCATTTCCACTTGTTTTTATCAAATTAAAGAAGGTTTTACACTATGTGAGCCCCTTCTGTTTTTGCATACCCTTGGATGGTTTATCGGGAGTACTTATCTAAACCTAAGGATACAGTCTATCAGGATTTCAGCGCTGTGGCTTCCTATGGGATATCATCCATCCTTGTCTCTTACCGCGCTATAATTGATCTCTTATAATTTGGAGATCATTTCCATCCGGTAAGAGGCTTTTATAACCTTGGTGGAGGATCTTTCCTTTCAAGCACTCTTCTTATGTGGATTCGGTGTTACACTTGGGAGATTGTTTATATGAATTTGCCTGTGTGGCGGGACTGATTATTTATTTCAACTTTTACTCATTTATTATTCACTGTTCAATATTTTCAGCGCGATCTCTTCCATTTTTCATATTGTCCTTGTGTGGTATAACACTTTTAGATCGCTTCTTTTTTCTTTCAAACAAGCGCAATATTTTTCTGCACCCCGTTATGCTTACCTGACCCCTCGAAAGTCCTGCGCGCGGTCCCGAGATCCTCTTCGCCGCTCAGCCTGGCCGCTGATTGGCTAGAGCAGATGGATTGAGAGCAGCGCAGCCATTGGCTGGCGCTGCTGTCAATCACATCCAGTGGCGCGGCGCGCCGAGGGGCGGGGCCGAGTGATACAGTGAGCGGCTATGGCCGCTCGCTGTATCACGGGAGTGCGCCCGCAGTTACTCACCACCATGCGAGCTCTCTCGCATGACTGTGGTCAGTACTTGCGGGGAGGACCAGAGACAGCCGCCGAGGGACCCCAAAAGACGTGGATCGGGGCCACTCTGTGCAAAACGAACTGCGCATAGTGGAGGGAAGTATAACATGTTTGTTATTTTAAAGGAATTTTTTTTTTTCCCTTTACTAACCCTTTAATGACACCCCAAGTGCTGGTAGCAGCTGTATGTTTTGTTGTGTGTATTGGCTCTGTGCCAAAACATAGTACTTGAGCTTCTTTGGTGCATTTTCCATGTGACACAGTTGCTCGGGGATAAATGCAGCCCAAGGAATGCAAACAAGCAGGTTTGATTACACAACTCTGCAGAATTGAGGCAGAAACTTGAAATACATTAATATTACAGAAGATTATCTTTGGTATACGTCACACTCTGTTTACTGTGCATATGTCAGCATGGGGCGATGGACAGCTCAGGGGCATGACATTCAACAAACATTTTACACCATTTCCAAGCAGAACATCAGGGGTAAAATATCCTGCTGGTGTTTGCAATTATTTTGCTGCAACGAGCAGCATTAATAATGAATGTTGTTTTATTACTATGAAATAAACGGATGGTATAAACCGAATTAAGGGGGGTTTCTACTTCAAATAACCTTCTCTGTTTTACAGGTCAGGATATATTAGTTTAAATGTAAATGCAGAATCAAAAACTGCTGAAATAGCATTACGTCACAGATAAATGGTTGTAGGGAAATGTTGCCCCCCCTCACCAGTTTTGAATATAAGGGGGTCAGATGGTGGGTTAGAAGGAGACTGTCAACTGAATCTCTTTAAAGGAAACCTGTGCAAAGTGAAAAATGCAGCAGCCATTGCCGACCTTCCTCTGAAAATGCTAATTGTTTGGCCACTGACTTTAAGTTACCGATCCATAACAAGCAAGCTGCAGGTGAACCGAGAATTTCTTATCTGCATGCTTGTTCCTTGTCAGTGGTTCAATAAAGGACCAGCACAATGACTGGGAAACTAGAATCATTTTTAAAAGTATGGGTGTGCAAGGGCTGCTTAAAGTGGAAGTAAACCCATCCATTAAGGGCTCTTTCACACGGGAGGCCCATTCAGGTCCGCCTGTCAGTTTTTTTTGCGGACCTGAAAGGGCGCTCCGTGCTCCTCTATGGACATGCCCACTGACATCCGACCCGATCCGACCTGCCAAAGTGTGACGGAGGAAAAACCTACTTTTCCATCCGTCTGGCGGATCGGATGAACACGGACAGACGGTCTGTGTTCATCCGATCCCCCCATAGGGGAGAGCGGAGAAAAGATAGGGCGGTCCCTGCACAGTGTGCGGGGACCGCCCTATCACATGTGCAGCATCATGGCAGTTGTACATTAAACAGAGGCCAAGATGGCAGCTTCTTTGACTAAACACGATAGGAGGGTTTACTTCCGCTTTAAGCTGGCCAATGAAATCTCACAGATTCCTTCATCTATTGTTGGAGTGCAGTTGGGCAAATCACCCCGTCAGACTAGTGTCATGCCTTGTACACACTACCGTTTTTCACGACGAGAAAACTGCCATTTTTTATATTGGTCGAGAAAACTGGTGGTTTGTATGCACCCTAGCAGTTTTCTCGACGAAAAAACTGCCCGCAAAAAAATTTAAACCAGCTCTCTTTTTTCCCGTCATGTTTCACATCAGTCTTTTTCTCGTCGCGAAAAACGGTCGTGTGTATGCTTTTCCGAGGGGAAAAAATGTGCATGCTCAGAATGAAGGATGAGACGGGAGCGCTCTTTCTGGTAAAACTAGCGTTCGTAACAGAGATAGCACATTCGTCACGCTGTAACGGACTGAAAAGCGCGAGGCTGAAAAGCGCAAATCGTCTCTCACCAAACTTTTACTAACACGAGGATCAGCAAAAGCAGCCCAAAGGGTGGCGCCATTTGAAAGGAACTTCCCCTTTATAGTGCCGTCGTATGTGTTGTACGTCACCGTGCTTTGGTCGGACGTTTTTTTGAATGAACGTGTGTATGCCAGTCAGGCTGGAGAGAAATCACGTTGTGAAAAACAACAGGTTTTTGAACGACAAGAAAAACGATGGTGTGTACGCGGCATCACTGTCTATCAGAATACTCAAACAGTTCAAGCATTTGACTGGATGAAGGGGCTGTTGGGCCAACTAAAGTCAACTGAACAACTGTTTTTGTTGATTGGAACGGTGGGATCAGCTAAAATTTAATGACCAGATTTACATAATATCCCAGTAAAGGTTTCCTTTCTACTGTCATCTATACAGCACAGTGTGTGCCGTACCAGCACATGGAAAGACAGCTTCTATAATAAATGACAAAGTAAAATTTAGAATTCTGAATCACTAAACCATTGGGTACATTAGGTACCAGCAGTCTATTAGCTATTCACTGCCAAAATATCCTCCACACTGAGGCTAACAACGACATAATATCCAAAGTATAAATATTGATTGAGAAATAATTTTTATGGGTGAGCGCTTCATTTTTAATTACGTGCTCACATTACATTAGTCTCTTGCTAGCTGTCACTCTGTTAACATGTCTGTTTCAACCTGTAATAAACAGGGTTTGATTTCTACACAGGCAACAAAGGCTATGGCCTCAGGTAGCATGGCTGAGAGTGGGGGCGCACAGCCAACCACACTTCACGTTGGCGATTGACAGTAATACATCCAGGCTGGCACCCTGACTGCCAATACCAACCGGCCAAGTGGTCATTGTTGCTGTTTTAGCACAGTTTTTGTTGCGGGGATATTGTACCTACAGCTCTCTCTCTCTATACCTACAGTAGAAATAAACTGTTAGCAAAGGGCTGGTCAATACACTGGAGTAGGACAACACAGTTGGTCTATGAGGGCATGAAATATAAAACCAGACCTGGTTATAAAGTATGCATCTATCCACATTTTATTATATATATATATATATATATATATATATATATATATATATATATATATATATATACACACACACACACACACACACACACACATATATATATTTTTTTAAAGGAGACTGAAAATTACTCTCAAGTTAAAAGGACACCAGTAAAATTGGGTCTCATTTACAAAGTTTACCAGTGTGGTCACGGAGAAAGCTACTGTATTTATTGGCGTATAACACTCACTTTTTTACCCTGAAAATAAAGGGTAAACTGTGCCTGCGTGTTATACGCAGGGGGCTGTGGAAAGTTTTTTTTCTGAAACTTCCCTTTTAAAGTTAGGGTGCGTGTTATACGCCGATAAATACGGTAATTTGTACATCGCTTTTTGTGTTGCATCAATTTGACTGACTTTCATACATTGAGTGTTGGATGTTCACAGTAATATTGGTTTATGCAGAGGAGAGGACTGTCTCTGGGCAGCAAGTCTGACCAAAGCTGGTAAACTCTTCAATAAAGGACAAGTTCACCTTTCTGGAAAAAATAATAAATGCACATATTTCTGCAGGAAAAAAAAAATGCATCTATTATTTATTCCTACAGAAGCCTGAAAAGCATTGCACCTGTGATCAGTTGATCACGGGTGCATGACCAGGCTCCTACAAACACGTCCTCCAGCTTTCTTGCTCATACCTCTATATGGAGTTTGTGTTTTGTGAAAGCTTGAGGAAGTGTCAGTGGACTATGACACTTATCAACGTCCTTGCAGTCCATTTAGAACTAAAAGCCATTTGCTGTGGTGGAAGACGGGTCTTGTAGTTTATTCATTCACAGACTGCTGTGAATGAATGACGCAACAGTGCGGGCGGAGCCACGCTGATTTTGAATTTGACAGTGACTGTGATGGAGAGAATTCCTCACGCGCTGTCACAGAGGAAGGGGTGAGCGGGGTAGGTACTAAAGCATGTTACATTTTAATTAGGGATGTAACATATTTCAAAGGTGAACTTAGCCTTTAAATTGCTATATAGTTATCAAAGTATCTAGAATAGGACTACGTTCCTCCCCTTTTACAAGGCACTAAAAATGAAAGTTGGAGACTAAAATATTTGTTTTAAACTGATGTTAATTTGCGCTCTCCCTCTGGGATGCAGTCAGGACATGATTGCAGCACTCTCCCTCAACTACATGAGATAATCTTCCCATAAGAAGTAAAGACACTACAGAGGATAGATTGGATTGTGAAGAGGTTTACTACTCTAGCAGTTTGGCAAGCACTGGCTTTTCTTTTTTTAAATATGAATGTGATCTGAAGATATCATAAAGCAGTATATATAGGCAGTTCTTTCACATACTGAATGAGGCCCAATAAAGTTGTAATTTAATTTGCTGAGCTGTGTATGCTTGTTGATGGATAAATGCCGGTGTGTGTTGTACAAGTGTACTACATCACTATACAGCAGCAGCAACTTTTCTGTTTTTTTCCCGGCAGTGTTGTGCACTTGCTTGACTGGCTAATGTGCACGTTACTATCATTAAACTCCTCATTATGCTGTTTTTGCACACCTGCTGAGTGAAGAAGAGTTTCCCCATAGATGTCCCTCAGTATTTCTTGCTGCCCTTCCTCTTCATTTCTGTAACCGTGAATGTGCCTGGAGACGGCAGGAGGATGGTGAGTCCTGGCGGTTCTGCTGCTTGATGGCAGAGCGTTCTGTCCCCGGCGTCTGCACTCCTCGGCAAAGGCCATCTCATCGGTTTGACCTGAGAATATGAGCAGATAAAAAGCATAACTATATAATAAATGGTCAGAAAAAAAGATCATTCAAATGTTGTCATAAATATACAGAGGCATAACAATAGCCAAATCCATCACTAAATTCATAAAGCAGTATTAAACCCAAAACAAAAAAATTATTATATTGCAGCTTACCAGATCTGAGATGTGGTAGCTGCATTAATTTTCTTTTCTTTTTTTTACTTTTCCTTTATTTTCACCTCCTGATCTGTCCAGTAAGTTTGTACTTTTTCAACTTAATTTAACAGACCAAGCTGTCCAAAAATAGTGTCAGAGGGATGAGACAAACCATATACCACTACCCTCTCAATGATTGACAATGCTTCTATCCAATGGCTGTCCTCACTGCTCCTCCATCCAAAGTGATAACACCGTAAGTCAGGCTTGGTGGCAGGATCACCAGGTGAAAAAAAGAAATTGGAGCCTAAAAAAACCCACAGCCACTACACATAAAGGGTAATTTCACTTTTACACCTAAAAAATAAAGATAAATTCATAACACCTTCTATGCTCCTCCTGTCTCCGCTGCATGTATCTGTCCACAACTGCCAATGTACAGATCTGTTTAAAGCCCCAGAGGCTATGTAGCGGCATAATGCAGGCAATGGCTCAAGATCAATGGTTAGCACCGAGAGGAAATTGCCAATATATAGCCTATATATCAGCTACAATATACACATAGCCTATATTTGCATTGATACAGCTTGAGTAAGGCCGCGTACACACGATCGGTCAAAACCGATGAAAACGGACTGAAGGACCGTTTTCATCGGTCCAAACCGATCGTGTGCTGGCTCCTATGCAAAAAAAAAAATATATAAATATGCATTTATTATTATTTTTTGTAAAAGGTAGTAAGCCTTTAGGAACATTGAAATAGTCTTGAGCATACTTCACAATTTGCATCAATCATTTTCCCAGTAATCAGTCAATGATTTGTTGATGATTGATTCTAATGTATGCCCCCAGAATCTTGCAAAGCAATCATGTGAACACCGGAGGTGTGAAATTTCCCCTGCAGCCTGGAGAACAGTGCAGAAGTCAAGGAGAGAATTTGAGGGTCGCCACTGTGGGCTGTTGGGTTGATAGGGCCTCACATACCTGGAAGTGTTGTAGGGGAAGGCACATAAAATAGGTTCTCTAAGCAGACAGAACACAGAGGCATATGAAGGAAAGAAACCATACATTTTGAATTCTATTAACCTGAAGCCCTCCATTTAAAAGAGGAACTTCACCAGGCTAGGGGAAAACGAACATTTAGCAGCTGGGGCACGGGAGGGTTGTGATGCTAAAGGCCCGTACACAAAATCGGATTTTCCTGGAATTGTGTGATGTCGGATTATCCAATCGAGTGTACAGAAGTCCTTCGGACAAAACTCCAAAGTACAAACACGCATGCTCAGAAGCAATGCTAACCATAACACAACATTAGCAAAAGTTGCCCAAAGGGTGGCTAAAGAGCTGAAAAAACACGTAGTTTTGTGTTTGTTGGTCAAAAATTCTTTGCCGTTTGTATGCAAGACAAGTTCATGGCCAACGCCTGTCGGACAAAGGTCCTGCACTTTGTCCGTGGAAAATCCGATTGTGTGTACCAGGCTTTAAGCCTGGTACACACGTACAGGATTCTCTGTGGTAAAAAGTCCTCCGGGAAACCCAAAGGGGAAAACCGAGAACCTGCTTGGTAACTTTTTCCCCCTACACATGACTGGGTTTCCCAACAGGAAAACTGCCATGAGAGCTTTGGTCGGGAATCCCGGCCGTGTGTATGCTCCATCACAGTGTTTCCCACAGAAAAACTGCCGGGTTAAAAACCGCCGGGAATCCCGGTGGCAAAAAAGAGAGCTGGTTCTCTTTTTTTCCCGGCAGTTTTCCTGTCGGGGAAAAAACTGCGATGGAGCATACACACGGCCGGTTTTCCCGGCCAAAACCTCTCATTGCAGTTTTCTCGAAGGGAAAACCGGTCGTGTGTACGAGGCTTAAGAGTTTATTTTTTTCTTCCAGGTAATTTCCGCTTCCCAGGAATACGTGAATTTACAGACAAAGCTAACAGTATATGACTTGCTCTACATCTTACTGTAGTCAACATTGCATGAATCACAACCAACACTCAGACTATACATGTGATAGACGGTCTCAACTTCAATCAATCACGAAGGGTGTGTTGCTGTATCAGATATTGGCACCATAATGAAAACGCCTAATTCCTCCTGAGTCGGGAGTGTTTGTAGGTATAAAATAAAAAGCATAAAAATGCAAGTCAGTTGTACAGTAAATCAGAATCATAACACATAAAATATTTAGCTCTAGGCTAATCAATCTTTAAAGGGAGATTCTACCATAAGAAAAAGGGAAAAACATAGTGAAAATACACAATTTAATCTGAACCTACACCTTCCCTTTGATCTACCATCAACTATGTAGTGCAAGGGCCTGCTTTATTTGATATAAAATGAATATTCAGGTGTGTCTCAATATTACATTGTATTGGTAAATCTAATTGAGATGTTACCGGGATTGTACAATCAGATTGCATAGTGTATGGCTAGTGTACAGCTTAGGGCTCAGCATCAGAATTTGAACTCAAAGTTCAAATTTGAGAAATAAATCAAATATTGTCCAAGAACTCCTAAGGGTCTGTCAAACAGCTGAACACAATCTTGCTTTCGGCAAGACTTGTTTACTGAAATGTATCCACTTTATATTCTAAAAAACCTTTAAGGGCTCATTCATATGCCATGCTTTTATTGCCCCCCTCCCCCTCCTCAAGCTACAGAGGCCGCAGTCAGGGGTGTACACGTGCTGTGGCTGAGATGCTTTGCTTCACAGCTGTGGCAGGAATGATACCTCCTGGCGCTTTCAGCTGGTGTAGTGAACGGTGCCACTCTGCAAACCCCCCGCAACTGCATGAAATGTGACATGAGGCAACGCTAACAATGCAGCATGTACAATTAACAATGTTCAGTGGCATTAACAGACGTTTGGGAAGCATTAAAAAAATTACCCAACTGCGTGTGTTCAACATGTGTATGAAAGACGCCTCAGGACTCATTTAGAGTAGTGGTTGGAGCACAGGTAAACCACATTGTTGAGCTGCATTTTTACCACCCCTCAACTGCTCCTTCTTTAGCTGGAAAGACAGGGTCTGGAGGCGCACACATGCTGTAGCTGGAATTATATCCCTTGTCGCATTTGGTGGGTACTACTGCCCATCAAATGAAACCCATTCAAGTGAATGCATGCTGTTTGCAGTGAGCCAGTCTGTCATTTTAAGAGGTGTAACTCCTTCCCGCCCGCGCTATAGCCGAAAGGCGGCTACAGCGCAGGCTTAATTT
Organism: Rana temporaria; assembly: GCF_905171775.1. Classification (NCBI taxonomy): domain Eukaryota; kingdom Metazoa; phylum Chordata; class Amphibia; order Anura; family Ranidae; genus Rana; species Rana temporaria. The sequence goes on from NC_053493.1 coordinate 71,848,119, forward strand.
GCCTGGCTTAATTTGCAGGGAGGGCGTACATGGACGTCCTCCCGTGATTGCGCTGCCCGCGTGCCCCCTGCAGCGTGCGGGTGCCATGCTCTTCGGACTCAGCTGATCACAGATCGGGGTTAAGGGCCAATCACTCCGGCCCTTTACCACGTGATCAGCTGTGTCCAATGACCGCTGATCACGGAAGTAAATGCAAGCCAGTTATCAGCTTTTTTTCCCTCACTCTGAGGCCTCACGACCGAGGAACTCAACGGGCGAAAAAACACATCGCTTTGCTCGTCGAGTTCCTTGCTAGGCTGTCGAGGAACTCGACAAGTCAGTTTTCTCCATTCCCGTCGAGGAAAAAGAGAACTTGCTCTCTTTTTGGCTCGTCGAGTTCCTCGACAGTTTCCTCGTCGAAAAATGTACACACGATCGTTTTTTTCGGCAAAAAAAAAACCAGCAAGTTTCTTCCTGGTTTTTGCAGAGAAACTTGTGTGTACGAGGCCTGACAGCGTGAGGAGAGAAAGAGAGAGACGATAACCAGCTTGTGTTAAAGGGACATCGGCACTGATAAACAGAGCACTGATTATAAGTGTCCTGATTATCAGTGCAGTCCCAACAGTCCTGCAAATAAGTGCCCACCAGTGCCACCTATCAGTGCCCGCCAATCAGTGCCTCCTCATCAGTGTTACCAATCAGTGCTGCCTGCCAGTGCCCATCAGAGCCACCTATCAGTGCAGGCTATCAGCACCCATCAGTGCCTCCTCATCAGTGTTTTTTCGTTTGTTTAGCAAAAAAAAAATCTATTGTCATTCAAAGTGTGACAGCGCTGAAAGATGAAAATTGGCCTGGTCAGGACGGGGGTAAAAGTGCCCAGTAGGCAAGTTGTTAAACAGGTGGTAAGAAGGCTACACAATGCTTCCTCACTGCCTGTCAAATGCTCTCCAAACAGCAATCTACAGGCAAGTGTAGACGAGACCTAAAAGTGGGTATGAACAGAACGAATATTCATCTGGTTCAGCAGGAACCAGCCAAATGTGGATCTGTGTGTGGCCCTCTCTATCTGTAGAATGGTACTGTTGGAAGAATTTAATTTGATCAGCTGCAGTGCTGATCAGAGTATTCTAAATGCAGAGGAGTCTCTGCTGTTAGAATATCATAGTACAGTGGGAGGGTTTCCTCTATCCACCTCACTTGTCTGGATGGAGAAATCAGTTCAGGTTTTTTTTTCCGACTAGCTTGCTAAAAAAAAAGAAAGAAGCGTATATACCCAGCTTAAAAGGCATTCATTGAACAACAATGTAAATTATCAATATAGGAAATGGGCAAAAGCAGATATGCAATGTGTACGCAAGAAACCCTTGTTTTTTTTTTTTTTGTTAAATAACAAACATATCATACTTACCTCCACTGTGCAGTTCGTGCAGTGTGGCTCCGATCATCATCTTCTGGGGTCCCCCGGCAGCTCTCAGGGATCCTCCTCGCATCAGTTAAACCCTGGTAGATGAGCTCTCCCGCGGGGGTTACCTTGCGGGCGCACTCCTGAGTCCAGCATTTGCGTCTATAGACACAGAATGCCGGACTTGGCTCCGCCCCCACATCATTGGATTTGATTGACAGCAGCGGGAGCCAATGGCTGCGCTGCTATCAATCTATCCAATCAAGAGCCGAGAACCCCATGTAGAGAGGTACAGTGAGGGAACAAAGGGCTCAGGTCAGTAAAATAGGGGGGGGGGGCGCTGTGGGGCTGCTCAGTGTCAGAAGGATACATTAAGGTGAAAAAACACAAGGGTTTACAACCCCTTTAACCACTTCAATACCGCACATAGTCATATGACGTCCACAAAGCGGATCTCCCATCCCGGGTGGACATCATATGACGTCCTGGACTTTGTGTGGTGATATCTGAATGATGCCTGCACCTAGAGGCATCATTCAGATATCATTGTGTTCCGGCGGCGATCCTGCGCACCATAAGAATGATCATATCGGCGGTTCCGCCGCTTGATTGTTCTTATAGGCGGCGGGAGGGGACATCCCCCCCTCTTGCCGCCATCTGGTGCTTCTCCGGGCTCTCCTGTGCCATCGGGGGCCCGGAGAAAGGATCGCCCAGCACCGGATAGGAAGCATAGAGATGACTGGTGACCAGATGGTCACCAGTCATCTCTATGACCGTCGGAGGCCCAGGCGCGATGTGATGACATCACGCCCGGGTACCCGGAAGTAAACAAAGCCGCATTTTTTTCACAATCTCATGCTTTCCAGCCTGGAGGAGAGATGTGGGGTCTTAATGACCCCATATCTCTCCATAAAGAGGACCTGTCACACACCTTTCCTATTACAAGGGATGTTTTAAAAAAAAGCGTTTGAAAAATTATTGCGCAAATACCGTGCAAGATAAAAAGTTGTAATGACCGCCATTTTATTCCCTAGGGTGTCTGCTAAAAAAACATACATAATGTTTGGGGGTTCTGAGTAATTTTCTAGCAAAAGAATAATGATTTGTACATGTAGGAGAGAAGTGCCAGAATAGGCCCGGTATGGAGGTGGGTATAAAAGTCCAGGATTGAATGGGTTAAAGACTAAATCACTAATTCAAGTCCCACTTTGAACTGCTCTATAACACATCTATTTGCCTGTCTGCGGTATCTGATTTTATATTTTACATTCCACCTCCTACAGGAAAACAATTCTATAACAAAAAATGTTTCAACACAACTGATCTGCTTATGAAGTCTATTATGTCTCAATATCAACAGAAAGCAAGATATAACATGTTCCCTTTTTTACACAAACGGGTATTTTTCATGTGCACCGCAGAACACTCCAGAATAGAATTCAGGTGAAAGCGGTATTATGTAATACATGATGCTCCTGGACATCAAGGAAATGTCATTCAAATGAAATTGTGCAAGATTCGTTTTTTCTCACGAAACCAGTATCTGGAAACACAAATCTGAAGGGAGACCGAGCATTGCGTAATTTAGAATTTAATGTATTCTGGGGAAATCTGATGATCAGGATAGTATGTGGCATGACTGCTGGTTCTTCTTAAAAGGATTGCTGGAACAATAAATAAAATAATCTAGAATAATATTTCACTCTTGGAATAAATGTAACCCCTAAGGGTCCTTTCACATGGGAGTCATCCGCTCAGTCATGCTTTTACTAAGAAAAAATGGGCTTAGTTTACGTGCGTCTTCAGTTTAGTTCATATCAGTTTGCAGGTCAGCTCAATTCAGTTTACATTGGTTTACACCCATTTTTGCATCAATTTTATTTATTTTTTGTCATTTCAGAAACCAATCATAAGTACAAAACTATAAGCAAAAAATATGTCTTGCCTAAAATTGGCCACGATGTATGCAGCCTTCTTCCATTTAAATCCCTCCTCTTCAGAGAAGCCTATCCTACCCACACCTAACAACTGTGGGCCAGATTCACGTAGAATTCCGGCAGCGTAACGTATCCCATTTACGTTACACCGCCGCAAGTTTTCAGCGCGAGTGCTTGATTCACAAAGCACTTGCCTGTAAACCTCTCAGCTTATACTCGAGTCCGTGTACCAATTTTCAAAACTCGCGGCTTCCTCCTGGGCACGTCCCAGGAAACTGAGTCCGAAAATGAAAAAACGTCTGTGATAGGCGGAACACTGAACACAAAGTCAAACGCCTATCACGGAACGTGAGTGGACCAGGAGGAAGCCGCAAGTTTTAAAAAATGGACGCCTGCAGCGCAGCCTGTCAAGAATTTCAGGTACGCTGCAATGGGCACAGTGAGGTTGCAATGGGCACTGTAAGGCGTGCAAATGGGCACAGTGAGGCGTGCAGATGGGCATTGTTGACCCTCTTTTCCCGCTTACAGTGGCTGCTGCATTCTCACCCAAGGCTTATACTCGAGTCAATACGTTTTCTCATTTTTTTGTGGTAAAATTAGGTGCCTCTGCTCATATTCGGGTTGGCTTATACTCGAGTATATATGGTACCTTTTTGTCCCACTTGACCCTCCCTTCTAGATTGTAAGCTCCAACGAGCAGAGCCTTCTGATCCCTCCGGTATTGAATTGTATTGTAACTGTACTGTCTGACCCCATGTTGTAAAGCACTGCGCACACTGTTACTAGCGCTATATAAATCTTGAATAATAATTAAAAAAATAAAAAATACAGACCTAAACGGACCTTTACATCCGACTGCCCATAGACATGCAGTTTTTTAGACAGATCTAGACTGATCCACAGACAGCTTTAGACTGAACACTCGGATGAAAGGGCCCTAACTAGAATCGTGGGGCTGATTTACTAAAACTGGAGAGTGCAAAATCTGATACAGCTCTGCATGGCAGCCAATCAGCTTCTAACTTCAGCTTGTTCAAGTAAGCTTTGGCAAAAAAAATAAAAAATGGAAGCCAACTGGTTACTATGCAGAGCTGCACCAGATTTTGCACTCTCCAGATTTTGCACCAGTTTTAGTAAATCAACCCTTCTGTCTTTCTCTATACACGGCATACTCGGCATATATTGCTTTTCTCTTTGAGCTGCTCAGGTTAGAATGAAAGAAATGACCAGAACAAGCCATGTGTCCAAGGACATCCCCATGCTCCAGCCTCACACTCAGACATCACGCAGAGTTTAAACTGTATTCAACCAAGGTAATCAATGTATGCCTGCATAAAGGGAGGCAGAGAGAATGAACCAATTCACATGGCAAGCCGGAAAATAAGATGCAACAGATATTACCTGCAATTATGAGGAGGGGGTTTTTGCAATATATATATATAGCCTATAATAATTATATGGTAGTAAATTGACAACACGTTATACATACAGGATGGAGGAAGTAGGTTAAACCCTTATTTCACATGATGTGTTTTATATGCCACATGGTAACCTTTGGTTGCCAATGATCTGAACACTTGTTCACTTGTGTATCAATAGGTTACCGTATATACTCGAGTATAAGCCGAGTTTTTCAGCATATTTTTTGTGCTGAAAATGCCCCCTCGGCTTATACTCGAGTCACCTTTTTGCGCCTGGTCTCTTGAACTTTGGGGACCCGGTACCAGCCGGACGTAGATCCCCTGGACCCCAAACTTGGCACACATATAGCTTCTACAAGTGTGCAAAGTTTGTTGTCCGGGGGACCTACGACCGCGAAGCACCGATTTTTCAAATCCGGGCACCCCTTCCATAGACTCCCATGTTAAACAGTCATTTCTCCGGTGACTTTGGGGACCTTTTTTTTTACCTTAAAGTGGTTGTAAAGGCACAAGGTTTTTTACCTTCATGCACTTTTTGCATGAAGGTAAAAAACCTTCAGTGTGCAGCAACCCCCCCCCCCCCTAATACTTTCCTGAGCCCTCTCGATCCAGAGATGTCCACGAGAGCCTTGCCTCTCTGGGGGCTCGCACACCTAATTGGCTTTTGGGAGCAGTAGTAGCTACTGGCTTACGTTGCTCTCAATCACAGCCAGTGGGCCAATCAGGAGATGGCGGGGCCAAGCAGCGGCTCTGTGTGTGAATGGAACACAGAGCCGTGGCTCGGGAGTGTGCCTCCTTGGGGCACCCGGCATGTGGGAAGGGCCAAGAGCGCTGGTGTGGGACCCAATAAGAGGAGGATTCGTGCTGCACAGAGAACCAAGCCACCTAACCGACGATTTCTCGGTTCTCACAGAACCCCGAGAGGAAAGCTGCTGACTGCCAGTCAGAACCTTTCCTCTCTGCTTCTCCACGCTCATTGGAGCGCTGAGCTGTGGAGGGGCAGGGAGAGGCTGTCTCAGCAGCTCGCTGAGCCACTGAGACTGCCATCAATCAGGGCAGCTGCCGGATCCTGACTTGGAAGTCATGATGACACGCTGCCCCAACTGATGGCAGTGACATAAGCGGAGAGCGGACTTTAGCACGCTCTCCGCTAAAAACAGGTCACAGGAGTGCAAAACGAATTGCACTCCTGTAACCCTTAGGAGAAGCCCAGCCTAAAAAGCTCAGGCTGGACTTCTCCTTTAAGACTTTAGACCCACGTTAAATGCTGACACCTTCCAACACCAATTTTATAAATTTTTTGACTCCTGCTACTGCCTCCTACCGATAAACAGAGCAGGCGTGGGGTGTCCAAAATGTGTAAACATGCCTACTATGTCATTTATTTTTTTGAGAATGAAGTTTCCTTTAAAAAGTTTAAATAACTGTCATGCTGCGGAATCCGTATGTTTTCTATATAGAAAGGGAAGTATTAGTTCCACACATGCGGTGTGTATACCACCATGACAAGTCCTAATAAATTCATTAATAGAAAAATGCCTTGGAGCCTGTTATTCTAGGTGAGACATCTGCACAGTTGTGGCCACCCGAACAGCAGCCATCGTGATTAAAATATGGGTTCAGAACAGAAAAAAAACAAGCAGGTGAAACTTTATAAAATGTTTAATTATTGCCTGAAGTTTTTGATCTCCATGAGAAATATCTGTAGGTCTAGGCCTGCCGAATTCCGATTCACAGTTACTATAGCAACCTCCAGGTAGTCTCTAAAATTACAGCGAATACCAGCAGGGAGAATATGAGCAGAGCGATACACCCACTCTGGTGTTAACTCCTCAGTTATCCTTAGTAAAGAACCTTCAGTGAACCATCACCGGCAATCCCATAAGATCTCTTAAGGAAGCTTAATGCTCCTGCAGCTTGAAAAGGCTTATGAATAAGATAGTGACACCTAGCAATTAGAAGCAATTTAATGTTAAAAAATACAGTAAAACATTCCTTTTTGCACAACAGGTATCCCAACCAACATAGAAAGAATACTGCAGGTATGATCTAGATCAGTGATGGCGAACCTTTTTAAGCCCGAGTGCCCAAACTGCAACGCAAAATCAACGTATTCATTCCAAAGTGCCAACATATACAGAACTTGATGAGCGTGGGATATGATGTCTGGGGGTGAACATGTGACACATCAGAAATCATTGTGTATTCACTATGTAGTCAGTGTTTTGTACAAGAAGATCTAAAACTAGAACACATTTGACAAAAGTTACATTTTTTGGAAGCTGTCCTAGCATTGTGCAATCAAATTCCAGTATCACTATTCTAACTATACATTAATATTCAATACACGCAAGTTGCATGACAGGTGTACTTTAAATTACTAGTTGTTCAGTAGAAGCACTGGCTGAATGATAAACAAATCCTGTTACAGGGGGTGACATGCAACCAGCAACTCTCCAATGCAGCAGAACTTCCCAGTCCCCCCATTCCCTGCTGGCACACATTATGCTCTCTTTGGTTAAGGCATGTTGAGATCTGTAGTTCTACTCCAGCTGAAGACACACTGGTTGCCCTGCATTGCTGTAGCAGAAGACTACTTAAAAAATCTCTCATTCCTGACTACATTCATAGTCCTCAATGTCCAGGAAACATCCTTCTGAAAGTGAACATTCAAAGACAACTGTAGCAATGCTTTACCAATGGTTCACTCACAATGCCTGTGCAGTTCAATGCACGTCAAATGCAAACTTCCAGCAGCATCTCTACACCTCTCTACACCTCTAATGCCAGTGATTCTGGACTGTCTGTCATGTGACTCTGGTATCATGAAATACAGGGGGGTGTCAGGGACAAAAACTATATGTATTTACATCTCATACTGTACTGCAGTGATCTCTGCAAAATCTAGCAGGCATTCCCAGCCAGATAAACCTGAATAGCCAACACAAAGCATGAGACATCTGCTGTAACACAGACAGCATATAAACAACATTATTCTGACCATACAATTCCATATTTTGTGGCAATGTTGGGAACAAGAAGAAAAAAAAAGTCCCCAAGGAATAGATTCTATTTGAAGAGGCACAGTAACAGTGTACACAGCTAAACACATTTATTCCCCACACAGCATGTACACTTACTTTAACGATTGCCACAGCACTCCAATGCATCAGCCGACTCAGTCAGTTCGCGGGCATAAGAACGGCCTGTGATTGGGCAGCTTCAGTAGCCACCATCACGGCCCCCCATTGGCTCAATTCCCACCACATGTTCCGCCTGCCATCCAACCCGGAGCAACCCTTCATCTCGTCCACGCCCCATCCTAGACACAGCCCCCCATTGGCTCAATCCCCACCACATGTTCCGTCTACCATCCAACCCGGAGCAACCCTTCATCTCGTCCACGCCCATCCTAGACACATCATCCCTGGCTCCAGAGACTTATGGGAGATGTAGTTCTATGTGAAGGGGAGCTGTGGACGCGATATACCGAGTCAGTACAGGATTTTCTCGCGTGCCCACAGAAAGGGCTCGGCGTGCCGGCTGTGGCACGCGTGCCACAGGTTCGCCATCACTGATCTAGATTCTGATGGGAACAAATGAAATAAAAGAGAAAGGTTTAGAGACACAATCAATTATTTTGCCTTCAGTGGGCAAAGTGTCAATCCTTTCATGATATGACTGTAAAGGGTTTGATACACGAGAAATGTGCATGATTCCCCCATCAACACAGACAGTGCTGACAGGGGAATCCCTCCGGCTGAACAGTCGTCTGCTGAAGCCGCCGGGAGAAGACAGTAATTAATTATTCCTAGCGGCTATAGCAACTGCTAGCAACAATCACAAGGGAATCCGGCAGGTTGGTTGTACCCAAGTTGATTAATCGATCAACACTGGAAGCGGAGGGAGAGATCCACTGCTGCTTCCGGGTCATCCACTGACGTACGAACAGCCTACTATGGAGGCGGGAGTGGCGTTTGCGGACACCGGAAGTGTCGGGTGGAACGCATACCCGCCGCCACTTCCGGATACACGGTCGCCGTTTGTCCCACTGGATGATAGTCCTGTGGCACTGACATGGTTACGGTTTTTCAGATGGCAGCAGGGTGACGCTGGAAGTTGGGCATCGTTACATCTACACACTACAGGTACCCCCAGTACCATGTTGTTTGTGTTGTTGTGTTGCGATTTTAAATGGCTGTGTACTGCAACATATGGTACCACGCCTCAGTGAATGAATAGCTTTCAGGAGGGCGGGGTTTTCAATTTGAAACTAAGATCTGCAACATAGGGATATGACCTCAAGGTAGCAGGAGGAATGTTTAAAACTAACCTTACAAAGTTTTATGTTACCAAAAGATTTGTCGATGCTCAGAACACACTTTCAGCAGAGGTAAGCAATATGTGAATTTAAACATGCTTAGGACAAACATAGATCTACATTCAGACCAAACGGTTAAAAAACAAACAAACACACAATAAAAAGAGGCAGCCTCGATGGACCACAGGGTCTTTTTTCTGCTGTCGGCCTTCTAGGTTTCTGTTTTTTATCTGAATTGGCACAAATGTTCTATCTATTACCTAATATTAGTAGTTAGCTATCAGTAATTGCTTGCTTTTTCGAAAAACATGGAATCGGCTGTGAGCAACAGGTTTCGGTTATTCTCACCTTCAGAAGTAAGTTGTTTGTCAAAACTTCCTGCCTGGGTTTGCTCCAGGGGCTCCATCTTTCTACCAGAGTACAAAGGCCAACTTTTGGGGTTAACTCCCATAAAGAAGTTTAAATGACGTATGTATTTGGGTGAATATAAAAATACCAGTGGTTAGGTTTCACTATGACAGGGACTGATGAAAAATTAAATATATTCTTCAAAATGTAAATTAGAATGGGAGAGGCAGTGGTATCCAACAAGGGCTGACACTGTGCCATTGCTTCCCCTGGAAGAGGACATGTTCCACTGGTTGGTTCACTGTGCTTAGTACACAACAAGGATCAGGAAGTGAAAAATACATTTAATCAAAAAGTAAAACTCTAACCCCACAGCTACATATACTATTATATTTCATATTAGGAAGGGTTTTTACCTGCAAAAATTACTTTTATGCACCCCAGCATATATGACTGCCTCCTAGTGCCTCTCCTCCCATGATGCATAGTGAAACACAGGTAAAACGAATGGACATATGCAAATTTGTTGTTAGTTTTCTATGGGACTTGTTCCCATTACAGAATGTTAGAAAGAAGTTCTGCATGATGCATGTTATATGGGTTTGCCTGAAGGGTGCCCAAGTCTATTGACACTTTTTACCAAAAACATATAGCAGAATACATTTTGGCAGAAAGTAATATAAGAAAGTTTTTTTTCCCTCAAAATTGTTGGTCTTTTTTTTGTCTATAGCGCAAAAAATAAAAATTGCAATTGTGATCAAATACCACAAAAAGATAGCTCTATTTGTGGGGGAAAAAAAGACAAATTTTATTTGAGTACACTGTTGCACGACCACGCAATTGGCAAAGTAACGCAGTGCCGTATCACAAAAAAACGGCCCAGTCATAAAGACGGGTAAATATTAAGGAGGTCAAGAGGTTAACCAGTTAAAGACCGTCTCACGCCAATATACATCAGCAGAATGGCACGGCTGGGCAAAGAGACGTATATTTACGTCACTTTGAATTTCCCGCCTTGCGTGCGCCCCGCCACAAGCTCCGTGACCGTGCCCGCGGGACCCTATCGCAGACCGCGCGGGCACGGTCACCCGCGATCAGGTCACAGAGATGCAGAATGGGGAGAGGCCAGTGTAAACAAGGCATCTCCCCGTTCTGCCTAGTGACAGGACACTGATCATCTGCTCCCTCTCATCGGGAGCAGCGATCAGTGACGTGTCACTCATAGACACGCCCCCTAACAGTTAGAATCACTCCCTAGAACACACTTAACCCCTTCCTAGCCCTCTAGTGGTTAACCCCTTCACTGCCAGTCACATTTATACATTAATCAGTGCATTTGTATAGCACTAATCTCTGTATAAAGGTGAATGATCCCAAAATAGCGTAGAAAAGGGTCTGATATATCCACCATAATGACGCAGTCACGATAAAAAAACGCTGATCGCCGCCATTACTAGTAAAAAATGTATTATTAAAGCGGGGGTTCACCCTGTTAAAAAAAAAAAAATGTTTTTTTTTATTAGACCATTACATTCGGCATCGTAGCGCGAGCTACGGTATGCCGGTCTTACATTTTTTATCCCCGTACTCACTGTGCTATGGCTCATTGAAGATTCCGGGGAATGGGCGTTCCTATGGTGAGAGAAGGTGATTGACGGCCGGCCCTGGCACGTCACGCTTCTCCGGAAATAGCCGAAATAGGCTTGGCTATTCACGGCGCCTGTGCGCAGGCGCCGTGAAGAGCCGAGACCTACTCCGGCTGTCTTCGGGGAGCGTGACGTGCCAGAGCCGGCCGTCAATCATCCTCCCTCTCCATAGGCACGCCCATTCCCCGCGGGAGTCGGATTCTTCAATGATCGATAGCACAGTGAGTACGGGGATTAAAAATTTAAGACCGGCATACCGTAGCTCGCGCTACGATGCCGAATGTAATGGTCTAATGATGTGAAGGAGGGTGAACCACCGCTTTAATAATAATGTCATAAATTATCCCCTATTTTGAAGACGCTAAAACATTTGCGCAAACCAAATCAATAAACGCTTATTGCGATTTGTTTTACCAAAAATATGTAGAAGAATACGTATAGGCCTAAACTGATGAACATTTTTATTTTGCTATATATTTTTGGTGGATATTTATTATCGCAAAATGTAAAAAAATATTCCTTTTTTTTCAAAATTGATGCTCTATTTTTGTTTATAGAGCAAAAAAAAAAAAAAAAACCCTGCTGGGGTGATCAAATACCATCAAAAGAAAGCTCTATTTGTGGGGGAAAAAATATGTAAATTTGGTTTTGGAGCCACGTCGCACGTCGTGCAATTATCAGTAAAAGCGACGCAGTGCCGAAGTGGCAAGGTCATTTGGCAGCAAAATGGTCCGAGGCAGAAGTGGATAAGGCATGCCATGAATGATAACTGTCACGTTGCTTGTAATCTCAAAACAAACTGTCAAGCCATCGGCTGGTGTCATAACTGATCACATCTGAAGCACCATGGCAATTGCAGATCACATGAGCTAAAATGGCAGCTTCCTTGTCTGTAATGTACAGGAGGGTTTAGTTCCACTTTAAGACAAACAGCAGATACATTGAAAAACAGATGTATCCAATTATTTAAAGTAATTAAAAGTTAAATTGTTTTCTTTACCTATAATCAGCACTGAAAGATGACATCAAGTTTTTTTTTCCTTTTCAATGGTGTGTAAGCAGCTTCGCACTCTCCGCAGACCCACACACCTGCTATTATCTCTGCCTCTGTTCACTCAATTAACCCGGCTGAGACGACTTTTGCAACAAATGGCAATGTCAGCTAATTAGGTACATATTATCTTGCAGCAGCATATAAAGATCACCGACACAGAGTAAGGAAACCTTTAGAGGGTAAACATCCTAGGTGCACAGGCAATTAGTTGGACGTATGTGAAAGGATGGGTTTTATGATCAGAGAAGCTACAAATTTCAGACATCATTACTAGGTCATATTTTACTTTTTCCTTTCCTGTACACTGTAAATGCAATCAGTAGGTCTTCAACGCCATCCCCTATAAAGCTCATTACAGACAAAGGAAGCTGATCCTTGCAGATTCCTCATTTGTGCACCCCAAAAACTTTGCAGTCTTGGGTGACATCTTGTAGAAAAAGCTTCCGGAGGCGGTAAGATTTGTTAGGATTAATAGACTATTAATGTCACCTATATCCCTGTAATAGACTATTATGCCGCGTACACACGACCGTTTTTAATGTCATGGAAAAAACTACGTTTTGCTTGACGCGATTCATATCAAGCCTGCCTTTCACGATCGTGAAAAAAAAAATGCTCGAGCAAAGCGCGGTGACATACAACATGTACGACGGCACTATAAAGAGGAAGTTCCATCCGGATGGCGCCACCCTTTGGGCTGCTTTTGCTGATTTCGTGTTAGGAAAAGTTTGGTGAGAGACGATTCGCGCTTTTCAGTCTGTTACAGCGTGATGAATGTGCTATCTCCATTACAAACGCTAGTTTTACCAGAACGAGTGCTCCCGTCTTATAACTTTCTTCTGAGCATGCACGTTTTTTTTCCTGTCGTTAAAGCCTACACACGACCGTTTTTCACGACATTAAAAACGTCACAAACAATTAGAGCATGTTCTAAATTTTTAATGGTAATTTTTCACGTCTAGAAAAATGCTCTGGAGCCTACACACGATCGTTTTTAATGACCAATTAAAAAAATGAAATTGTTCTCATCATGAAAAACGGTCGTGTGTACGAGGCATTATTGTCACCTATATCCCTGTAACAGTAGCTACAGGGAAATAGCCTGTATATCGGTTGTTATTTCAAGACACAAGCATACTGACAGACATCCAGGTAGGCGCAGTCAACCCAAACCTGATTGTTACATTTTGGGTGGATGTACGCTAGCTGTATCACCCTTCATGTGTTTATGGTCTCTTGCAGAAAGGTGTGGTTTTCTGCCGATCGATGTATACATCAAATGCAACTCCGCAGATTCCAATTTGCTTCAATGCATTGGTGTGTAAGTGCGTCCTAAAGCTGCATTTCACATGCTTTGTGTTTCTTTGTATGTTTTTGAGGAGCACAAATTTTACATACAAATGGTAGTGTTCAATCACAATGCTGATCCACCCTTTATCTGCTGGAAACAATGGGAATTCTGGAAAAGAGTTCCCAGATCTGCCCACCTATTCCAGCCATCCAAAAGGAGTCTATAGTTTCATGTTGGAATCTTTATGAAGGCCCCTTTCACACTGAGGAGTTTTTAAGGCGCTGCTATACCGCCTGAAAAACTCCTGCCCAGCCTTCTCAATGTGAAAGCCCGAAGGCTTTCACACTGAGGCGATGCGCTGGCAGGAGAGAAAAAAATCTCCTGCAAGCAGCATCTTTGGAGCGGTGAGAGGAGCGGTATGTATACCGCTCCTTCCCGTTTAAAACAGTGGGAAACTGCGGCAATACCGCCCTGCAGAGGCGCATTGCGGGCGGTATTAACCCTTTATCGGCCGCTAGTGGGGGTTAATACAGCACCACTAGCGGCCGAATCCCGCGGCAATTCCGACGGTATAGTGCCGCAATTTTTATCGGTGCTATACCGCCACCGCGCCTCCCGCCCCAGTGTGTAAGGAGCTTTTTTTACACTACAGAGAGTGCGATAAAAATCCAAGAGGAAAAAGAGTTGAAGGACAGGCGGGTAATTTGATCAACCAGCATACACTTATTATTATGTCAGCTTTGAGTGGACTGAGCCTGTAAATGATAAAGTTCACCTTTAAAAAATAAACAAATGATTTATCTTTTTGCAGGTTAAAAAAATGTGCATTTGATCATTTTTCTAATTCGTAGCCATTAAAGCATTGCACCCGCAATCAGCAGACCGTATGTTTTGCTGTCGGCCCCGGCAGGCAGTTATACATTGACAGGAAGATCAATGAACTACTAGATAGCTCAATAGCGTCCTCATAGTTCATTGAGAACTACAAGCCACCAACTGATCCACAGAATGAATGACATGGCCACATGCATGGTTGTGCTCTTTTTGCATTGTCACAGCGCGTATGGCGAGAATATAAGGTGAACTTATTCTTTAACTCCAGTCTAAAATGTGGGATTACACTGACAAAATTCTTAAGCCGCGTACACACGATCGGCTTGTCTGCTGAAAACAGACCGATGGACCGTTTTCATCGGACAAACCGATCGCGTGTGGGCCCCATCGGTTTTATTTCCATCGGTGTAAAAAAATAAAACATGTTTTAAATTTTTCCTATGGATAAAAAAACGATCGTCTGTGTGGAACTCCATGGGAGAAAAATCCACGCATGCTCAGAATCAAGTCGACGCATGCTTGGAAGCATTGAACTTAATTTTTTTCGACTCGTCGTAGTGTTTTACGTCACCGCGTTTTGGCACGGTCGGATTTTTGACTGATGGTGTGTAGACAAGACTGATCAAAATCAGCTTCATCGGATCCATCGTATTAGATTCCATCAGATATTCGATCGTGTGTACAGGGCTTTATAGTTCAGGTTCACTCTGTCTAGACCACAGACTACATATGAATACTAGAAAGTAAACCAATCGATTCTTGGTTCCAAGCACAGTCCTGCTATCTTTATATCCCCAGAAACTAAAACGAACCAGACAGCACTTGTTTGTACAGACCAAGCTGTTCCAAACAAACTATTATCTTCACTAACAGATGCAGCAACTGTGATAGCTGTATAAACTGTACGTAGCCTTAGCTACAAAAAAGTATACAGCGCTGTGTTCTGGCAGCAGGACAGGAACTCCCCCATCCTGCTCCGTAAACAAAATAAAGTCAGGCTGAAAACATGGAGCTTTGTATTCTATGAATACAAAGATTCCTCTGGCTGAGGTGGAGATTGTGACGTGCCTCTCCACCTCAGCCATTCAGAGGAAGCTTTGTATTTATTCATAGAATGAAAAGCGCCCTGTGAATGGCCGAGCAGTGCTCAGTCTAACTCCTATTTTGTTCCAGGAATGGGATGGAAAATTCACTTCCTGCTGCAGGACACAGCGCTATATACTGTTTGTAGCTGAGGCTTCACAGCTTATACAGTGCTCACAGCTGCTGCATCTATTAGTGAAGAGTTGGGGATCTACTTTGAAGCTGAACTTCAGCTAAACAGCTTGATAGGGTTATATGCATATACAGTTATGATTTACCAACCAATGTGTTTGTATTACTGTTCGTTCAGTTGTGAAATTTCACCAGCTCTATACAGGCATACCCAGCTTTACGGACACTCACTTTACGTACACTCGCGAGTACGGACATGCCCGCGAGTGTACGTAAAGTGTCTCACAAGTACAAATATTCCTGCGCCGTGCACCCGCATTAGACGGAACTGAAGTTCTGAGCACTTAGCCTGCCTAGTTCCAGTGTGCTCTTTCTGTATCCTGGCTGCCTCCCCACCTCCGGTGACATCACATCCCCTCCGTGTTTTTTCAGGCTTCCCTGTCAGCCACAGAATGCCATCCAGCCTCTCAATAGCACTGTCCTTTGTGCACAGCGTGATGTCCACAGTCCGGGGGATGGATTGGAGCGCCCCCCCCCCTTGCATCAGATGAGCTTATTTACATGTGAGTGTTCCCCTGATGCCCCCACTAAAGCCCCTGGCACCCCCACTACAGCCTAGAAGTGAAAAAAGGCATTGCTTCACTTTAAGCACATTTTCGTTTTACATCCATGCTCTGGTCCCGTTGTGTACTTAAAAGTGGGGTATGCCTGTATATGGTATGCTTCCTTCTTCCCAGTCTCCTGATTGGCCAGTGAAAGAGCAGCTACATACCAATTAGGCCATCCCTCTTCACACTCTGCTCTCCTCTTATCAGCAAATTGGCAATGCGACACACCTGACTGTCCCTAAGTCCTGCACCTCCCTCGCCTAGTGATGCTACTAATGATGATTGTACCCATACCAAGTCAAATGTAGGTACTTACACTAGTCACAATGAAAAAATACATACACTGATTCATTAATATCTATCTGCATTCAGTTTCGCTTTTTTTATATCTGGAAATTCAGCTTTAAAAAAGTTTGAGACAGGTGTGGTTTAATAGAATTGCAATATTTACTAGATAACTTTTGCAGCTCATTGGCAGACTTTACTTTTTCGCCAGGAGCTGCTCTTTTAGACATGGCTTCATAAAATGATAATGCGGCTTCAAAAAAAATAAAATAAGCCCAATACTGATCAGAAGCCTTGTTCTCTCCAGCTAGGTTCCTATTCCCCATATATATTCAATCTTCCTTTAAATGGAAGAGATTTGAATGCAGCATGCAGAATGAGATGTTCTAGTGATTAGGAGCTTACACAGACAGATCAGTATTCAGACAGCATGTACTCGCCTGCTAACTGCATTATACGGATACACTGACACCAGAACAAGCCAGGTGTCCAAGGACATCCCCAGGCTCCAGCCTCACACTCAGACATCACGCAGAGTTTAAACTGTATTCAACCAAGGTAATCAATGTATGCCTGCATAAAGGGAGGCAGAGAGAATGAACCAATTCACATGGCAAGCCGGAAAATAAGATACAACAGATATTACCTGCAATTATGAGGAGGGGGTTTTTGCAATATATATATATATATATATATATATATATATAGCCTATAATAATAATATAGTAGTAAATTGCCAACATGTCATACATACAGGATGGAGGAAGTAGGTCAAACCCTTATTTCACACAATGTGTTTTATATGCCACATGGTAAAGTTTGGTTGCCAATGATCTGAACATCAGTCCAGCCATAAAAGTGACATACATGGATCATGGGTAAAATATGAAAGAAGCCCCCATTTTAATCTAAAATAAGCTTTTTTTCCACCTAGGATGATAAGCGCTATAAAATCACTAAATAAAGCCAGATAGCATTTGTCTTGGGGCTTGTTCACTTGTGTGTCAATATCATGTCTTTAAACTGATTTTTTAAAGCCTCATAGCTTTGCAAAAGCTTGCTGAAAGTTTCATAAAAGCTTGCTGAAAGTTTCATAAAAGCTTGCTGAAAGTTTCATAAAAGCTTGCTGAAAGTTTCATAAAAGCTTGCTGAAAGTTTCATAAAAGCTTGCTGTTCACAATGCTCTTATACAAGGTGAGGCCCATGTGAAACAGGCCTAACTGCACTTACAGTCATGCCTGAAATTGTTGGCACCCCAGAAATTGTTCCAGAAAATCAAGTATTTCTCACAGAAAAGTATTGCAGTAACACATGTTTTGCTATACACATGTTTATTCCCTTTGTGTGTGTAGCGCCCCCTTGCTTTTAGCATGGGAACTACGCCTAAATGTTGTGGGGAAGGGAGAGTTACTTTGCTCCCTATGTGTTTGTTTAAATTCAGGACCTCTGTCGTTTCAGAAGTCCACTGGGTCAGTCTGTGGTCAGGGAGTGCAATGCCACTTTTGGTCAGCAGTTGGCACCAGAGGGGTTCTGACGGAGCAGATCTTCTTCCAGCGGCCAATCGGAGGACGTTTTGCCTCGCAGGGCATGCTGGGAGAGGGTATATCCGTGAGGGAGGTCAGGTGTTCGGGGCCTTTTTCTTCCCACGGGGTCCCCGTTCCAGGTGCGGTACCTTCAGGGTACACGCATCCATGGACCCCGCTGGCGTGGCCCTCCAGGCCAGGACCGAACCCTGCAGTGGATCGCAACCTACAAAGAGAGGGAATCTTCGCACTCCGCTGGGTTCCAAGACTTATTGACAAGATCCTTGTTTGGGATTGGAAGTCCGGTAGCTGGAAGGTATGCTTACTATCATCCAGGGACTTTCTTTAAATCAGCCTACTGGGAGTGCTCTTTACTTACTAAAGTTTCTATATTGAAGTTGGCCTAAGACAGGGCCTAAAGACAGGTCAGTGTGAAAGACCTGCTTATCTCAGTGATATCCAAAGCGGTGCTCCGGCTGCCAGGCCTATCATAGGGGTCTGTCCGGGGGGCATTTTTGCCCACTCTGAGTAGAGTGGTGTGTTCTCAAATTGGTTCAATGCAGAGCAGAGAATTGCTTGGTTCTATATCCAGGCCTGATACCGCATGGTTCTCTTTTTCCTTCATCAACCTTGACCTCCCTGGATCGTGTTGATGTTGGCCGTGTTTGGCCTGAGCAATGAATGTCTGGACCTCCATTCACTCCTGCTGTTTTAACAAATTACACCCCTAGACATTGCCAAGGTGACCTAGCAGGCCGATCCCAAAATCAACCAGCGGCTCCTTCGGGGGTAGCGCTACACGTGTATTAGAACAAAACAGGGAGGAAAAAAAGCAAATTGGACATAATGTCACACAAAACTCCAAAAATGACTGGTCAAAATTCTTGTCACCCTTTCAAAATTGTGGATAAATGAGATTGCTTCAAGCATGTGATGCTCCTTTAAACTCACCTGGGGCAAGTAACAGGTGTGGGCAATATAAAAATCACACCTGAAAGCAGATAAAAAGGAGAGAAGTTCACTAAAGGCGGCCATACACGGTTCGAATTTCGAAAGAATTTTCTTTCGAAAATCGTATCAAAGAATTTTCGTACGAATTTTGCACCGTTAGTGGGCTGCAGCAACAGCCGATTTTCGTGCGGCAAACAAATTTGAGAAATCCGACATGTTGAAAATTTTTGGAAAAACAAACGATTTTCTGATCAATGATGGGAGAATCGTGCGAGAAATGTAATAGAAAAAAAAAAGTGCATGTGCAAGAAAGGAATATTCCCGGAGAGAAAAGAATATTACCGGAGAGTAACGAATATTCCCGGAGAGTAATGAATATTCTCGGCAACATGAATATTTTTTGGTTCAAAACGGTAGTAAAGTCTCTTTTAAAAAAAACAGTGAATCATGGTAGTGGCAGAATCATGCAGTGGGAATGTTTCTCAGCGGCAGGAACTGGGAGACTAGTCAGGATTGAGGAAAAGATGAATCCAGCAATGTACAGAGACATCCTTGATGGAAACCTGCTCCAGAGCCCTCTGGACCTCAGACTGGGGCGAAGGTTCATCTTCCAACAGGACAACGACCTGAAGCACTTGGCCAAGATAACAAAGGAGAGGCTATGGGACAACTCTGTGAATGTCCTTGTGTTGCCCACTTTAACCGATTGGACAGATCTGGAAATGGTTGTGCACCGGCGCTCCCCATCCAACCTGAGACATCCTTGGTGAAAACCTGCTCCAGAGCACTCTGGACCTTAGACTGGGGCGAAGGTTCATCTTCCAACAGGACAACTACCCTAAGTACACACAGCCAAGAAAACGAAGGAGTGGCTATGGGACAACTCTGTGAATGTCCTTGAGTGGTCCAGCCAGAGCCGACTTGAACCTGATTGAACATCTGTCAAGAGATCTGAAATTGGCTGTGCATGGACACTCCCCATCCAAACTGATGGAATGCAAGAGGTCCTGCAAATTGTCATTGATACAGCGATCAGTGCTATAAAAATGAACCGATTACTGTAAAAATTACACTGGCAGTGAAGGGATTAACCAGTAGGGGCTGCTGAAGGGGTTAAGTGTGTCCTAGGGAGTGCTTCTAACTTTAGGGGGATGGGCTATGTGTGACACGACACTGATCACCGCTCCCGATTACAGGGATCTGTGATCAGTGTCCTGTCACTAGGAAGAATGTTTGTTTACACTAGCGTTTCCCCGTTCTTTCTCTCCGTGAGACGATCGCGTGTAGACTCACGGAGCTTGCAGCACGCGCGCCCACAATGCTGTGTCTTAAAGGGCAACGTATATATACACGTTGTTCTGCCCAGCCGTGCCATTTTGCCGACGTATATATCTGCGTGAGCAGGTCGGCAAGTGGTTAAAGTTTACAAACTTCAAGATCGTTCTAAATGATAGGAGTAGACTAGAAATAACTGAAATACAAAGTGGAAATAAATATATGATTTTAAAGGTTTTACAAAAGATATACTTTAAACTGCCTTGATAAAAAGGCTTTGGTTGCCCAGCAATCAGCATTGTACACTGATGAACATTTAACAGCAACACCATGCAACTGCCAGACCAGGCAAAATATAGGCAGATTAACCACTTCAATACAGGGCACTTATACCCCTTTCCTGCCAAGACCAATTTTCACCTTAAAGTGCTCTCACACTTTGAATGACAATTACTCAGTCATGAAACACTGTACACAAACACATTTTTTATCATTTTGTTTCACACAAAAAAGAGCTTTCTTTTGGTGGTATTTAATCACCACTGTTTTTTTTTTTTTTTTTGCAATACAAATAAAAAAAAAAAAGAAAATAAAAAAAATCATTAAAAATTGATCACACCTGATGTACGGACAACCTATCTCATTTCTTGAGGCCTTGAAATGGCAGGACAGTACAAATACCCTCCAAATGACCCCTTTTTGAAAAGTAGACAGTCTAAGGTATTTAGTAATAGGCATGGTGAGTTTTTTGAAGTTGTAATTTTTTCCCCCCAATTGTTGGGAAAATGAAGAAATAAATATATATATATTTTTACACAAAATTGTCATAACACATTTCTCACACACAGCATAAGCATACTTCCAATTACATCCAAAAATACATTTTGCTACTCCTCCTTGTGACTTCTGTCAGTGTCTGGCCGAGCACTGGTTAAAGCTTGTAGGAGGAGTTTTCATTTTCCTCTGACTGTCCTATGAGGCTGCATGACCCCTGACCCTCTGTCTGGACAGCGCTGATTGGCCCTGTGCTGACCACATGCATCCTCCCAAGAAAAAAAACTCTCTAGCAATACACACCAAGATGAGCATGTGCAGAGTGCCTCTTAGGGCTCTGTTCTATTAGCAGATGGTTTGGGAACAGTAAAAGAAAAAAAGGGGGAGGATCAGAGAAGACAGGATCAAACAGTTTTTGAATAAAATGCAGATGATTAACCCCTTTTAGGAGTTTAACAAGCATATGCTTAAGAAAAAACAAACAAAGCTGCGCCACATTAATTACAATTATAAGAAATTAACCCTTATAATGAATAGTAACGATTGAGGTAAATTGGTCAGTCCATAAATGAATATTAACAGCATCAGAGCAGTCAGTATGGATCCTCTAGTTAATACATTCATGCAGGTATTCCATGATAAACCACACCGCTATAGTGACAGGTAAATTTGACTGAAGTGATCCCTTCACCAATAAATGAGGCCGCTTACCAGAGGGCAAGCCAACTGAGCGTTTGGCTATAACCCAGCCACGGCCTTTAATCCACAGGATCTCGGGGAAAAGCAGCTCTCAGAAACTCGATGGATAACACTCTCCGATATGTATAGTTTATGAAACAAGAGAAGGGTGCACCATAGCGTGATTCCGTTATATAAAAAGCATTTTATTAAAAGTACGGATTAAGGGTACAATGCAATGCAGTAAAAAACAGCGTTTGGTTAAAATCAGAATAAGCCGGCCGGCAGATACAAGGAGCCCTTCCTCCTTAGCGTGGTGACGTCACATGCTTAAGACCCCTTTCACACTGAGGCAGTTTTCAGGCGTTCTAGCACTAAAAATGCGCCTGTAAACTGCGTCTCGTGCCTCCTCAGTGGGAAAGCCTGAGTGCTTTCACACTGGAGCAGTGTACTTTGCGGGATGGAAAAAAAAGTCCTGCAAACAGCATCTTTGGTGCGGTGTAAGAGGGCTGTATACACGTGTCCGATCTATCCGCCATAATGTCGCAGTCACGATAAAAATCGATGATCACCGCCATTACTAGTAAAAACAAAAAAAACACTTTTGCGCAAACTAATCAATAAACGCTTATTGCAAAAAACAATTTACCAAAAATATGTAGAAAAATACATATCGGCCTAAACTGAGGAAAAAAAACGTTTTTTTATATATTTTTTGGGGATATTTATTTTAGCAAAAAGCAAAAAATATTGCTTTTTTTTTTCAAAATTGTTGCTCTATTTTTGTTTATAGTGCAAAAAATAAAAACCACAGAGGTGATCAAATACCACCAAAAGAAAGCTCTATTTGTGGGAAAAAAAGGACGTCAATTTTGTTTGGGAGCCACGTCGTCAATTGTCAGTTAAAGTGACGCAGTGCCACAGTCAGGATGACGTGGTGCACGTGAAGCACGCACGTCTGAGGGAGGGCTTCCCCATGCTACGGGCCTGAGCTGAGAGCGGAAGACGGAAGGAGGGAGGGAAATCCGACAGCGTCTCGGCAGCAGCAGCAGCTACGATGCAGAGTGGGAGTCTGCGGAGCTGTTAGGGGCTGAGTACGCCGGACTCCCGACACGCTGCTACACGCCGCTCCCCAGGAACGCCGCTCTCCAGGAACCCAGCCTCCCCCTAAACCACAGCCCCCCCCGAGGAGAAGGTAGGCACGGCATAGTGCAGAGGAAGGCACGGGCGCCTCCATTCACAAAGCAGCCGACTGCTACACCCTCTGCCTGCCGTGATATTTGCTGCTTTTAAACATCCAGCTGTGCAACAGGAAAAAAAAAAAAAACTCACCTCCCAGGTAATATCAATCCTTTGCTTATCCTTCTCCTATCAAAATGTCATGGGACTAGGGAGGTAAATCTCTGGGATCAACTTGGGATTGTGCCCTGACAGCAGGATGAGGTGGTAAGAAAACCAAGCACACCACTGTAATGTAAGGCTCATCCTATATGCAATTCATGCAATTTAACCAGAGCAATTGGTTATGGTAATAGTTTGAACTAGTCTGAACTAATTTGTACAATACTGTTCTGGGCACTTTGCGAGGCTCAGCCGTTCAGCACCCATTAACATACAACTTATAACCATTACACAGTCTGTCTCTGAATGCATCATAAGAAGTAAAAATCCACGGACGGTTAATTTGTATATTAATAATATCTTATAAATATTGAGGACATCAGCAAGGGGGCGTGGTTGTAAGGGCCCCGGCTGATTAGAGACATTATATCCCCCTTGGTGCCAAATACCGTCAAAACACAACGGGTAGGATCTGAAGCACGGGTGGAGATATTGGCGCCATTCATTTACTTACTTATTTAATCTTTCCAGCTGTTTGTCCCCCACCCCCCACCATTTGACTGTGTGTCCACGTTCTGAGCGCTGTCTGGTTTATTATATTGGTTCAGTGGGGGGTAAAACTTCCCCACTGAAGCACGCATGTGCGCGGGAAGATCTCCCATGTCCATAGCTTGAGAGAAGGGAGATGACCCCGTGGCCCTCTAAAGCGTCAGTGTAACCCCCAGAAGGAGAGGTTAAAGCTGCTTGGCATTATCCTCCCTTCCCAAATTAATATAAAACCATTGCCTAAAAAAAAAAAAAAAAGGGGGGGGGCGGAGAGGCGACCACCTGCTGTTCAAACTGGGGAAACGTATCAGAGGGACAAAGAAATACAATATGAATAAGTCTACGAGGGGGGCCGCCCCAAAAAACCCCAAAGATAATCCCCCCACCAGTACGATCAGGCACTACATGACATCTGAGGGGAATTCCAAGAGCCCAGGCCTGTTAAAAAAAACAGAAAAAACTAGTACAACTAAAAAGGGTGTAGGGGGGGCAGTCACCCCAATCACGGACACCTCAATAGAAAGTGAACACGAGGTTAGTCAAAAGGACGACCCCAGACTGGACACTCATATCCCCACAAGGGGGGAACTGGATGGGATGTTAGGAAGAGTGGAAACAGCGATAAAAGAAGAAATTAGCGCATTAAGAAAGGATTTATTCCATTCGTTGGAACGGGTGGAGGAAGTGGAAAAAAAAAATGGAAAAACAGGATTTAGAATTAATGGACCTAAAAATCCAACATCAGACGATGAAACAAAACCAGAGGTGGTTACAATACCGACTAGAGGACCAAGAGAACCGTAACAGAAGACAAAATTTAAGGGTGCGATCTATTAAGGAGGAGAAAGGGGAAGACCTGAGAAAAATTCTTAACGACCTATTCCTCCCCCTCCTCGATAACGGCACGGAGGGCTCCCTCAAAATGGAACGTGTACATCGTGTAGGAAAGATGAGAGAGGGAGAAGGTAGATGGCCTAGGGACATTATTGTGAGGTTCAGACATTTCGAAGACAAAGATGAGATCTGGACAAAACTCAGGAGAAAGGCCCCCTTACGCTATGACGGGACTGAGATTCAGATCTTCGCAGACTTGGCTTGGGAGACTCTGGCCAGGAGAAGATCTCTCAAACCTCTCCTGGAACAGATGCGCCAGCTTAATATCAAGTATCAATGGGGTTTCCCGGCATGTCTGATCGGCCGTAAAGAAGGGATTTCTGCAAAGTTGATATTCCCTGAGGACTTGGTAGGGTTTTGTCGCAAATTGGACATGCCGGTGTTGGAGATCCCAGGTTGGGATGAATAGTTCATTTGTTACAGACCGCCTCTACAAGCGGTGTAACGAAGGTTGAGTTAGGATGATTAAGGAGGAAGGGGGGGTAAGGGGGGAAGGAGGGAGGGGGGGGACTGAGATTGAGAAGGGGAGTAAGGAGGCCAGGTCCGTACCCTACCCATGTAAGATCAACCCCCAGAAGAATACCTTGGGGGGGGGAAATGGGAGGGAGGGATGGTTTGGAGGCTCTACCTCATCCATGAGAACCGACGGGTAGGGGAGATCGAGGATCCCTACGGTTCAGAGGCGATGGATAGGCCTAGGTGGGGGGGGGGGGGGGGCATGGGAAGGGGGGGAGGGAGGGAAAGGGGGGCGGGAAGGGGATCATGGCTCCCAGGATCTACCTGTAAAGTCCTTTGTGTCAAAGGAGGTGATTTAGTTATCAGAAATGACAGAGGTAAAATTTCTATCCTATAATGTAAAGGGATTAAACTCAGTAGGAAAAAGATTAAAGGTCTTAGCAGAGATTGAACAACTTAGAGCGGATATAGTCTTTATTCAGGAATCCCACCTGACTCTGGATACAAACATCAAGCTTTACTCCTCGGCATACCCTATTTGGTTCTACGCTGACTCCATTTCGAAACGCGCAAGGGGAGTAGCGATCGGGTTCATAAGAGGGTTTGGGTATGCCTTGGAGGCAAGGTTGTCGGATCCAGAAGGGAGATTCCTGTTTCTTAAATTAAGAATCGATAATATTATGTACACATTAGCTAACATTTACTCCCCAAACGTACGTCCAACTCAATATTTAAACAAAATCCTGGGAAAACTGAATAATTTTGCCGAGGGTTTTATAATCCTGATGGGTGATTTAAATTTTGTTTTGAACCCAACCAATGATAGTACGTCCCGCGGGAGGGAGACAGAGAGTGGGCATCTGCAGAGAATTAAACATAAGCTCCAGGAATGTCAACTAGTGGATGTTTGGCGAATTAACCATCCAAAAGAACATAATTACACGTTTTTCTCCCCCCCCCACGGGACGTACTCTAGAATCGACTACATCCTAGCGGACCACAGGCTGATTGACTCAATCATGGAGACGGAAATTGGAATTATGACTGTATCAGACCATGCTCCGGTCTCTATGAAAATTATCTTAGCTAGACAAAGGAGTCAGCGGCCGATGTGGCGCCTGGATGACAGCCTGATCCATGAGGAAGGTGGGGGAAGCAGGGTGGAGGCAGAATTAAAACAATTTTTCCTCAGGAATGATACAGAGGGTATTACTAGCGCAACCCTTTGGGAGACGCACAAAGCGTACATTAGAGGGATTTTAATCGCTGAGGACGCAAAAAAAAAAAACGAGAGAAAAAGAAATACTATTACCCTGAGGAAAGAGATAGAGACCTTAGAACGCGAACATAAAGCGCAGGGATTTAAAGAGACTTACCATAAACTAATTTTAAAAAGAGATTTACTTAAAGAAATCATGGACCAAGAAGCAAGGTTTAAACTAAACTGTATATCCAAAGAGAGATATTTATGGGGAAACAAACCAAGTAAACTTTTAGCTAAAATGGCCCAAAAAAAGAAAGCCAGGAATTATATTGAGAAAGTCAAGGGTAAAAATGGGGAATTAGTTTATGCAACTAGTGATATTGCGGATACTTTTAAAAAATATTATGAGGACTTATACACTATAAAACACCCAAGACGGCAGGAAGGGGAAAGGGAGACTGAGACACGTGCGTTCCTTGATAATGCAGGACTTCCTAGATTAGAGGAGATGGAAAGCCTTACCATCGATCGCCCCATAACTGAGGAAGAAATAAAAAGGGCCATAAACTCCACTAAGGGTGGAAAGAGTCCGGGGCCAGACGGGTTTTCCACCTTTTATTACAAGAGATTTAGTAACATTCTGATACCGAGGCTGTGTAAATATTTTAACGGACTGGGGTCGGAATTTGAAACTAGCAGGGGAGCTACAGCGGCAGTGGTCGCAATAATATTAAAGGAAGGCAAGGATAGCTCTCTCTGTTCGGGATACAGACCTATTTCTCTGTTAAATACAGATATTAAACTCTTTGCAAAAATCCTGGCGGACCGCCTGAAAGGGGTTATGCACTTATTGGTGCACCCCGACCAGGTAGGCTTTGTCCCCAACAGAGAGGGCAAAGACAACAGCCTAAGGGCAATCCTTTTACTCCAGACCATAAGGCAGAATGAGCCCCCAGGTCTACTCCTGTCAGTCGATGCCGAAAAAGCATTTGATAGGGTAGACTGGGGGCTCATGATGGAAACCCTCACCGTGATGGGAATAGGAAGTAGGATGTCCAGCTGGATAAAAACATTATATCACCACCCTACCGCACAAATAAAAATCAATGGCTCTCTATCAGAATCTTTTGTGATGAAAAACGGGACAAGGCAGGGATGTCCACTATCCCCCCTCCTCTTTATTCTATCCTTAGAGCCGTTGCTGGCCACCATTCGCAACGATTCGGATATCAACGGAGTGAGAGTGGAAGGGGAGGAACATAAACTATCGGCCTTTGCCGACGATATACTATTTTACGTAACCAACCCAGTTAAATCTATCCCCAACCTCACCAGAGTATTGCAACAATACGGCGCTATTTCCAACTTTAAAATTAATGTAACCAAATCAGAGATCTTGAATATTAATTTAAATAAAAGAGAGATAAATTCGGTTAAGGAAGTATGCGCGTACCCTTGGACCAAAGAACTCAAGTACCTAGGAATAAAACTTGCTAATACAATACAGAAGATGTACAAAATTAACTATATCCCCTTATTAAATGAGATCAAGAACGAATTAAAAAAAACGATAAATAAACCCATATCTTGGTTTGGACGCATAAATATGTTAAAGATGGTGGTAGTCCCCAAGATCCTCTATAAATTCTTATTACTCCCAATTGCTCTTCCTCAGCAGTTTCTGAGAATCCTCAACACCCTGTTACTAAATTATGTGTGGAAAAATAAAAAACACAGACTATCCCTCTCCATAATAAAACAGGGTAAGCCACTTGGCGGCCTGGGAGTCCCGGACATTAAAAGTTATTACAAGGCGGCGGTCCTATCGCGGGCGGTAGAGTGGGCAAGGGATAGGATAGACAAAAGGTGGGTACAAATAGAGAAGGCGCTAACAAACAATAATCTGAAAAATCTTATTTGGATCCCTGCACAATACAGAGCACTAGATCACAGAACACACGAGATAACACGAGACACTTTAAGAATGTGGGATAGGACGCAGGCACAATTAGAAGGGAAATTTAATTCCCCATTAATGAATTTAAAAGAAAACCCCTACTTCCCACCCGGGGAAAAAAAAATAGGGGGGAATTGGATAAGGAGAAGCACAGTGCACTTGGGTGATATTATAAAAAACGGAGAGATAATGACCTATGGAGATTTGAAAGCCAAAACGGATTGTTGGAATCTGAATAGGTGGCATTATCTCCAGTTGACTCACTTTGTGCGGCACCTCCCCCGTCCATTACGGACGGAGGCGGAGCTGACCTCACTGGAGAAAATTTGTAAATCTACAAATTCAAGGGGCACCATCACTAAATTGTACGGGTTACTGGTTAAATTGGGATCTCGGGGTGAAGCACCTTTTATAGACAAATGGGAAAGAGAGTTGGGGGTTATGAGGGGGGCAAATACTGTTTCAAGGATTACTAAATTAATTCACACTTCTGCGATAGATATACGGACAGCTGAAGTAAATTATAAGTGCCTCTCAGGTTGGTATATTACCCTTGATAAGGTAAATAAATTCAAAGTAGGTTATACCGCAGACTGCTGGAGGGGTTGCCTAGAAAGAGGAACGATGGCCCATATATGGTGGCACTGCCCTAAAATTCAAACGTATTGGGACATAATACTGAGCCAAATAAGGATTATAACGGGAGAGGAGATCAAGAAAGACCCATGGGCCGTCCTCTTCCATTGCAGCCAAGAAGGCGAAAAAAAATACAAGCAGTCCCTACTCCCTCACCTTTTAAACGCTGCCAAGAGACTTATCCCTAAAAAGTGGCAGGAGACGGAAAGCCCACATATTTGGAGTTGGATAGATGCAGTGGAGGAAACATATAGACTAGAGGAGCTAAGGGATGGATATCTGGAGAGGAGTACCGAATATAGGGAGAAATGGGGAAAATGGAAGGAATATAAAAAAACATGGAGCTACGCGGAGAGAGTAAGGACGTGACTCCGCGGGGATGGTGCCATTCTCTGCTCCCTCTTGCATCTCTGTTTAGTAAGACATAGCACTTCTCTCCCCCCCCGCATCTCCTCTAGCTGTGTTTGACCTACTCTTCTCCATATCTTTACCTTTTCTTTGGCTGAATAAATGAGGTCAACCTCTTTTGTTCAAATCTTATTTTATGGTACTGTTTATTCACAGGACGGGCAGGAGACTCCCGGGAGCCATGAGGGGAGGGAGGGGGGGTGTAATTATCTAAATATATTTATACAAATATATTAAAAAAAAAAAAAAAAAAAAGAAGACAGTGAATAGAGTATATACCACACATGATGCAAACCGTAAATAGAGACGTAAGAAGCTTCGGATCATGAGTCGGTCTCTAGTATATTGGAACTAAGCTGAGGTGGTTTAAAAAAAAAAAAAAAAAAAAAAAAGACAGTGAATAGAGTATATACCACACATGATGCAAACCGTAAATAGAGACGTAAGAAGCTTCGGATCATGAGTCGGTCTCTAGTATATTGGAACTAAGCTGAGGTGGTTTAAAAAAAAAAAAAAAAAAAAAGACAGTGAATAGAGTATATACCACACATGATGCAAACCGTAAATAGAGACGTAAGAAGCTTCGGATCATGAGTCGGTCTCTAGTATATTGGAACTAAGCTGAGGTGGTTTAAAAAAGAAAAAGAAAAAAAAAGTGACGCAGTGCCAAATCGCAAAAAGTGCTCTGGTCTTTGGCCAGCCAAATGGTACGGGGCAGAAGTGCTTAAGGAGGTTAATTGTCTATATTAGAAACAAAAGCAAAATCTTTTAATAGAGAAACCTTTTCTGGTGATAACTAGGAGGGAATTCCCCCCTCACTTTCTATCTCTGGGATAGTAAGTGAAAAAAAAAAAAAATCCCAAACAAAAGAAAAAAAACACAAAATCCCTTACAGGAATTGAACCTTTTTTTTCTCTAAACTCCGCAATAAAAGGAAGATAGACAATAGGGTTGTCCTGTTCCTTTATGCATTGCAGGCCTCTCTATTGAAGGATGTGAAGAACAGAGTGGGGGATGCTCACAAGACCCTGTAGCACTCTGCATTGTTAAAGGTGTCTCCGAGCAACTGGGTGCTTGCATTTTGCATGTAATCTCTGGAGTGTGAATACGGCATTGGTCGTCGATACTGAAGACAAACATTTTTAAACTGCCGCACTTACAGTACAAATATACTGTAACAAAATAAACCTGGTTCAAGGATGTATTGGTTTCGACGTGAACGTAAATTACGTCCAGCCCCATTCACGGACGACTTACGCAAACGACGTCAAATTTTCAAATTCCGATGCGGGAACGACGGCCATACTTAATATTGGCTAGGCCAGCTATTTGTTCGACTAACTTTATGCCGGTAAAAAAACCTTACGTAAACGACGTAAAAAAATGCGCCGGGCGCACGTACGTTTCTGAATCGGCGTATCTAGCACATTTGCATATTCTACGCCCGAAATCAACGGAAGCACCACCCGGCGGCCAGCGTAAATATGCGTAGGAGACTTATGCCGCTCGTATCTTAGCCTAATTTAAGCGTATCTGGTTTCCAAAATACGCTTAAATTTCCGACGGCGTAGATTCAGAGTTACGACGGCGTATCTACTGATAAGCCGGCGTAACTGTCTCTGAATCCAGCTATTAGTCCGTAGGTTTCAATGTTGAGTTGGCCCAACCTTTGCAGCTATAGCAGCTTCAACTCTTCTGGGAAGGCTGTCCACAAGGTTTAGTATCTATGGGAATGTTTGACCGTTCTTCCAGAAGTGCATGTGTGAGGCCAGGCACTGATCTGGATGAGAAGGCCTGGCTCGCAGTTTCCGCTCCGATTCATCCCAAAGGTGTTCTATCGGGTTGAGGTCAGAACTTTGTGTAGGCCCGTCAAGTTTCTCCACCCCAAACTCACTCACCCATGTCTTTATGGACCTTGCTTTGTGCACTGGTCCAAATAATTTGGTGTGAGGTTGTTCTTCAGGGGTTGGACTTGCCCCTTAGTTCCACCACGTGAAACTTCCAAACACCACAACCAGAAGTGACCCACTGGATGCGACGTGGTGGAGGGTCAAGGGAAGTGCCATTTGCTTGGTTTGTATACAGCAACTAGCAGCACTGGCTGTACTTTAGAGAACTGAATTGGGAGTTGTTGGATGAGCTTTGCTTTATACAGTTGTGCTCATAAGTTTACATACCCTGTCAGAATTTATGATTTCTTGACCATTTTTCAGAGAATATGAATGATAACACAAAAACATTTCTTTTACTCGTGGTTAATGTTTGGCTGAAGTCATTTGTTATCAATCAACTGTGTTTACTCTATTTAATTTATAATGACAAGAGAAACTACCCAAATGACCCTGCAACATTTCTCAACTGCTGTAGAAAATTGTTGGAAAATGGCAGATAAAGTGGTTGCAAACCTCAGACATGAAATATAAACAAAGAATATCCTTCTATAGTGTGTACACACCTCAATCCACAACACTAAGTGTCATTTTTGTCTTTTGCCACCTTCCTCTGCTATCTGTTTGATTCACTTCTGACACATTTTTCAGACACAAAGATAAAAAAAAGGTGATATTGGAGGGATCTCCAGCACACAGTGTGTGATTGACAGCCTCAGTTCTGTTTCTGTCTGAAGGGGGGGGGGGGGTTCCTTCCCTCCAAACAGCTCTCAGAACTCTCCTGATGTGTGTAATTTCAGCTCTCCATCCCGTTATCTGACAGCTCAGACAAGCTTCATGAATTCTGCACTTTGAAGAGATGTAGAGAAGAGAAGACTGCTAAACAAGTACAACTTATGTAAGAGAATTCGCTTCTTCATCACTATATATCACCTGAGGCCAGTCACTGGATGTTTACATTCCTTGTAATAGGAATAAAAGTGATAAAGAAAAAAAAATGTAAAAGAAAGTGTAATAAACAAAAAAAATATTGAAACACCTGTCCCTAGTAGCTCGCGCTCAGAAGCGAACACACATTAAGTCCCACCAACATATGTAAACGCCGTTCAAACCACACGTGAGGTATCACCGCATGCGTTAGAGTGCAAGCAACAATTGTAGCACTAGACCTCCTCTGTAATTTTAAACTGGTAACCTGTAAAAAAATGCATGCATCGCCTATGGAGATTTTTAAGTACCAAAGTTTATCACCATTCCATGAGTGTGCGCAATTTTAAAGTGCGACACGTTGGGTATCTATTTACTCGGTGCAACATCATCTTTCACATTAAACAAAAAAAATTGGGCTAACTTTACTGTTTTGTTATTTTTTTAATTCATGAAACAGGTTTTTTCCCCAAAAAAAGGCGTTTGAAAAATGATTGTGCAAATACTATGCAAGATAAAAAGTTGCAATGAGCGACTTTTTATTCCATTGGGCAGGGATATGCAATTAGCGGACCTCCAGCTGTTGCCAAACTACAACTCCCATGAGGCATAGCGAGACTCTGACAGCATCAAGCATGAAACCCAGAGGTAGAGGCATGATGGGACTTGTAGTTTGGCAACAGCTGGAGCTCCGCTAATTGCATATCCCTGCCATAGGGTGTCTGCTAAAACAACATATATGTTTGGGGGTTCCGAGTTATTTTCTAGTAAAAAAAAATATGATTTTTACATGTAGGAGAGGAGTGCCAGAATTGGCCCGGTATGGAAGTGGTCAAAAAGGGTCCCGTTTGGATCCGGTTCAGGTACGAATTAAGGCAAAAATTCAGGCCTGAACCAGACACACACCAGACCCCAGGTATGAACCTGCGGCTACACATATGTGAACTGGCATAAATCAACCCCAGTGTGTCAGCAGTGGTCAAACATGAGTAACCCCCTGACCCTCCGATTGCCTAAGCAATGGCCATTCCCATATTTCTATCATGACAGATTCCCTTTAAAAAGTAATCGCAGCTTCACCATTTATGATATGTTACTGCAGTTTATAGCCATCTTGCTTTACTTTCTGTCTCAAATGTCAAAACCTTTGCAGTTTTTATGGTTCAGTCTGACTGCACAGCATATGTCACACTAATATACAGTTAATGTAAAACAGACCTTTTTATCTATTACTGTATATGGGAATGGGTTGGTCATTGCCTGGGAGACCATTAAACAAAATACATATATTGGAAACTGAAAGCTGCAGTTAAAATGACAAGTCGCATGACTTTAAAAGGTGCCACAATATCACATATGTTGTTTCTGCAGTCTATTTAAGGGGAGATAAACCCTGCAAAAGAAACTATTTTATGACTCTTATCTTTTAAAGGATAACTTTACCTTTGAATAAATATGGAGTCATAAATGCATCATAATCACAACTGCTTTCAACATTATAATAGTTCTCCCTATTTTCGCCCCTTATCTTTCCATATGATAAGAGTCTCTCAGGTTGATTTATTTTGCCTGCATAAAACCATTGACTATGAGTGGGATTTTGTTTTCAGCCTATGACAGATGGGTATTTGGAACAATGTGTTTTCATTCTTCTGTGGTCTATAATAGCAAGACATTCCTCTGTTACTGGGTTGTTCCTAAGCATGGCAGATACTGAACTTGGTTGCGGATCTGAAATGTTCTAAACCAGCAGAAAGAAAAACCTAGCATGAGCCATATCAGGAAAGGAATTAGGGAATTTGTAAATAACCAGAAGCCGTTTTAGAGCTCATAGAAGGAGATTATGAAAAAAAAAAAAAAAGGTGAAATAGTCCTTCCACACCCACTCTGGGCAAATTCTGACGTTTCTTACATACATGCAAAAAAAACTACAGCAATTATTGCTTTAAAATTACTTTGAACCCCCAAACATTTTTTTTTTTTTAAGCAGAGGCTCTGAAAACTAGAATGGTTCTCGTTTTAATTCTTATGTCGCATTCACATATTTGGTTTATCAAAATCAAATTTTCAGGAAAAAAAAGCTTGTTTGGCTGTACTGAAGTCTGCTGACGTCACCAGGCACCGCGTCATCCCGCCCACGGAGTCTGGATCCACCAGGTGCCTGGACCGGTACCCGACCCAGCAAACTGTTGAGAGGCTGAGAAGCCCGCTCCGCCCCCTCCACAGCTCGGCACTCCAATGAGTGAGGAGGGAGAAGAGCAGAGAGCTGTGACTTACAGTCTGCAGCTCTCTGCTCACAGAGCTCTGAAAACCAAGTGATCGGCGGTGTTCGATCGCTTGGTTCTCAGTGTAGAGGCTTCGGGGGACAGATGCGGCATCGGACCCATGCTGCATCCACCTAGGTAAGTATGAATCCTTTACTTCTCTTTTAAATTAATTTTAGTACACATAAAACACAAAAAAATACCCAATTTGTTTGGTAAACGATAATGTTACACCAACTAAAGATACCCGACATGTCAGCCTTTAAAATTGCGTATACCCGTGGAACGGTGCCAAACTACGGTACCTAAAGAATGAAAAAGTGAAACTGAGGCCACTTTCACAATGAGGCGCTTTACAGGCATTTTAATGCTAAAAATGGCGCCTCTCCTGTCCCCCAAGCGTGAGACTAATAAAAAAAATTAAAAAGTGCCAGAAATCTAGCCCCTATTTTGTAGATGCTATAACTTTTGCACAAACCAAACATATCAGCCTAAACTTAGAAAGACATTTGTTTTTTTTAGATATTTTTGGGGGATATTTATTATAGCAAAAAGTAAAAAAAAGAAATTGCTTTTTTAAAAAAAAAAAAAAAAAGGATTTTTGTACTCACCGTAAAATCCATTTCTCTGAGTTCATAGACGGACACAGCCTTCATTGACCTTAGGGTTATGCTTCTTCCTACCAGGAGATTTAGGCAGAATTCTACAGCACTTAAGGTGTTAAAACCTTTCCTTCATGCCGCTCCTCCCAGGGGGCATGGCTCCCCCAGGCATAACCCACACCCTGGTTTAGCAGCCTCAGTTCGTAACAAGCAGTACAAACAAAGGAGGGGTGGGTGCTGTGTCCGTCTATGAACTCAGAGAAATGGATTTTACGGTGAGTACAAAAATCCTTTTTTCTCTTTCGTTCATAGACGGACACAGCCTTCATTGACCTTAAGGACGTCCCCAAGCAGTGTCAAAAAATTTGAGGGGTGGGAAAGATAACACAGCAAAAACAGGTTACACCCCAAACAAAACCGGAGTTACTCAACAGAGGAACTCCAACCTTAAACTGCCGCCTGTAACACCTGCGGCCGAAGGAGGCATCAGAAGATGCACTCACATCCACCTTATAAAACTTTGAAAAAGTGTGGACCGACGACCAGGTCGCAGCCTTAAACACCTGTAACACAGAGGCCTGGTGTCGGAAAAAGCCCAAGAGGCCCTGGTCGAATGCGCCGTGACCTGAAAGGGGGGCGCCCGCCCCTTCAGGGCATAGGCCTGAAGCACAACCTGTCGGATCCACCTGGAAATGGTGGCCGACAAGACTGCCAGGCCCTTACTGGGACCGGACACAGACAGCGAGTCCGACTTCCGGAACGGAGCTGTCGCTGACAAGTAAACTCGAAGGGCCCGAACCACATCCAGAGAATTTAAAATGGCCTCCTTCGGGTTCTTCGGCTGAGGACAGAAGAATGGAAGAACAATGTCCTCGTTAATGTGAAAAGCCGAAACGACCTTCAGAAGAAAAGAGGGCTGCGGGCGCAGCACCGCCTTATCCTGATGGATAACCAAGTAGGGGGCCTTGAAGGACAAGGCCGCCAGTTCAGACACTCGTCTGATAGAGGTAATAGCTACCAGAAAGACCACCTTCCGCGACAGAGTCAGCAAAGGGATCTCCCGAATGTTCTCAAAGGGAGCATGCTGAAGCGCCGAGAGGACCAAATTCAAGTCCCATGAAGGCAGTGGAGGGCGCACCGGACGGGCCACATGGCGGACCCCCTGCACAAACGTGCGAATCACGGAGTGCGCCGCCAAGGGACGCTGAAA
Organism: Rana temporaria; assembly: GCF_905171775.1. Taxonomy (NCBI): domain Eukaryota; kingdom Metazoa; phylum Chordata; class Amphibia; order Anura; family Ranidae; genus Rana; species Rana temporaria. The sequence goes on from NC_053493.1 coordinate 71,883,995, forward strand.
GTAAACAGCCAGAGCAGAAATCTGACTCTTGATCGTGCTCAAGGCAAGAGTCTGGTCCACTCCCCGCTGCAGGAACAGCAGGATCCGGGACACCACGTAAGTACGGGGGTGCCAGTTCATCTCCCCACACACAGAGATGTAGGCCTTCCATGTATGAGGAAAAAAACCTACGTGAGGTAGACCGCCGTGCACGCAGCACGGTAGAGACCACCGAGCCCAATAGGCCTCGGTCCTTAAGCCCCTGGCTCTCAACAGCCGCGCCGCTAAGGCCGGTGGCTGTGAAACAGGGTGGAAGATCGGACCCTGTATCAGAAGATCATTTTCCAGGGGAAGACGCTAGGTGGCATCTGCCACCAGACGCATTAGGTCCGCGTACCAGAAGCGACGCGGCCAAACCGGAGCAATCAGAACTGATAGTATCCCCACAGCTTCCACTCAGCGCAGCAGGCGAGGAAGAAGCTTCCGAGGAGGGAAGGTGTAAAGTAGGCGATAGCGACCCCAAGGAGCCACCAACGCACCGACGCGTCCGCCCACGGGTCCTTAAACCTGGCCACGAACCGTGGCACCTACCGATAGAGACGGGACGGTAGAAGGTCCACGCCCGGAGTGCCCCACTTTCGGCACAGAACCCCCGAAACACCTGCGGGTGGAGAGACCACTCTCCTTGGTCCCGTGCAGTGCGACTTAGGTAGTCGGCTAGCCAATTCCGTATTCCCGGAATGTACCCGGAACAGACCCTTCGGCCCACCGAAGGATGTGCGCGACCCCCGTCGCTGCAACAGAACTCTGTGTGCCTCCCTGATGATCAACCTACGCCAAGGCCGTGGCGTCATCGGACAGGATCCTGACCTGTCGGCCCTGTAGATCCAGGGACCACCTGGCAAGGCAAAGCTTGATTGCTCGGAGCTCCAGAACGTTGATCAGTAGGCAGGACTCCACCTGAGTCCAGTGCCCCTGGGCTGACTGGGTGCCCCAAGAGCCCCTCCCCAACCGGAGAGGCTGGCATCCGTCGTGACCACTGTCCAGTGGCCAGCAGAAAAATGACTTTCCGGCCCGAAGCACCGGAAACACCAGCCACCACACCAGGGGAGACATGATCAGATGACTCAATTGAATCTGGTAATCCAGAGATGACAGAAGCTAGTCCCATCGTGACAGCAGACGGCGAACCGGAGGAGGCCAGAGGCCGGAGGGAGAAACTCAATCTTGTACCCCAAGGAAAACACTTCGCAATGCGAAGCCAGTCTCCCACCCGAGACACGGGCGGGAGCAGACCTTCAGGTGGAAGCAGGTATGTCCGCAGACTTGTTAGGCATGCGGTATCAGGTGCGCTGCTACCCCGCAGCGGGGATTCAAGCACCATGTAGACCTACCCCCACCGCACAGGGCGGGCGAAAAAACACTCGGAGGTAGGCAAGGAGGGTCCTTGCACAGGGCGAGGTCCCTAGCCCTTCCCAGACTGTGGGAACAGCATGCGCTTACCACCCGTGGCATCCTCAATGACGCCATTCAGGGAAGTCCCAAAAGGACCGTTCCCCCTTAAAGGCCATCACCAAGGCCTCCCTAGAGGACTAGTCTGCAGACCAGCTCCTCAGCCACACAAGGCGGCGCAGAACCCTGCATAGACGTAAGCCCCGGAAACGTATCCATGGCCGCCTCGCAGAGAAAATTCTGACCATGAACTATCGTTCAGCCAGGTCCCAAGAGGACTCGGAAGCCCCTTCTTCCAGCTCCTGCAGCAGGAGCTTCGCCCTTCCAGTCGGGGCCTGACCAGGGCCCCGGCCAGAGCCGGCCTCACCGCCCAAACCACGGTGAATAGGGAGCGGGCCACGGCCTCCACTCTCCTATCAGCGGGAACCTGAAATGCAGGAGCCCCTTCCACAGGCAATGTGGCGGCCTTGCGCAGTCTGGACAAAGGGGGTCCACTGGCAGAGGAGAGACCAATATTTTAAATCCCCCTCAAGGGGGTAACGGGTTGCAAAGTTTTTTGACAAACTTTTTGTGGTGCATCCCATTCCTTGTATAACATATTGTCCAAATAAGGAACACAAGGAACCCTTCAGCAGTGCGTGGCGGTCTGCGGATCCAAAAGGTACCGACACGGTGGTGTCTCCATCACAAACTAAATTTTTAGAGTCTCACGCACCACAGAAAAAAACAAGAGCTCCAACAATTTTTGCTGACACTGCAGCAGACATCCTCACTATGCATGTGGGTCAAGTCCGCAGCCTCTGACAAACCAGAACCAGATTCCATGTCAGAGACATCCCCAGAAGCAGGCTCCAGGAGGGGGCGCTTTATTACCCCCCATCCGGGCACTAGCTGCTGCAAACCCGGCAAGAAAACCCAGGATAGCCACATAAACAGATGTGGCAGGGGAAGGGACGCTAAGGGTTAACTCAGGCCTAGTGGAGAGGGAGACCTGGCTCAGGTTCCATAGTGCCAGCGCTGAGACACCCCCCATGCAAGGCAGGACAAAAAAATCCCCACTGGTCACCTCCCTGCAGCTAAAGGAGAGCATGGGGGGCCACTGGTACTCACCACCTCACCCGGTGCAGCGCGGTCCGAGAAGGACAGGGTGTGCTGAGAGCCGTGCAGCGCTGTGTCAGTTTTTCCCTGAGAAACAGCCGAGGTGATTGCAGCGCCAACAGCCGCCACACGAGGCAGACGAAAATATGAAAAATGGCCGCCGAATGCTGGAAAAACCGCATAGGACTACAAGAAAATGGCCGCAGGGCTATATAAGGCTAGGCTCCGGCAAAATGGCCGCCAATGACGCAGATTTAAAAAGACAGTGACTTTTTTTTTTTTTCAACTGTCACACAGAAGCACCTCACAGCACACTGCAAAGGCCCAGAAGGGAACACCACAGCCCCCTGCAGTGACACACACACAGCCCCTGCTACACCCGGGCCCAGTGACATGAGCCCCAGAAAAAAAAACCCTCACAGCCGTCACCCAAAAAGGGAAGGAGGGAGAGGAATAAGGGAGAGAGGAAAGCAGGGAAAACCCTCAGTCGACCTCCCAAGTGAAACATTCCAGCCAGACCACTTACCTGAGTAAGGGGCCACTACTTACCTGTCCTGCGACTACCCGGCTGGAGGTATCCCAGACAGAACCAACGTCCGCGAACGGCATGGCTGTCGGCCAGACACACTGTGACAAAGCCATAAAGACCGGTCATATGTGTGCCCTAGAACCGAAGTTCCCCGGCCGCCCCTGGAGCAACGGGGCCTGTCGTGGACGTCCCAAAGCTGAGCTGAGGGCCGGCACACGCTCGAAGGCCGAACCTGGGGGGACCACAAGGGTCGAGGACCCAGCCTGTCACCCAGTCGGCTGTTGATAGAAGAATCGCAGGATTCAAAAATGCAGGAACAAAAATAATAAAAAGCGAGAAAAATCTTAAGAAAAAAACTCCAGAGTAAGCCTGACTCTCCTGTCGTTAGGCAGAAAACAAACTGAGGCTGCTAGAGCAGGGTGTGGGTTATGCCTGGGGGAGCCACGCCCCTGGGAGGAGCGGCATTAAGGAAAGGTTTTAACACCTTAAGTGCTGTAGAATTCTGCCTAAATCTCCTGGTAGGAAGAAGCATAACCCTAAGGTCAATGAAGGCTGTGTCCGTCTATGAACGAAAGAGAAATAGTATTTTCTTGATCATACATCGCGGGACACAGAGCCTTAATTACTTAATGGGTTATATAGTCACCACAGGTGATTGGACACTGGCAAACCAAATTAAAATTGAGTTCCTCCCCTATATAACCCCTCCCAAATGGAGAGTACCTCAGTTTTTTCGCCAGTGTTTAAGGTGGTTGGTCAACATGTGATAAGAAGAAAAACGCTCTTTTGATGGTCTGGCTGCGGAGACATAGGAGCTATAACCAGATCCATTCCTTGGGCTGATATCAAATGCCTAAGATGGTTGGTACCCGGGCCTCGTGTAAGAAGAAATTAGGTTTGCCTGTAATGTCTCTGCGGAGGTCTGGGCTCTGGGATTTTTGTTTATAGCGCAGAGGTTATCAAATCCCTCCAAAAGAAAGCTCTATTTGTGGGGAAAAAAGACCACGGAATTGCTGTATCGCCAAAAATGGCCTGGTCATTAAGGGAGTAAATTCTTCCGGTCCTTAAGTGGTTAAAGTGAAAAACAAACAAAAAAAAACTTTCAATAGCAGCTCCCCGCAACCCCTTAAACACTTACCTGAGTCTTCTCCGAGTCGAGCGCTGTCCTGTCTGCTGCAGCTCTTCTTCCCTCTTACTGAATGTACAGGACAGATTGAGAACAGCGAGAGCCATTGGCTCCTGCTGCTGTCATTCAAGTGCTGTGAGGTGGGAGTGGGGCCGAGCCGTGCTGTGTATCTATGAACCCATAGAGCCCGGTTCGGGAGCACTCATAGCACAAGGCTTGCTATGGAGCAAGTGGAAAAGGAGCACAAAGTGCCTGAAAGGGACCCTAGAAGTAGAACATCTTTATTTTACAAAAAATAAATTAAGGTTTACAACCACTTTAAAGTGGTTCTAAAAGCTCAAGTTGCTATTTACCTTTATGCATTCTATGCATGAGGATAAAAAAAACCTTTGTGCAGCATTCCCCCTCAGTCCTCCTAATAACCTTAGCCCCCTCTCAATTCCAGTGATGTGCACCAGAAACTTGGCTATCTGTTGATTCTGCCTCCTCATTGGTTCCTGCTGCTGTACATCACAGCCAATGAGTCAATCAGGGGAGAGAGGTGGAGACACAGCTGTGTGTGAATGAACACGCAGAGCCGCAGCTTGGGAGCCCCTATTGCAAGCAGTTTGCTCTGGGGGCACTCAGCAGGAGTGGCGAGGGACCCGAGGAGAGGAGGATAGGGGCTGCTCTGTGCAAAACCATTGCAACGAGCAGGTGAGTTAAACATGTTTGTTTATTTATTTTTTAAAAGCCTTTAATATCACTTTAAGCTATTGTGACTTGGCATCTGATGGGAATTGCTAATCCTGATGATGTGCTTTGATCAGGTCACTACTTTCTAAGTGCATTTTTAGTCATACTTTATTAAAGGACAATTTATCGGCACTATTCATCCCGCTCTGTTTACTTCATTGGTCTTTTGGATGTCTGCAGAAAGGAGGCTTATACGGGTATAATGCAAAGTTCATAAATAGAACATATAGGCCCAGATTCTCGTAGGGCGGCGTAAATGTAAGCGGGTGTATCGTAGTTACGCTACGCCGCCGCAACTTAGAGAGGTAAATGCTGTATTCACAAAGCACTTGCGTCCAAAGTTACGTCGGCGTAGCGTAAATGTGCCGGCGTAAGCGCGCCTAAATCAAATGAGGAACAGGGGGGCGTGTTTTATGTAAACTAATCATGACCCCACGTAAATTACGTTTTTTTCGAACGGCGCATGCTCTGTATCACGTCGAATTTTCAAATTAAAATTACCCCCGCTCAATGCCCAGTCGACGTGAACGTAACTTACGTCCAGCCCCATTCACAGAAGACTTACGCAAACGACATAAAATACGACGCTGTTCGTACGTTTCCGACGTCCATACCCAACATGTCTAACCCCTGCTTTATGAGGGGTAACTTTACGCCGGCGTATGTCTTACGTAAACGACGTATCTTGATACGCCGGGCGCACGTACGTTCGTGAATCGGCATATCTAGCTAATTAGCATATTCAACGCGGGAAATATACGGAAGCGCCACCTAGCGGCCAGCGTAAATATGCACCCTAAGATCGTATCTAAGCAACTGTGAGGCGTATCTGGAGATACGCCGGCGTAACTCCTTTGAGAATCCGGGCCATAGTCTATAAGACGATTGTTGTCAAAATTAAGAACAGAACCTGCTCTGTGGGCATCCGGGTGTAAATGGATCAGCTGTACATTTATTCCCCACTAGCCTCTGATTTGATCAGCCAGAGGGCACCCCCTTCATTTTTTTGGGGGGGGGGGGGGTCAGACCTGGTGAAAACAGACAAACACGTTTACATCCACCGCTCCAAAGACAATGGAGGGTCTGATCTGGTCCAGCTGAACCTGATTGGACCGCTTGTGTGAAAGGGGCCTAACTTATCAAGCTGAACATAGAAGCTGGTTGGTTGCCATGCACAGCTGTTCCAGATTCTGTCTGCTCCTGTAAAATTCTGCCTATCCAAGCAGAATTAGGGGCATATACGTCAATTTCTCTGCATGCATTTGCAATGGCAAAAAAAAAAAAAAGTTCACACCACCTGTTCACATTACAACGTGCAGATTTTTCTGCGCAGGAATCTGCAACATGTGTGCAGTTTTCTGCAAGCGAAATCTGTGTGGGTTTTCCTTCAGTTACCATCAGTTTTCATGCCTGTATGGTGTGAACGAGCCCTGAAGGTGCAAGCTCCAGCACACTGTTCAATCGTTATGCTTTGTTCACACAGGCATTTTTACATTTTTGCTGACATTCGCTGCCTGATCGCCATTTATCACCTTTAAAATTGTTAAGCGAAGCAATTGGAAATGTGCACATGGCAGTGTTAGTATTTCCTGGCCTCACAACAAAAAGAAAGCTGGCTGCAGAGTTCAGCAGACGTTGGCGCTTTGCCCCTATCTCAATTCATTTTACACAAAGCTGTATTGAGAATGGATGTAGGTAAATGTTTGCGGGGGAGGGAGCTACTATTAAAAGTTTTTTTTACCTTAATGCGGTATTAAATCCAAAGCAAACATTATATTGCAATTCTTAGATGCGATGTCTGCATTACTTTCCTTTTTAGACTTTCTTTTTTTCTCATCTGGTGATCCGGCCAGCAGCTGTTTTTCAACAGAAAAGCTATCCAGCAGAACGTATTAGTTCAGGGGTCGCCAATATCCGGGCGCCAGGTCGCATTGGCGACAAGAAATTGTGACCTGGCGCCCGCGCGGCTCCTAACTTTTTTTTTTTTAGCTGGCTCCTAGATTCCAAGCAAATTTGTCAAACCCTGTGTTAGTTTACATGGATGAGACAAAAAACATAATACTGTCAGCTTTTATATATTCATGCAAAACCTTTACCCCAAAAAATGAAAAAAGCTGTTTTGCTGCAACCGTTTATAAAGCGTGAGCTGGTGTTTGGTTTCAATTTGTTGGTGTATCTAAATCTGCTAATACATTTAACACTCCCCTCCCCAGACTGACACTGCTACCGCTTGCTGTGCCTCCTGTGCTCATACAAATATGTATTCAGCTACAAGTTTTTGAAAAACAAAAATATCCCAATCAGCATATAGTGATTGGTTTACATGATCGTTCCAGTGTCTAAACACTGCCGTATATATTCATGTAATTTTTAAACTAGTAATGGTGGCGATCAGCGACTTATAGCAGAACTGTCACTTTTGACACTTTGTGGGAATCAGTGACACCAATATAGTGTTCAGTGCTTAAAAAAAAAAAAAAAATATATAAAAAAAATTATAATAAATACACACACTGTACTAATTGCACTGGCTCAGAAGGGGTAAAACATCTAGGGTGATCAAAGTGTTAACCGTGTGCCTAGCTAGTGTCTGTGTGTACTGTATGCACTTATTTTACCAGGGGAAGAGATGGAGGGACACAAAATCCACCCCTCCCTGTCAGAATGGAGATTGGCCTTGTTCAGATCTCCGTTCTGTGCGTCTTACCGAAGATCGGCAGGTGCCGGCGGACATCCAGTGCCTGGCACCCACAGATCGGCTTCCGATGTAGCATTAAACTTGCTAAAAGGCGTTCCAGAAGTGGTTAATTTTGGTGCCTGCAAAAAAAAAAGTAATTACACAGCCAACGGGGGCAGATACTGCTAGGCACTAAAGCAGCTGTAAGTCACCTGTGGGCAAACAAACATATATGGCTGCAATCCATTGCCCAGTCTTATTAAATAACCCAGGCAGACGTATTTGTCAAAAACAAACCTTAGAAAAAATAATATTTCCTAAAACAAACAAGAAATAGTCTCAATGTAATCTAATAATTCCAGACCAATTCAGTCACGACCAACACGTTTCTGAACATCTTGTACTGAGGCAACTCTAAACCGCATTTCTCTTCACTTTGTGCTAAATATTCCACTATTTTGATAACTATTTTTTTGCCAAAAGCAGCTGTTCAAGAAAAAGCTATGTTTGGAATGCAGAGAAGCTGTGCTACAACATGTAGTTTACAGAATTCCAGATGTAACACCGAATCACTTAAAGGTCATCTATATCTAGAACCATCAGCTTGCTCTGGGGATGTGTCAGAGCTTGCCCAATTTAGGCTTTCGTTACTTGCCTGTACAATTAGAAAGGCAAAAAAAAAAAAAAAAAATAAAAAAAAACACTATATTATTACATTTTTCCTAGGTCAACTATTCCAAACCATGCCTTTTTGGCATCATATAGCTTCTCTGTTCCCAACCACCTCGGAACGTCAGCTTTCCTCATCAATTACTGCTTTTGGATTTTACATCATAAAATTGTAATTACAAAAAATAAAATAAAAAAAGAGAACATGTATAGATGTATGTTCTGGTTTTGAACAAAAAAAAAAAACCTTCCAGCCATATTAATTCTTCTGCCTCATACACACGATCCGAATATCGTACGGCGGCACGGAGGGACGCCGTCATATGTCCAAGCACGGTAGGGAAGTGGTTAATCAACTTGGTCGTCACCACAGCTAGTGCCCCAACTGGAAGATTGTCCCCTCTAGTCCTGTTCTGGTGACATCCTAAAATGTGGGATGATTATTTTTCCACTTTCATTTATGGCGATTGTAGCAAACAAGACAGAATAGAGGGAGAATCTTCCTAATGGTACACACAGCAATAGAAACCTGGTAGGCGTTCCACTTCTTTTCCACTCTATACAAAACAAAGGTTTTCCCTTCAGTTATACTTTAAGCTTCCATTATAATAAAAGGAAGCCTGACAAGCTATATGACAAATATTAGAGTGACCTGGCCATAAACCCTGACAAGTTTTAACCACCTCAATACAGGCCACTTCCCCCCCCCCCCCCTTCCTGCCCAGGACAATTTTCTGCACTGTCGCACTTTGAATGACAATTGCAGTCATACAACACTGTACCCAAACTACATTTTTACTTTCCACTAATAGAGCTTTCATTTTGGTGGCATTTGATCACCTTTGCGGTTTTTATCTTTAGTGCTAAACTAAAAAAAGACAGAGAAAAAAAAGTTTGCGTTATAAAATAGTTTTCTCCTTCACCGACAGGCAGCACTGATGAGGAGCTATTGACAGGCACCTCTCATGGGGGCTTCTCTGATAATCAATGTGACACCCGATCGGCTTTCCCTGTCGGCGCAAACAGAGGAAAGACGTTTACCGGCATTTCCTGGTTCACACTGATCCATCACAGCTGATCACATGTTAAGGGGCTTCCGCCTAGGGGATGACTCTCTCGCCCAGGTGGCCCTCTTTCCTGCCAGCAATCCTCTGGGACACAACTCAGGTCCCAAAAGATCAGCTGGCCAATAGAACACAGCGTGACTCGCGCCCGGCCATGAAGCTGTAACGGCCGGATGCCCACAGTTACCATGACGGCGCCATCTCTGGACCGTTGGGCAGGTAAGTGTCGGTTTAGCTGCTGACTTCTAATAAATGAAAAAAAAAAAAACAACACACGAGTGGAACACTGCTTTAACAAGAGAACAAGGGCGCACACCCCTATTCCTGAAAGGTTTAACCCAGGGTTTGACAAATTTGCTTGGAATCTAGGCGCCAGCTAAAAAAGTTAGGAGCCAGAAAACGTGCCCCGTCCCGCCAATCTTGCACGCAGAAGCCAACGTGAGCAGCACCCGCATATATAAAACGGTATTCAAACCACACATGTGAGGTATCGCCGCTATTGGTAGAGCGAGAGCAATAATTCTAGCCCTAGGCGACCTCTAACTCAAAACATGCAACCTTATTTAAACGTTGCCTATGGAGATTTTAAAAAGGGTAAACGTTTGTCGCCATCCCACAAGCGGATGCAATTTTGAAGTGTGACGGGTATCAATTTACTCGGCGTAACATTATCTTTCACAATATAAAAAAAAAAATTGGGCTAACTTTACTGTCTTATTTTTAATTAAAAAAAGTATTTTTTCCCCCAAAAAAAAGTGCGCTTGTAAGACCGCTGCGCAAATACGGCGCGACAAAGTATTGCAACGACCGCCATTTTATTCTCTAGGGTGTTAGAATATATATAAATAATGTTTGGGGGTTCTAATTAGAGGGAAGGAGATGGCAGTGAAAAACATATTAGAACTGCTGTTTTACTTGTAATGCCAACGGCCACCACAAGATGGCACCAGATCACAGAAGAAAGCTTAGACCTGCAGAAGGCCACAAAGCCGCGGCCTCAATTACCGGCGGGGGCGCACAGACACACAGGATCATGTATCTCCGTGCGCCCCCACCGCACGATCGCGGCGGGCCCGCGCCGGCCGGTAATTGAGGCCCTGGCTTTACAGCCTTCTGCAGGCCTAAGCTTCCCCGGGCGCCAGGTCACAATTTGTCGCAATTGTGACCGGGCACCCGGATTTTGACGAGCCCTGGTTTAACCGCTTGCTGACCGCCGCACAAATTTTTACGTCGGCAGAATGGCACGTCTGCGCAAATGGACAGACAGACACACACACACACACACACATTTTATATATATATATATATATATATATATATATATATATATATATATATATATATATACATATATATATATATATATATATATATATATATATATATATATACATATATATATATATATATATATATATACATATACACACATACATATACATATACATATACACACACACACACACACACACACACGTCCCCTTTAAATTGCCGCTGGCGGCACACTTGCGACCCTGCCACAAGCTCCGTGACCGCGGACTCGACCGCGCAATTGTCAGTTAAAGCGACCGTGCCGAATCGCAAAAAGTGGCCTGGTCTTTGACCAGCCAAAAAGGGAGCTGAAGTGGTTAAAGCGATTGTGAAGGCTGAAATATAAAACTGTTTTAATTGTTTCTATTTGCTGTGCAGTGCGTTTGCATAGAACAGCCCTGATTCTCATACCCCCGCCCTCTGGCAATTCTGGCTCCTCCGCCTTGGTGTGAGGCCATAGGACGCCACTTCCTATGGTGGCACACCTGCAAGCTTAATCCAGAGTCTCAAAGCTTGCGACACAGACAGCAAAGCTCCACCCCCCCCACTCTCCAATGGCTTCAGCTCCTGTGAGCCAGTAAGGAGCGAAAGCAGCTATGCTGCTCTCAGACACATTGCTGGATTGAGGTTGGGTACAGGTAAGTATTTGGGAGGTTGGGTAGTACAATATGAAGGTTTTAATGCATAAATGCATTAAAAGTAATATTAAAAAACAACAACAACAAAAAAAAAAAAAACACCCTTTGCCATTACAACCACTTGTCACAGTACTGTGTTGGTGTGACCACAACACACCTTGCCCACAGATTTGCGTTGTGCTGACAGAAATAAATGGGCTGCTTGAAGTTCATTGCCTTGAAATCTGGGAAGGTGTAAAATAAAAAAAAAACACACACACCCCAAACTGGACAGATGGCGAAGAGCAAGAGCTGTCTACAGGAGTTAGTAATTTTTATGGATTTTATTTTAAAGCAGCATGTTAGGAAAATATGAGTTGAAAGGGTAAAATTCACAAGCCTATCCTCCCTTAATAAAATCATGCCAGACACTGCAAGGTTGTGCCAAAGTCTCCCCCCCCCCCCCCCCAATCAAAACGGACACCAGCTACTTTGCATGACAAATTTTCAGATGGCTACAGTTCAGTTTTAACATGAACGGGTCAAAGCTTTGCTGAATTAAGGCATGTCTGGCCAACAAGGACACTAGCGACAGTGTGGCTGAGCCTCCAATGATAGGCTAGCACCAAAGCGGATGTCCTCGTTCACTGCGTATACCCATCACCCAGAGAAATTTAGCACAACACTAGAGGTATTCAGTAAAGGGCAAATAATCCTAAAATATTTTTCTATATAGAGTACCCAGTAGTCATCGTCAAAGCTTGCCAACACAAGACCAAAGCAGCTTAAAGCAACATTTTACCCATAACAATTTGATAAAAAAAACAATGTCTTTAGCGAAGAGCATGCATTCCACATTAAATTACGCTATTAAAATTAGTGTGTGCTGTAAATTGCCTCCAGTATTGCTCCTGTTAATTCTTGCTGGAGGCCGCCATTTTGCTGAAGGCCAGAGCCCCTGAACAACAGTAAATCAAAATAAAACTAAACCCATCAATTTAATGGTTTAACAAAAGTTACATTTCTGGAATGTCGGCATTGCCAACTGTCACATTTTCTTGTCCGCAACCAAACCATCAAATGTCTCATGTCATAACTGATCACATGTGCAGCACCATGGCAGTTGCAGATCAAACAGAAGCAGACGAAAAAGGGACATACATTGGTCCCTATAAGATTGCGGGTGTCGGCGGATGAACATGCGCCGACACCCGATCTCGCCCACCTCCTCATTCCTCCGATTCTGCAGACGGGGGGGAAACCCTATTTTTCCTTCCGTCTGCAGAGCAGATCGGGTGAACGTGGACAGACGGTCCGTGTTCATCCGATCCCCCCATAGGAGAGAGCAGAGAAAAGAAAGGGCGGTCCCTGCAGTGTGCGGGGACCATCCTGTTATCCACCAGCTCAGAGGGGATCAACGGAGTGATCCTGCTCAGCAAACGGAGGTTCACGGGGCGGATTATTACTGATCCGCCCCATGTGAAAGGGCCCTAACGGATAGGAAGGTTTAATTCCGCTTTAAGACTGTCAGCAGATTGACCTTTATAAATTATGCAGTGCCTAGAAATGGAGTGCAACTGAGCATGTGCAGAGGAGAGTGTAGACACTGTTATACACAGCTATAACCGAAAAAGTGGTCAGCCTGAAGCGATCTAGCAGGACTTAATTTTCTGACTAAAGTTCCACTTTAAGGTCAGACGATGTGGAACATTTTGCATATATACAATATTCATGGTAATTATATTTTGGGCAAATCCAATTTTAGGCTAAACTACCCCCCCAAAAATCAATGTTACCCCCCAAAAAAGTCATTATGTAAGAACGGTTGGTATTTTCTCATATCAGGGAAAAAACATTTCACTGTGGTTAGCAAGAGGCAACAGAGTTCTTATAAAAGACTTTGATAAGGCCTACTGAATCAAGATGCAGCATGCAGGAGCTGGAAGACGCTAAAAGCTGCCATGAAGCGAGCCCCTTGATCAACAGTAAGCAGCTAGTTGGGGTCCATTCCCACCAGACAGGTTATGTATTTTGCTGCATTTTGCAGCACAGACAAAATGCAGAGATGCTAGGAGACACCTTTTCAACTGAATTTGTTCCCAACACATTGTGCATGCTGCGGTTTGGGTATATTGTCCAAATCAGATACAACTGTGCCTTTCAAAAACAAAACGCAACACCACATGTCTTGGTAAGAACGAGCCCATATTTAGTGACATTTTATTTGTGCAAGTTGATAGAGTGAGACAAACCATGCATTAGGAAGAAAAGTGCAAGGGGTGATCAGCACAATACCCCATATGCAAGTGCTGTTAATAGGCTAAGCATTCCCAGAGACAAAGCCAGCTTATTTTAAAGTGGTTGTAAACCTCAGGACATTAAAAAAAAAAAAAAAACACTTATATAGTGCATACTAGCCTGAATTCGAAGCAGTGTGAGGCTCCTTTCTCTGCATATGTCACTGACGGAACTCTAATCCGGCACAACAGGCTCCAGGGTATATATGTCTCCCCCAAGCACACACGTCATAGTTTTAGCTCTGTATGTTTTTATATGAGCCAGTTATAGGTGGGTTTGTCCCTTCCTTCCAATCAGCCATCATATGGCACTATAGCTCTGTGCACTAGCTCTGCAGCGTGAGAGACATCACATTCCCACCCTCTGATCTGTTTGATGGAGAATGATCTAACAGGTGCAACATGTACAGGAGGATGATCTACAGAAAAAATGGCTGCAGTTAAACAGGTGCAATATTTGTAGGAGGATTTGTTTAACCTGTGCATCACTGAGGCCAGTAACTTCACTTGGATATATGTAAGGGTTTATAACCACTTTAAATAGCAAGGGTCGACAGCCATGCTTTACCATTTAATAAAAAAAATATATAATATAGTTCTTTATTATAAAATTGCAGACATATGACTAGCAGAATAATGTTGACAGAACAGTGTGAGCTGGCCACTTCATTGCGAAAGAAATTCTGATAAAAGATGTTTTCTTGATGTAGGGAATAGTCCCTTGTCTGAAAAAAAAACTCCACTGAATAATTGAATGGAGACTTCAGAACATCAAGGATCATTACAATTGCCTCCATTCTTGCCATCTCTAATGTCCCACAAGCATTTTTGCCATGTCTCCACTGAGCAGGTGTCAGAAGCATTCGGACAACCAAAGCTCCTCATGCAGTATTGTGCCAATACCATAATCACAGTCTTTTCATGATTACCCTCAGATAGGCAGTAATCTTATCATATTGCTACAAGGAGGTTTCACCCTGTCTAGTACTACACTACATAGATCTAGGTTCCCTAAAACTCAAATGAACTCTGTTTAAATTTAGCTAAATTTTTGTGTTTTCTTTAGAATACAGCCACATCCCAAGTTAAAAAGGCTGCCAGCATGCTGTAGAGAAGGATCCTTACTCTGCAGGGAGCAGTCAACAATCTGCAGATAAATCACTGCTTCCATGCAAAGTTCAGTCTAACTGAATAGCAGGGTAGATAAGCTTTGCTGAGTGCAGAGTGCTAGCTTGGACTCAGGGTAGTCAGACCACTACAGAGAGACCACTGCCTCTACAAGAATAAGGGTCCTGCAGTAAGCTGAATGGCAACAGGCATTTTTCAGGCTGTGGCCGTTATCTAAATAAAATACTTTGCCATTCACTATTGTTTTACAGCACCTGGGTTGCGTTTAGGCGATTTAACCTGAAAAGTTCAGTTTAAGCTACAAACCTGCAATAGCCCAAGAGTGGATGGGTTCAAAGGATGCTGTCAGGATAGGAGTAAGGGAGCGGTTTTTGCTAAGATCTTAAGAAGGTACAGGTTTCTCATTGAAGCCTGGGAGTTTGAAACTTCAAAAACAAGTAAGCAAAGGGCAGCTTCAAAGTTTTCAGTTTTTAATTTACAGAGGCTCTTCATTAAGCACCGCACTTGTATATAGGCGGTTTGTTTTTATATTCCTAAAACTATGCAAAAAAAAAAAAAAAACCCGATTGATTTCTTTGCATGTCTCCAATTCAGTTTTTATAAAGCAGCCTATATATTAGTTACATTTTTGCTTATTTGTAGACATGAAACCAGGTTGCCATTAGGAGAATAAGAACTTTGGAACCAGCTTGTAAATTGCTAACTTTGTGTTTTATTGAGAACAACTATTCTGTAATAGTTGGAAGAATGTTGTTGTTGACACAGCATCAGTCAAACAAACCTTGCCACAGACAATTTGACATTGCTGCTGGTTTCTTGAACCTAAAGATTTAGGTTTAATGCACGTTTTTTCACATCTCCATTGGAACCCGACTAATGAAGTGCCAAAGCCCACATAGTTTGATCAGTAAGGTGTGCAGGAAATGTGCATAAGAATCAAAACCAAACCAAAAAAAAAATGAAGCAATCTTGTTTGCAATTTCTTCTAGGCCACCCCAGTAAAACAACTTTTCTGGGTGCAGGAGAAGCCTTCTTTTGTAAACTACAAGCTGTAGCTTACATAGGACTACATGCTAGATCTACTGAAAGCACGAGCGACAGGCCCAGTGCTTCTCCACCCCTGGAGGGGGAGATTAAAAAGGAGACCCATTGCTTTGCCTTCTATGGGCAGATTACAATTGGCAATTTAATAACTCATTTAAAAATACATAATTCGATCAAGAGTGCCCAATATGTTTACAACTTTAATAGACCTTCAAAATGAACAGCCAATTTTTTTTTTACTGAGGTTAAAACTTATGAATGGGAAAGCGTGTGGGACCCCTGGGCTATAATGCAAACAAGATTCCTCCATGTCACAGTGCAGAGTACAGTGTTACTAATAAATTCACACAAGGGAAGCGTTAAGCAGGTGGTAAACTGTGAGCATAGGAATTGTGGTTCTTTTTATTTACAATAAAAAGGGGAGAAGGAGGGATCCACTTATTTGTGTGGAAAGCAAAGCTTGTGAGAATTACCCAAGTATAAAACGGACACAAGAATGCTACAAGTATCATAAATAAAAGAATGCAATACAAACATCAGCATTTATTCATATCCAACTTTTAGCAAATGACAAAATAAAGTGTCTTTTCTTGCTGAAATTACACAACAGCTGGCAAAAAAGTGCTAAAATAGAAGCACCCATGCACAAACAGATAAAAAGAAAGAAAAAAATAAAATAAAAAAAACACAAACACACAAACCTCATACTACAAAAATTGGAAATGCATCGTTTAACATCCTCTCATTTAGGAAGATGAGTATCCAGACTGCTTTGCTTGGAATGTTGGATTGGAAGCAAGGTGGACAGCAAACACTTTGTTCACATTTTTAAACAAAATGAGTAAAAAGGAGTCATGCAGTTAGTGAACGCTGCGTTCAACCACTAATGAAATATTACGGCTCACTTCTTGTTCTACCTCACGGCTGCCAAAGGGTTCCCCTGGTGCACTTTGCTAGAGTGGCCCACATGGCAATTTGAAGGTAAACTTTTAAAAAGTGCATACAGAAAAGTACGATATTAAGAACAAAGAAAAATAAAAAAAATTATATGGTCCTATGAGCGTGGTCCCAAAAACAGAACTGAGCGTCTGACAAATAAGAGAAACTCTCCACGAGCTTCTTTTACTTAGGTCTTAGATTAAATACAGATACCCTCTGAACAGTTCTTTAGATTTCTTCAAAAATGCTCCTGATATTCCACAAATGGTGCTTGTTTAGGTTAATATTTCTGTTACATGCGTGCGTTGAATTTTACTTGTTATCCAAGCGTAGCAGCTGCTCCTTACCATTAATTGTTAAGGACTTTAACTGGCCATCTTCTTCAACTTCAATTCGTTCCTGACCATTCTCAACAATCCTGCAGGACCAAAACAAAGGGTCAGAGAAGCAAAGGGATTATGGTAATCCAAGAAAAGAAACACCCAAAATTGTTACCAAAAAAAAAAAAACTTTCAACTCTAGCAGCATACAGGAGAATAAGGTTTATTTCATAGAAGAAATGTTTTATGGGAGGTGATACATTGCTTCTCTTCTGCTGTTCGCTAGAAATACTGCGCCATTTTGTGCATGAGGCCTATTTATAGAAACAAAATGGCGCAGTATTTCTAGCGAACGGCAGAAGAGAAGCAATGTATAACCTCCCATAAAACATTTCTTCTATGAAACAAACCTTATTCTCCTGTATGTTGCTAGAGTTGAAAGTTTTTTGTGTCCGCTGACACCCGACCCAATCCGATAAAAAATCCGACGGATGGCGATACGTCCCCATCCATCCATGGCAGATTGGACATGCTGTCCGTTTTCATCAGATCTCCCCATAGCAGACAGCGGCGCTGCACAAGCCCCTCCCTGCTCAGTGAACAGAGAGGGACTTGTCATCCGCCGGCTCAGCGGAGATCTCTCCCGTTGAGCCGGCGGACTCTGTAGCGACACGCCTGTGTGGGAGCGGCCTTAAAAGGTGCCTTTGTTTTGTTTTTCAGCCTGCAAAACAAAAATACTCATCTAATCAAGTACACCTGTAAATATTTATGTTTGCATAAAAGAGGTGCTTTTACAGACACACAGGTCCTAGAAGACAGCAGGGATCACTTAACTTGCAGCTTCACTTCCCCATTCCCTTACCGAAGATGGAGACGGCAGCACCCAAGGAACAGATCCGCTTCGGGTGCCGACATCGCGGGCGCCCTGAACAGTATCCTAATCTTAAAAGTCAGCAGCTGCAGTATTTGTAGCCGTCGGTTTGATTATTTTTTTCGGCGGCTAGGTTGCCTACTCCTGGACTAGGGACTATGGGCTGTGTGCGCATAGGGTAGCACCCACATGACTGCAGCTAAAGTGCACAGCTTGTTCCAAAAGTACAGAAGCGGGGCTCAAGAACACTAAGAGAATGTTGCAAAGAGGCAGAAAAACATAGTAAAACAAATTTAATGAAAAATGGATCACATGGTCGTTAAAAGAGCAAGTTCACCTTTACCGAAAATGTATAAATTGAACTTAGACTTGACCCATCCCGCTATACCCGAGTCCAACGATCCCCCTCTGTGAGACGTCGGTATGTTGCTTTACTGGTCCAGGGATTGAAGTATCCAGTATGAAAGGGACAGGCTAGGCGGGTTCAGATTGGTCATCGCCGCCAATGTAACTCATTAGAAGGACTCATATCCATACACGCTGAAAGGTACAGATAGGAGATTAAGCCGCGGGGATTTGAAATCCCCAGACAAGTGAAGCAGCAACCCAGTGTCTCACACCGGAAAGGATGGTGAGGGGGTCCAGTGTAAGTTCACCTTAGAGATTTAAGCAGTGGTTGGGTATGGATTATATTAGAGAATAAGGATATAGTTTTTCATCACTTTAAGGCATTACTAGTTAATGCTACCAGTCAGCTGGGTATATTCAAACATGACACTCTACAAAAACCTGGCATTTTAACAGAAATTCAAGATAAATAAGGACACTTTTAGACACAAGGTTTTTACTAGAGAACTGGTGTCATGTTCCGACCATGAAAAGGTTGTGGAGTCCTGAATTTCACATGCTGCATGGCTGTTTTTATGAAGCCGGCTTTCCACAAAAGTTGGCAGATTTACCACTGCTTTAACTGGAACATAATCCAGGCAGACCTTAATAAAGTTCCCATAGCAAAGGACAAACAAAACACTATTAACGCTGCATGTAAATATTTGTGCTATTAGATAAGAAAACCAAAAGATCCCTTTGTATTATTCTTGCCTGTCAGAAATCTCCACTTGCTAGATAGACAAACATCAGCTACAAGGCAATTCCCGTTCGGCTCAGTTCACACTGCTGCAACATGGGATCCAACGTGAGACCCCCAAGTCACACGACATGTCAAATTCAATGCTTTCCTATGAAAGCCATCTTAACTGACACTACACACACTTAGTCACTCCAACTTTATAAAAGGTTCCTGCACTACTTGGTCCAACTTGGGTGTGATTTAAGCTCTTGTACAGTCTCCTTAATAGCATCCAAGTCTGAAGAAAGTCACAGGCAAAGTCGTGCAACTTTGCAGTGGGAGACGAGCCTTACTCAGCATTACAGTATATTTTATTATGAGAGGTCCATATGTCAACTGAAGGCAGAACCTTTTACAGATCGTTCTACAGTTAATTTTAACTGTTAAAGCTGGACTCAGCTGAACTAAAGAAAAGAAAATCCTTTTGCAGTGGGAGGATTTAGGGAATAATAATAAACATGGTCACACCTCCCCCAACTTGTTTGAATGGCAGGGTTCTTCATGCTGCACCATACCATTTTCTTTTGGTGCAGCTGTGTGTCCCTATACACACACACACACACACACACACACACACACACACACACACACACATTATCCATTCACAGGGATCTGTGCACAGAAAGACTACAGCCATCAGCAGAGGGCCTCCAAGATATCAATGGAGCACAAGTGTGGTGCATATCAAACTCATATTTGCTTGGTTTAAGTGAAAGTACTTTTACACCAGACAAGGAATCTACAGAAATACACATGGCATTTCTACTGTTCACACAGCACAACTGCTGTAGATCCTTCATTCAAATTAAACTACCTCGGCATCTAGTACATGGGATTAAACGAGATACTCTTTGATAAGCTTAAAAAAGGACCATTCCTTGGGGAAGCACACTGACAATAACCTTTACCCTTTATTAAAAGGTTTTAATATTGAAAGGCTAGAGCAGAGGTTTAAGCATTTAAAAAAAAAAAAAAAAAAAACCCTGCATTAAACATTTAACGCCCATTTCACAGCACATCTTAAACATTTGACCCTGTGCTTAGCACACACCTTCTGAGCTAAATAATACAATACCTTTTTGTTGTAACTTTCCGGCCATTAATAATTTTGCTTGATGAGGAAACCGATTTGAAGTTGCCCATTCCTGAACCACCAAATGACGAAGAGGAGAATGAGGTAAAGCCGCCATGTCCAATGGAACCAAATGATGTAGTAAAACCTTAAAAAAAAAAAAAAAGGACCAGTTTAGGAATATAATATATATATATATATATATATATATATATATATATATATATATATATATATATATATATATACACACACACACACACACACACATACACTATTAGGCCTTGGTCACACTGGAAGTACTTAAGTGTACGCTCGTGAAGGGTTGCGTTTACGACGCAGCCGCTGCCTCCCAACTGGCACCAAATGGGACTGCTTCCATAGGGATGCATGAAACTCCTGCATATCCCTGTTTGGGTAAAGCATGACTTGCCACGGGCATACACTTTAGTACCAACAGTGTACATAAGGCCTTAAAATCATGGCTATAAAAAAGGTGAATCAATTCTGTGTTCAAGACAGACTAAGGTGCCCATTTATGAAAACAAGATGAGCTGGGATCGCAGCTCACCTCAGGTCATTCGCAGTTTATGAAATGGAGATCAGTGAAGAACATGTGCCGATCAACTCCTCACACAGAAAATCTGTCATTGACAGAAATGGCCAGTTTATGAAGGTGCAATCTTGGCACCTCACTGGCGATCTGTCAGAATTTTCCTTCCCAGATGTGGAGAATCGGAGAGAGAAGAGAGAATCCCCGGAGAACTGAGGAGGAAAGTTATTGACTTTTACTCAGACCCCCAGAGAGTAAAAGCCTCCCTACCTTTCACAAAATGCCCCAAAACCAGGAAAAGCAGGTTAGAAACACTATAAATATAGGTTATCTACATAAAATGAGGTGTAGAGGAAAGTGGTCTCCTCTGAGAATGCCCGTGTACTCAGCAGTGGCAATTCACCTCTGCTTAATATAAAAGAGACACCTGTGTTTACCCATTTTCTGTCACTGTAATCGCACGAGATTACAACAACAAGAACCCTTTCTCAGTGGGGGGCATCGGCAGTAAAGCCCCGCTATTTTTAGTAGCACTTTTCCGTAGTTTTTGCTGCGCTATTCGGCTGCTAGCGGGGCGCTTTTTAACCCCCGCTAGTGGCCAGAAAAAGAGTTAAAACCTTCCACAAAGCACTGCTGCAGTAGAGGTTCAGCGGCGCTGCTCATTGATTTCAATGGGCAGGGGAACTGTAGGAGCGATGTATACACCGCCTCAAAGATGCTGCTAGCAGGACTTTTTTTAAGCGTCCTGCCAGCGCACCACTCCAGTGTGGAGGCGAGGGCTTTCACACTGGAGTGAAAGGAGCAGCTCTCTCAAGGCGCTTTGTTTAGCGCTATAGCGCCTCAGTGTGAAAGGGGTCTTACAGGAGGCGTTCTACACAGGTCAAAGAGTTGGTAGATTGCTTCACTACTAAACTAAGAAGTGATACACACCATTTTAGAAAAACAGGCAATCACTTCTGAGAATGCTGGAGAACGCCGCAGCGTTATATTTCATTATGATAAAATATTAAAAAATAAACAAACCAATGACCACGGGGAAGGGGGAAATCAAAAATAAGAGACAACTGAATGAGAATTGGTGGGAAAAGGAAAACATTTAAAAAGTTATAAAACCTGACAGTTTAGAAGGATCTCTACAAAATCTGGTCTAGTAGCACATTATTCTTCTATTGATAATGACACCTATACCATCAAAGGCTATACAGTTCAGTTGGCATGTTGAGGATACATGCACTAATCAAATGTCAAGGTTATTTAAATGTCCAAAGTGTGCCCTACCTGAATCAAATGGAGAAAAGCCTGTGGAAAATCCTGGAAATCCTCCAAAAGCTGAGAAAAATGACCCTCCGGGCCTGTTTCTGCTTCCTCTATGGCCTCTTCTATTTCCAAAGAAGTCATCAAAAGGATCCTCTACACACAGAAGATTTAAAGAAAAAAAAAAAAAAGTCAGAATTACAAAAAAAAAAAAATAATAATAATAAAGCAAATAAAAGTGAGACTATTTTTAAGTAGCTTTGTATGTGTGCCTTCATCCAGCAATCCGCTTTTTTTTTTTTTTTTAAACTGTCTCAGATCAAGACACCTCTGAAATAATTGTTAACCCCTTCATGACTGGGGTCAACACAAACCTAAACACCCAAAACACAATTTTGACATGTTCGTAAAAATGTACATATAAATCGCAACCAATTTGTGTATCCAGGTAGATTACAGATGTTTTTTTCAGGGCAAATTGGTCTTTTATTTGGTGGTAAATAGTGATCATGATTTTGTCTTATTACGAAAGGAATAGTGTAAAAAAAATAATTTTTAAACTTTAGCCATATATTTTAATGCCATTACCATGATCCACCACCAAAAACAATTTGCAAAATACAAGAATTCCCCCCCCCTAGCAACTCAATGTCTATGCTCACAGGTTCCCTATTACCAAACATAACAATTCAGTTACAGGCAACATCGTCTCTTGCCAGCTTTTCATTTCTCTAGCCGTCTCCAGTGGTGAGATTTTCCTGAATGGTACCTTGCTCTGCTGTTTCTGACTACCTTGAAGTTTTAAAAAATCTTAAGCAAAGTTGCATATGACAGTAAACCAAACCGGTCATGTGACAAAGTGACATATAACAATAAATCAAAAATGTCATGCAAGCATGAATTGAGTCCTTATAAGAATATTTCTCCAAAAGTCCATAGGGTGAAAAGGGATTGTAAATATTCTATACTAGACGATCAAGGGATAATTGAGGTAAAAAGTCCAAATATATGGATCAGAGAAGCCATGGAACACCCACTGAGGTAATGGTGAAATGTTGGAAGGATGAGGCCCAAAATAGACACCACAGACACTCGTGATCCACCACCAACTGAATTGGCTGCTTATCAGAGGCAAGTATGTAACAAGCCTGTCAGATATCCAAATCTGCAACACTCCAGTTAGGCAGGGATGAATACAGGACCGCACTGGATGTGCAAAATGGGCCAATCCCAGAGGAAACGCCAGTTATACCCCAAAATGTAAAGACACTCAATAGTGTAATACAGTAAAGTATAGGGTTTATTTAAACGTAAAATCTGCACTTACAGCAAAAAGGATAAAAACATGTCCAATGTAAAAGCCGGCTGGCATGCGAGCGCCTGTCCACTAGCAATGACATCAGCACATAAACCTCCCGATGTATGTTTCGTCTCAGACGGTCTCATTGGGCATGACGTCCGAGACTAAACGTACGTCGGGAGGTTGACGTCATCGCTAGTAGACGGGCGTCCTCATGCCAGCCGGCTTTTACATTGGACATGGTTTTTACCCCTTTTTTTTTTTGCAAGTGCAGGTTTTACTTTTAAATAAACCCTATTTCACCATTACCACAGTTCCATGGCTTCTCCGATCCATATATTTGGACTTTTTACCTCAATTATTCTTTGATCGTCTGGTATAGAATATTTACAATCCCATTACTGTGTTTTCACCCTATGGACTTTTGGACTCATTTTCTTATAAGCACTGAATTCATGCTTGTATGACATTTTTGATTTATTGTTATATGTCACATGACAGGTTTGGTTTACGGTCATATGGCACTTTTTTCAATATTTTTTAGCACAGCCTTCACATTATTTTAATTGTTGTTATTTTCTGTGTTATCCCACGGCAGAGCTGCTGCTGTTTTTCCTTTAAGATTATTATTAATTTAGTTGGCGCTGTATTTTCCTATTTTTATACCTTGGCGTTTTGTTGGTTCCTGCCCACCTTGAATTAATGCCACCGCTTCCTGCTGCATTCTTCATATTAATAATGAACTTAAAAATACAGCAGGCAGTATGAATGTGCTGTTCATTATCACAGTCTCCAAGAGATAAGAAACTTAAATAGTTTGAAGTCCAACTCCAGACAAAAAAAAAAAGTAACCTTTGAACAGTATATATAGATATAGATATAGATATAGATATAGATATAGAGAGAGAGAGAGAGAGAGAGAGAGAGAGAGAGAGAGAGAGAGAGAGAGAGAAAGAATATATATATATATATATATATATATATATATATATATATATATATATATATATATATATATATATATATATATATATATATATAATCACACACACACTTGTATACGTACTGGCTTGTTTGTGGCTGCAGAACCACATTTTCAGCATATATTTGTAAAATGCAACAGGCAGGCTTTTTTGAATAAAGCAGTTAAGATTAGCCTGGTAAAATATGAAAAGCATAGTGCGCCACTAGCCGATGTGAAATCAGAAACCATTTGTGTAATATTTCAGAAGTTTAAAAATAGTCCTAAAAACAGAAAACAAGCTCACTATACATTCAATATATAATTCAAAACAATTATGAAAAATACATACCAAATAAATCAAAGGAAAATGGATCTCGTCCGCCAAAGAAGTCTCTAAAGACATCATCTGGGCTTCTGAATGTGAAACCAAAGTCAAATGGATGGTCGTAGTTACTTCCACCTAAATAGGTTACAAACAGGGACATGATTCAAAACAAACATCTATGCTTTACTACAAACTAGATTATAAAAAAGATACACAACATTCTTTGTTTTTCAATGTCTACAACCAGCATTAGTACAAAGTACAGAAAAAAAAATTATATTATATAAGCCATCAGTCAACAAAACAAGCATGTCACGATGAAGTCAAAACGTGGAAAATAAAAAAATTATATAGAACTTACCACCACCACCTCCTCCTCCTCCACCAGTTAACCCTTCTTTTCCATATCTGTCATAGATGTCTCTCTTCTTGGCTAAAAATAAATAAATTAATTAATAAATGAATGATGCAGGTGTCCCCCCCCCCCCTATAAAAACAACAAACAAAATAATGCTTTTATCTTCCCTCTTAGCAAAAGGGAGAATTGATAAGCAGTCCAAGGTTTGACTACCTCAAAGCTCCCAGAGATCAACAAAAAGAAGCCTATTTCACACAGGTATTAAATGAGCTTATTAACCGCTTGCCAACTGCCGCCCGAACTTGTACGTCGGCAAAATGGCACAGACCGGCAAATGGGCGTACATGTATGTCCCTTTAAATTTGCCACCGTGCTGCGAGCTCTGTGATCGTGTCCGCCAGTGTCCCACCATCGGGTCACGGAGCTGAGAAACAGGGAGATGTCAGTGTAAACACAACATCTCCATGTTCTTCCTAGAAACATGTCACTGATCGAATGCTGCTCCCGATGAGAGGAAGCAATCAGTGACGTGTCGCTCGTAGCCACGCCCCCCAACCGTTAAAATCACTCTCTAGGACACACTTGACCCCTTCCTAGCCCCCATATTGGTTAACCCCTTCACTGCCAGTCACATTTATACAGTAATCAGAGCACTGAATGCTGTATAATTGAATGGTCTTAAAATAGCGCCAAAAGTGTCCGCCATAAATGTCGGTCATGGGAAGAAAAAAATAAAGTAACAGATCGCCACCATTACTAGTTAAAAAAAAAAAGCCACAAAACTACCCCCTATTCTATAGACACTATAACTTTTGCGCAAACTAATTAAAATACGCTTATTGCGATTATTTTTTACCAAAAATATGTAGAATACGTATCGGCCTAAACTGGAAGAAAAAAAAAAACGTTTAATATATTTCTGGGGTATATTATAGCAAAAAATATTGCTTTTTTACTGGAAAAATCTGAAGTTCCATTTTTGGGCGGCACTCCGCTTTAAGGTTTACAAAATGCACATTCTGTAAAACTAAACATGTCAACACCACTCGTCATATTTCCCTAAATGCTGAATCGTTTACTGATCTCTATGAAAAAAACTAACAGGAGGAAAGCATGGTGGGAAAAAAAAATATATATATACTTACTATCTGACAACACTTCATAAGCCTCAGCAACTTCTTTAAATCTCCTTTCTGCTTCATCTTTATTCTCAGGATTTTTATCTGGATGCCACTTAAGTGCTAATTTTCGGTAGCTATAATATGTATATAAGAAGAAGAAGAAAAATAAAAACACCATCATGAAGTTTTGTACATCAAGTAACAAACATATGTGAATCTATAGTGTCTTTCATACACTGTATCTGGCAATTAAAATATAAGATTTATTTTTTTGACTGAACATTGCAGATGCATACATACCAGACATGGATTCAAAACATTTAGGCCACTTTCACACCGAGGCGCTTCTAAACTGCCAGTAAAAACACTGGAGCGCCTTTGAAGAGCTGCTCAGGCACTTTTGAAGAGCTTTCCATTCATTTCAATGGAGAGGGGAGTTTTCACATCCCTGCCAGCACACTGCCCCAGTGTGAAAGCATTCATTGATTTTAATTGAGATAGGTTTTTGTGAGCTTTTTAGGTGCTGTTTTTAGTGTGAAAGCGCATGAAAAGCGCCTCAGTGTGAAAGTGGTCTTAGGATACTTTCACACTGCAGCGCCCGGCCCTTAGCAAAAAAAAAGCTGCTAGTTTTTGCGGCGCTTTTAACCTCCACTAGCGGCTGAAGGGGTTAAAAGCGCGCGTTCTGCAAGAAAATCCGAAGCAAGCAATGGGAAGGGCATTTTGGGAGCATTGCACTCCCAAACAGCCCCAAAGATGCTGCTTGCAGGACTTTTCCCAACGTCTCGCAAGCGCATTGCACCAGTGTAAAAAGTCACAATGAAATGAATGGTTTTCAGGAGCTATTTAGAGGCCATTTCTAGCGCTAAAACGCCTGAAAATTGCCTCAGTGTGAAGCCAGCCTAAAAAGGGACACTTTATCAATGACAGTTTGAATTAATATTCTGTAACAAGAGAACATACATTTCACAATAATTATGCTGCCAAAATGAGTGTGTGCTGTAATCTGCCTCCAGCATTTTCCCCGTTTCTTCTTGCTGGCGGCATTCTGTTGCAGTAATTGCATGTAAAAAAAAATGCAACAGGCTAGTCAGATAGAATAACTTGGGTACAACCAGCATGGATCGAATATCAGCTGGTCCCTGTTGAACTGGCTGAGATTTGATCCATCTACGGCCAGTTTAACACTCCTCTCCCCTTGGCAGAAATAACACTGGATGCTTGGAAACGAGTGTAACATGTTCAGGTGCATCAAGCGCTTGGGCATTAATGAATTACACTGGCCAGAATAAATTTTAATGACCAAAATAAAATTATTAAACGCTCAAGTGCTAAAAAGCACATGGCGCCTTAACATGCGCTTTTTGGGCAGAAAGAAGCGATTGACGCACAACTTTTCTTCTCCAGGACAGTGTTTTTATTTTAAGCCCCCAATGTCTATTCCTCTAAATGCCTAGAGTGCATCCAGAAAGTATTCACAGCGCTTCACTTTTCCAACCGTTATGTTACAGCCTTATTCCAAAATGTATATTAATTTGACAAACAATACCCCATAATGACAAATGTGAAAGAAGGTTTGAAATCTTTTTAATTAAAAAAAAATTGCAATGAAAAAAAAAATCTCATGTACACAAGTATTCACAGTACGTTGTTGAAGCACCTTTGGTACCAATTACAGCCTCAAGTCTTTGCGTACGATGCTACACGTTTGGCACACCTATTTGCCGGACCTCTCAAGCCCAATCAGGTTGGATGGGGAGCGCCGGTGCACAACCATTTCCAGATCTGTCCAATCGGTTAAAGTGGGCCACTCAAGAACATTTACAGAGTTGTCCCATAGCCTCTACTTTGTCATCTTGGCTGAGTGCTTAGGGTTGTTGTCCTGTTGGAAGATGAACCTTCGCCCAAGTCTGAGGTCCAGAGCACTCTGGAGCAGGTTTCCATCAAGGATGTCTCTGTACATTGCTGCATTCATCTTTCCCTCGATCCTGATTAGTCTCCCAGTTGCTGCCGCTAAAAATCATCCCCACAGCATTATGCAGCCACCACCATACTTCACCGTAGGGATAGTATTTGGCAAGGTGATGAGCAGGGCCTGGTTTCCTCAAGACAATGCGCTTTCCATTCAGGCCAAAGAGTTCAATCTTTGTTTCTCATGGTCAGAGTCCTCTAGGTGTCTTTTGGCAAAATCCAGGCAGGCTGTCATGTGCCTTTTACTGAAGAGTGTAATGCGTCAGGCCAATCTACTGTACAGGCCTGATTGGTGGAGTGTCGCATTGATGGTTGTTCTGCTGGAAGGTTCTCCTCTCTCCACAGAGAAACGCTAGAGCTCTGTCAGTGACCATCAGGTTTTGGTCACTTCCCTGACTCAGGTCCCTCTCCCCCGATCGCTCAGTCTGGCAAGGCAGCCCACTATGAAAAGTCCTGGTGGTTCCAAACTTCTTCAATTTATGGATGGAGGCCACTGTGCTCAATGGGACCTTCAATGCTGCAGAAATTTTTCTGCACCCTTGTCCAGATCTGTGCTGATACAATTCTGCCCCAGAAGTCTACAGACAATTCCTTGGACTTCATGGCTTGGTTTGTGCTCCAACATGCACTGTTAACTGCGGGACCTTCTTTAGACAGGAGTGCCCCTTTCCAAACGATGTCCAATCAGATGAATTTACCCAAGACGGACTCAAGTTGTAGAAACATGATCGATGGAAACAGGATGCACCTGAGCTTAATTATGAGTGTTGTGGCTGTGGCCGGGTTTACACTGGTCCGACAAACGCTCCTACATTGGGAGCTCATGTCGCATGACGTGTGAAAATCAATGTTCCGCTATGAGAGCCGTCTTAAATGGTCCGACACAAGTCGGTCCGACTTTCAAAATGCTCCCTGTACTACTTTGGTCCGACTTTGATCCTACTTCAGCCCATTAATAATATCATTAAAGTCGGATCAAAGTCAGATCCTTGTTCTTGCCATCCGACTTTTGACATCCGACATGCGATTACAGCAGCGCGATTACAGCAGCAGTGAAAGGAATTTATCTCACACACTAGGATTGTTTTGATTGAACAAGTCAGACTATCACAAAGTCGGATCAAAGTAGTATCCTGTTCATGCAAGTCAGATGGATGTAGGACCGATGTCGCAGAGCAAAGTAGGATGAAAGTCGTACTACTGTCGTATAGTGTGAACCCAGCCTGTATGTGTGATTTTTTTCGTTTTATTTTTAATAAATGTGCAAAGATATCAAACAAACTTCTTTCACGTTGTCATGGGATATGGTTTGTAGAATTTTTGGAAAATAATGAATTCAATCCATCTTGGAATAAGGCTTTAACATAACGGGGGGGGGGGGGGGGGGGGCGAGTGTCCGTACTTGTAATTGGTGCAACTCTAGCACACAAAATAAAAACAAAACGCAATTTATAACACTGCAGAAAACAGACAACGCAAATGTCTACTCACGCTTTCTTAATGTCATCTTGTGAGGAATTTCTAACGACACCCAATACTTCATAATACTCCACCATGATGTAAAAGGAAAGTATAAACCTGCAATTTATGTAAGTAAAAAAAAATAAAATAAACATAATATCCAAGTAACGACAGTCAAACTACGAACAGCATGTCATCTGTTACAAACTGAATCTGGGGAGCGACTCATGTTACAGACTATCTGAAGGTTTTCTTTTGAAAAAGAATTGGAGGTACTTAAAAAGCTGAAGTTTGTCAACCTGACAAGCAAGTAGAAGTATTCTAGATGAGGTTTATAAGCCTCAATGTAGGAAGCAAACATTTTAGAAATGCAGTCTAACAGCAATGCTGCAGTATTTTAGGTCATGCTTTGACCTGCTGCATGTGATGAGTAAAGATCTATACAGATACACCATGAACAAAGCCAACAAGCATAAAACACAGTCATGCCTCTAATCAATGCCACAGAATTGCTAGCTAGTACTAATACTTTTAGGCCTAATGCTCCCCTGAACGCTTTTTCCCCTAGCCCCCCAATTTATTCTGCCCATCAGAATGAACGAGCCCTCAAGTGCTAAACGTATCTAGCATTTCGGGGAGTCATGCATTATTTCCTTTTTATAAACTCCCCTCCTGAACAAGCTGGTGATGGGGTATAATCTGTACAGGTTTCTCTTCCAATATGCCTGTGTGCACACATGGACACAATAGGGTAACAGAAGTGCGTTTACAGGCCGGAAAATAAAAAGCCAACTGCCTCTATAAGCGAGGTTGATGAGCCCTTATTGTTTCAAAATCCTAAGAATAAGCAACACGAACAGCTAAACAGGATTTCTATTTATTGAATGCAGCAGAATCAACATTGGATATTACATTTTAGTGTGTGCTGGGTTCAATATTTGGGGGGGGGGGGGGGGTAAGGGGACGGCATTTAAAATGTTCAGCACCTCTAATCTATAAGCACACAAGCATACTTAAAATGTCAACACATTCAATGGAAATTCAGCTGAGTAAACATGCGGATATGGCCGATAGCGTGGTTTAAAGTCCACTACTAGCCATGCGTTATTCAAGGTGCAACTGTCTACAGAGAAGTCAAACACACACATCTTGAGCAAAATGAAAGGAGAAAAATTGTTAACGCAGCCAGATAACGCAGCAAGGCTTCATGTATACAGAGCCTAGTTTAACCAATTCAGCCCTTGAAGGTTTTACCCCCTTAATGACCAGGCCATTTTTTGCGATACGGCACTGCGTTACTTTAACGGACAATTGCACGATGTTGTACCCAAATAAAATTGATGTCCTTTTTTCCCCCACAAATAGAGTTTTATTTTGGTGGTATTTGATCACCTCTGCGGTTTAACATTTTTGAGCTATAAACAGTCATTTTTGAATAAAATTGTATTTATTTTTTTACTTTCTGGTATAAAACATTTATCCATCTCTAATCTCTTCATTGGCTTAGACCAATATGTATCTTGCTACATATTTTTGGTAAAGAAAAAAAAATCCAAATAAGCGTATAATGATTGGTTTGTGCAAAAGTTATAGCATCCAATGCCTCGTTTCCACTGAGCGGATCAGTACGCTATTTGGGTGTTTCCATTATGAAAGCGTGCCATAAAAGCGAACCGTACCGCACCATTCTGGGTCCTGCTTCAGATGTGGGGCCATAGAGAATGGAACGGTTCCATTAGGGCGGACCTACAAATACATCTCACTGATTGGTGGATGTGCTAGGCTTTTTTTCTAAACCTTGCATGGTCCCGGATGGTCCAAATTGCAGTGGAAATGCTCTGCAGAATAGACTGGACCATTCTAACCCGTTCCATTCTAAGCGAACCGATCCGCTCAGTGGAAACGAGGCATATAACTATGTGAAAGATGCATGGCAATTTTTTTATTTTTTTTTTTACTTGTAATGGTGGCAATCGGTGACATTTCAGACACCAAGTGACACTTTTTGGGGACCAGCGACACCAATATAGTGATCAGTGCTTAAAAAAATAATAAATGCACTGTCACAGTATGACACTGGCAGAGAAGGGGTTAACAGGGGTGATAAAAGCATCAAGTGTCCCCTAGGGAGGTGCCTACTCTGTGGGGGACGGATATCCTGGAGGAAGAGAGATCAGTTTTAGCTTAGCTGAAACACAAGATCTCTTTTGCTCCCTGACAGATCAGCGGTTTGCCTTGTTTACATACCACTGCACACAGACCACTGAATTGGCGGGTTTGCTCATGGCGGACCCGCTGATTGGCTCCCGCTGTGTCCACAGTGGTAGTGGTGTATGCCCCGTGCACAAAATCACATACAGGTAGGTGATTTTGTGCAGCCGGACCGCCTTGTATAGGTGGTGGGCAGTTCGGAAGCAGTTGACCTCTTCATATCTGGGCCATTTGCGACGCTTTGCTTCTACATGTAAAAATGTATCTTTTTTGCTCGAAAATTACTTTAAACTCCCCCCCCCAAACATTTTCTTTTAGCAGAGACTCTGTACGTTGCAATTTTATGTCACAAATGTATTTGTGCAGCGGTGATTCAAACGCAAAAAAAAAAAAAAATCATCAACGCTAGCCAAATTTTTCGATATAATGTAAAATATGCGGCACCGAGTAAATAGATACCCAACATGTCACGCTTTAAACGTACGCCTGCCCATGGAGTGGCGGAAAACTACGGTGCTTAAAATTCTCCATAGGCGACATTTTAAAACGCCTTTACACGTTACTAGTTGAGTCGCACAGGATGTCTGGTGTTAGAATTATTGCTCTCAAGTTTGCGACAATACCTCATGTGTTGTTGAGCTGCCATTAACAATATGCGTGCAGGAGCAACGTATGCATTCACATTTGAGCGTAAGCACAGTGGAATGGGGGTGCTTTACCTTTTTTTATATTTAGACAAAAATATTTTTCTTCACTTTTTTTGTACTAACTTTATTGCTATCACAAAGGAATTTTCAGCTTTCAGAGCTGTCCCACTTCTTTTTTTAATACGTTTTTTATTGTTTCATAGATCTGCATTTACATCACTTCGCAATATCACATTGTTTCACCAAGTTTTTTTCCATTTCATATTCATAAATGCAAATAAATCAATATACATCGCAGAGCTGTCCCACTTTGAATGACAACAGTCATGCAACACACAAATAAAACCGGTGTCTTTGAGACCAATAGAGACAAATTTCAATCCTAATGGCCTTTTCCGATCAGCCTCTGTAGAAGAGGAGTGTTGTAAAACCGTCAGCTGCTGATCGGTGTATTCTGCCAGCGGAGGGGTCATGTTGTCAGAATATAATGGCAGTTGATTGGGGAATTTTCTCACTTTTGCAATCTGCTCACTGGCTGTTAAAAAAAACTAACTACAGGCCCAACTTGAGGTCTGTTGGAGGGTGTTGGCCTTTTCAAATTAAAAAAATAAAAACAACCATTAGAGCAAAAGTCAGCCATTCAATTAAAAACATTGTGCTAAAAACAGTTAAAAAAAAAAAAACAGAAAATAGTTTCAGCACCACGGAGAGCTACATTTGGCGAGTTTTTGTTCAGGTCACTGCTAGCCAGCTTTACATAATAAACAGCGGGTATAGAAAAGAATCATGACCCCCCCCCCCCCCCCCCCCCCCCCAAATATTTACATCTACAGAAATAGTCAGAAATAAAAAATAAAGTCAAAAACAATCACCAAGCTGGAAAAAGGATCACCCCCTTTTGCTTTAAATTACAGCCTTTAGTCTGTTAGAATATGGTCTCTACTGAACTTTGCAATATTTGCCCACTCTTTGCAGAACTGCTCAGGTTCAGTTAAAATTTGATGGTGACCATTTGTGGACTGCAGACTTCAAGTCATTCTACAGATATATAATGTGGTTTAAAGTGGTTAAGCCACTATATAAAATGTATATCATCCCATCTGATATACATCGCTGTGTCCTCCGGTGCTGTATGAAAAAAGGGATTTTTTTATCTCATCTTAGAGCTTTTCCAGGTGGTCATGTGACTCCTCAGCTCTTTCCTTCTCCCAGCGAACAGCTATGGTGGGAGGGGTCAAGAAATCCTGACGACATCAGCTGGGAGGAGAGAAACAGAGACCAGCAGTCACGTGAGCGCAGGGAGATGCTCTGAGATAAGGTAGAGACCAGCATAGTTTTTATACAGCAGATGGGATGGTATACATACATTGTTTTGTATAGCAGCAGGGCGGGCAGTGTCTTGAGCCGACAGGTAGGGAGAGAGCAGGGATCCGGATGACAGAGGCACATATAATGACCACAGTAAGGACTCATCAGCCATGATAAACCATGGTCAGTTTACAGGGGGGAGGGCAGGGCCAAATAAGGCTGGGTTCACACTACGATTTTCCCGTCCGTCAGCCGCATACGATTTATATGAAAAAACGCATGCGGTTGAAACGGACGTAAACGTATGGAACGCACATATGTGCGTTTTCCATTGACTTTAATGTTAAAAAAAACGTATGCATACGATTTGCAATGCATTGTCTATGTATGCGTTTTCCCGTACGTTTTCAATACTGAAATCATATGCGGCTGACGGACAATCGCAGTGTGAACCTAGCCTAACACCCCCCCCCCCCCCCCCCAAAATTAGTCTTTTTGTTTATAGCGCAAAAGATTAAAAGCGCAGAGGTGATCAAATACCACCAAAAGAAAGCCATCTGTGGGTGGGAGGACATTGATTTTATTTGAGTACAGCATCGAGTAACGCAGTGCCATATCGTAAAAAAAAAAAAAGAAGAAAAGAGGCCCGATCATGAAAGGTGACCTTCTCATCC
Source organism: Rana temporaria (assembly GCF_905171775.1). Lineage (NCBI taxonomy): Eukaryota > Metazoa > Chordata > Amphibia > Anura > Ranidae > Rana > Rana temporaria. The sequence goes on from NC_053493.1 coordinate 71,918,196, forward strand.
TTAAGTGGTTACGGGAACAGGATCAATTTGTTTTTATTTTAGGGCAACAATTTAAGTCTGGGCTCTGACTAGGCCATGCAACGTTCACCTTTTTCTCCTTCGATTCAGTAATTTTTTTTGCTGTTTATTTTGTCATGTTGGAAGGTAAACCCTCTTCCCATTGACAACTTTCTGGCAGAGGGCAGCAAATTTTTCTCAAGAATTTGATGGTATTTTGCCCCGTTCATTTTTCTATCTTGACAAGTGCTCCAGTTCCTGCTGCAGAGAAACACCCCCATGAGAGGATATTACTTCCATGCTTTATTGTAGGAATGTTATTTGGACGGTAAGCTGTACTGTTTCTGCCAGACATATCGTTTACGGTTGAGGCCAATCAATTCAATCTCATCTGACCACAACACCACCCCCACCCCCCCCCATGTGGCCTCAGAATCTTCTGAGTTAGTGACTGCATGTGGCCTTTCTTGGAGAGGCTTTTTTCTTACAACCCTTCCAATCAGGCCACATTTGTGGAGAATTTGAGATATTGTTTGTCACACAATGACTTCACACTCTTGTCAAACTCCTGCAACTGCTTCAGAGTTGCTGTAGGCCTCTTAGTAGCTTCTCTGACCAGTTTCCCTGGCTCTTTCATCCAATTTGGAACAGCCTGATCCAGGAAGGGTCTTGTGTTGTACCAAATACCTTCCACTTAAAGCGGATGTGCCATGGGAACAAAATATTAAAAGTCAGCAGCTACAAATACTGCAGCTGCTGACTTTTAATAATAGGACACTTACCTGTCCTGGAGTCCAGCGCCGATCGCAGCAGAGCACGAGCGATCGCTCGTCACTCTGCTGCTCCCCCCGCCATCCACGCTGAGGGAACCAGGAAGTGAAGCCGCAGCGCTTCACTGCCCGGTTCCCTACGGCGCATGCGCGAGTCGCGCTGCGCCCGCCGATTGGCTCACACGCTGTGTGCTGGGAGCCGAGTGTTCCCAGCACACAACGGGCGACAGACGGGATGTGACGGAATGCCCGTCTTTCGCCCGTATCGTGTGGCCGGAAGTGGGTGCAAATACCTGTCTTTAGACAGGTGTCTGCACCCCCCTCCCCCCTGAAAGGTGTCAAAAGTGACACCGGAGGGGGGGAGGGTTCCGATCAGCGGGACTCCACTTTAGGGTGGAGGACCGCTTTAATGGACTTCACGGTGCTTCTAGGCATTGATAAAGCCTTTGAAGAGGTTTTGTATCCATCTCCTGATTTGTGCCTGTCCACACAGTTATCCAGGAGATCTTTGAAAGTGCCTTGCCACCCATAGTTGATTGTTTGCTTCAGTTGCACTACCAGGTACTGAAATGCCCCAGGAAAGTTCTCTTCATGCTGAGCTAATCAAAATGACCACAGCCAATCACAGTTGAAAGTCAAATGGCTTTGATGTAGTGATTTGGTACACCCAACTGAGTTTACAAGTCATTTTTAGGAGGGGTGATCCTTTTTCCAACTCAGTGATTCGGTTTTTGAATTTTCTTTAAAAATAAATATTTGACATGGTGGCGTTATAGCATTCATTCAGAAATTTTAAGTTGCATTGAGTAAATACAGCTGGATAAAACAAGACTGTCTTCATTCCAGATTGCAATGGGGGTGTTTTTTTTCTATACCCACTGTATGTACATAGAGCATAAGTGCCATGAATGTTCCACGGGAAAATAGATGTTTATTATACCCAAGTATAGGATTACAATTAGGCTAAGAACTTCCAATATTTGGCTAGAATTGTTTAGGTGGTCTTCTGTGAATGCTGCTTGGTGGTCTCCAACGCTTACCACTGGCTTCAGTATTTTCTAAAATCACTGATCCAGAACAGGTATAAGGTCATGCGACTTATTTCTGGCTTTAATACTTCCAAATCAGTGTAATATCCAAGAAAATAGAATTTTAGTAGAACTTAAAGTATTACTAAACCCAGGACCCTGCAATTACTATATCTTGTCTCCCACAGTATACAGAACATGGAATGCAATTATTTTAGCAAATATAAAACTGCTAAATACTCTGGTTAAAGTGTCTGGTTAAAGCTTGTAGGAGGCATTTTCATTCTACTCTGACTGTTCTATGAGGCTGCAGGACCCCTGACCCTCTGGACAGTGCCGATTGGCCTTGAGCTGATAACATGCACCCCCCCCCCCAAAAAAAAACCTCCAGCAATACACATCAAAACTCGGTTATCAAGAGATAAACTGGAGACAGTGGAAGAAGGGGAGGATCAGAGAAGACAAGATCAAATAGCCTTTTTACACAATGTGCAAGATTAACCCCTTAGATTCCACATTGAGTACAACAAGCATGCTTTTTGTCATATAGAGTGATTTTACTGTTGTGGGTTTAGTAACACTAAGGAGTTCAGCAATGGTAGTTGCCTTATTTCTCTCATGAACGTTTTTGGCAATACCTTTCTTGGAGAACACAGGAGTGCAATTTCGCACTTCTGTAACCCAGAGTCAGCTGACATTGGACTATTGCCCAAGGGAAAGATCCAAACTGGACACACAACTCCAACACTCTTGTCAAAAGCCTCCTTCAAAAAAGGAAAAATATTTGATCAACCAGATAACCAAACAAGGAAAGCTCTGAAGAAAGATTTAAAGCGGAGGTTCACCCTAAAACAATTATATATCATTCCATCCAGCATACTGCCGACATGTACAGTATGCTGTTCTTTTTTTGCTGTACTTATCGTTTTTCTTTTCTGCCTCCTGCTGGTAATAGGCATTCCTATTAAGAGGCGTAGATGATTGACGTGCGGCTAAGGCGCGTCCCGGAAAAAGCCGAGCTGAGACTCGGCTATATACGGCGCCTGCGCAGTCAGCGCCTAGTCTGTGCGCAGGCGCCGTATAGACCAGAGTCACAGTTCGGCTATTTTCGGAACACGTGACGCGCCTTAGCCGCAAGTCAATCATCTACGCCTCTTCATAGGAACACCTATTCCCCGCGGGAGGCAGAAAAGAAAAACAACGCTAAAACGGTAAGTACAGCGAAAAAAAAAAAAACAGCATACTGTACGGAATGATATATATGTGTTTTAGGGTGAACCTCCGCTTTAACCTTCACATTTAAATGTTAGTTTTAGTAACTATGACAGGCACTTTCACCAGTCTGCAAACCAGCGCATCAAAAAGTAAAGAGGGAATAAAAGTGACCGGTATGTGAAAAACTCAAAAGTACCGGTCCAAGAGTGAATTTTATTGCTGTGCATCAAGCGCGCTTTCTAAGCGATATGCGGAAAGTTGAAGGTCATGTTATGAAAATTCCTACAGTTCCAACACACCCACACAGCTATTTTTGTAGTCCATGGTGCTTCAGATACTCAAAGCTGCAGCTTGTGTTTAGACAGATTTCCAACAGCCAGACTGCAGCTTCAGAAGACAGGAAAACCAGAATTTAAATGCAAGCATAATACAAGCAATCGCAACATGTGAATGATGCATCAAAAAATAAATAAATTATAATTGTATATATATATATATATATATATATATATATATATATATATATATATATATATATATATATATATATATATATATATATATATATATATATATATATATATATTTCCCTCTGCAATTTTTTTATATATAGATGGAACATTGTTATACAACAGAGCGGGTGGCATGAATAGATTATAGTGGCTTAACACTTTAAGTTAAGAAAAATATTTAAATGAAAACGTTAAGGTTTTTTTACAAAAAAAATTATCTTTGCATGTAGAATTTTGGGGGTGAATCAGAATAGAAGATTAGATTTAACCATTTTATAACAGCCATTCTAATTGTGATCATTCAGGCCCATGGTTTTACCACCCTCTAAACCAGGCATATGCAATTAGCAGACCTACAGCTGTTACAAAACTACAAATCCCATGATGTCTCCGCCTCTGGGTGTCATGCTTAAGTCTTGCTATGCTTCATGGGACTTGTAGTTTGGCAACAGCTGGAGGTCCGCTAATTACATATCCCTGCTCTAAACCCTAAACCTAAAACCTGCATTACAGCCAGAGGTGGCCATTTACATGCCAAAGCACTCTGCATTGTGGCAAATTTAATGTACCACATCAAGTTGGCAGGCATCTGGCAAACTTAGCCATTTAAGTCAATAGGACTGTGCCACTGCTGCAAGTCAAATGCTTGGCCAGTGGTTGCAGCACATTAGTGCCAAGGAAGATCATTTTAACATGCCTAAATTAGGAACATAAATGTTAACTCAATATCAGTTTAATATGTTCCCTGTGCAAATATCACAACTTAAAAATACAGGCATATTTCATTGGTGAGCAATTTAGTTGAAGGGAAATGCTGGAAACACAATATGTGTTGGCAAAGAAAAGAGCAAAGACTAAAGTATAACTAAGCCTAGGTTCACACTGCTGCGAATTCAAAATCGCGGTAAAACCGCGATTTCGCGGCCGCGATTTTGCCCGCAATTTAATGTAAATCGCGGCCCGAAATTGCAAAAAGTAGTACAGGAACTACTTTTTGAAATCGCAGATGCGGCGTCGCACTGATTAGGACAGTGCCAATGCCGACAATTGCCGGCAAATGCCGCCGATTTGAGATGTGATTTGACATGTCAAAAAGCATCTCAAATCGTACCCAGTGTGAACCAGGGCTAAAGGCAAATTGTTTTTGTTATAATGGAGAGGGATTAGTACCCCTGTCAGGTTTAATAGCCGTCTGTGCCCTCACTAAGGAGATGCATTCCATTTGTCCTGTTTACCATTATCATAGGAAGAAAAAGAGTAAAAAAATAAAATAAATAAATAAAAAAAGGGGGGAAATCTTGTAATGGGGACACTAGTTCTTGTGACCTGGGGTGGTCCCTTAATTTGCAGGGACTTCCTGTTTGGCTATGGGACAAGAAGTGAAGGGAAATCTCTGCAATGGGATACAGATAGCAAAAAAAAAGGTTATAACCCTTTATTTCCAGGGGTTAAGGACATGAAACAAAAAACACAAGTACCATAGTGTTCTCTGCTTTTAAATGTATTAAAAAATAAGAAACAATAAAAACAGCATGTATCAAATCACCAGCTCATTCACCGCGGATCTAGACTCACGGTGCTTCGCCTGACATCACAGATTCAACTCCTCCCCTCTAGTAATGTCAGTCGAAGCACCGCGAGTCTAGATCTGCGGTGAATGAGCTGGTGATTTGATACATGCTGTTATTGTTTTATTTTTTTAATAAATTTAAAAGCAGAGAACACTATGGTACTTGCGTTTCATGTCCTTAACCCCTGGAAATATAAATGGAGTGGATTATTTAAAAGAATGAAGGAAGGTGGGGTTTGGAGACAATTCAAACGTTGATTACCCACACAAAGGTGCAGTCTGGGGACTGTAGGAATTACTACCATTGGTAAAGTGTATCGATCGTGGTGGACACGGTCTATGAGTTTTATACTCATCCTTAAAGCGGTGGTTCCCCTAAAAATAAACTTTTGACATTGCATTTGCTACATTAATTACAATTAGAATCGGCTGGTTTTATTGAAAAAAAACCTCCGTACGTAGCGTTTGCTATATTCGTTCCCACCGCCACTTCCGGGTACGATGCTGGCGGTGGGCGTTCCTAATTGATGGACAGGCATCCGACTGACGCATCCATCGCGTCACGAAATGCCAAAAGAAGCCGAACGTCGGTGCGGCTCTATACTGCGCATGTGCACCGACGTTCGGCTTCTTTCGGCATCTCGTGACGCGTTGGATGCGTTGGTCGGATGCCTGTCCAATTAGGAACGCCCACCGCCAGCATCGTACCCGGAAGTGGCGGTGGGAACGAATATAGCAAACGCTACGTACGGAGGTTTTTTTTCAATAAAACCAGCCGATTCTAATTGTAATTAATGTAGCAAACGCAATGTCAAAAGTTTATTTTTAGGGGAACCACCGCTTTAAGGTGAGCAGGCATTTTAGCAGGTGGTGTGCACTGAATATTGGATCCATTTAAATAGGATTTTACACAGCGGTGACAGCTTTGGAGACCTACATATCAACTTTTTTTTTTTTAAAGAAAAAAAAACATAAAATTTGTTTTATGGAACATATATTTGTTTATATAAGATTTATAGATACTATTTTCACAAAATTAATATTGCAATAGGTGTTCAGCGGCTGTGTAGACATGCAAAGGGGTATATTTGATTTTTTTCACGTCATCATAGGAGTAATTTATTAGCATTTTGCTGCTGATTGTTTTTCTCACAATTTGGGTTGTAACCCTCCCTTGCTCTATCCAAAATGAAGTTTTGCCCATAGTCCTATCCCTTAGCTCCATTAATAAAAGCAGAGGTATGGTATGGCCTTAGCACAAGTCATGTGACCAATCACTGTCCTCTTTTCAAAAGAGGGAGAATTCAGTGACAGAACGCAGGCTCTTCACAGCATCTATTTTAGGAATGGGCAATAATGCAGGTCATGTGTAGACATTGTGGTCAACATTGGACAGTGGATGGGGGTAGGGAGGCTGCAGGAGCAGAAACATGTTTCATGTCCCACCCTAAAAATGGAAGGAATGTGTAAAATTTTCCCAAATGTGAAGCTATTTGTTAAAATGTCAGCACTCCCATTAAAGTGGCTGTAAAGCTTAGACATGTTTACCTAAATGCATTCCCTGCATTGGGGTAAAAAAATTATAATCAGTATGTGTATCACCCCCGCCCCCCAATACTTGCCTAAGCCCAATCTTCATCCAGGGCTGTGCCCGTCTGTAGCGGCTCTCCCTTCTCTGCTCTCACAGGCTTTGCTGAGAGAAGTGGGAATCATCGGCTCGCACTTCTGTCAGTCAAATCCTTTTACAAGGAAGTGGGGGGCGATTCCGAATCTCGCTGCCTGTCTATAAATGTAGGTGGTTCCATCAGATAAGTCAACCCGTCATATTTTGAAACGAAAGTGACTTTCCGACCCCGCCATCTTGCCATACCCTGCACTCCTTCACAGTAAGAATACAGTGAGAAGGCAGCAAGCGAACATCTTGTCACACCCACCAGAGTCATGCATTTCACACTTATTATCAGCAAACTCAGCATTTTGAATCCATCTGACTGTTTTGATGTTTATTTTTCAAAGCAGCGGTGTTCTGTCAGATAAGCAAAAGTTTGAGAACACCGCTGCTTTGAAAAATCATCAAAAAACAGTAAGATAGATGTTATACAAGATTCCGGTGGGTGCAACAAGATGTCCGCTTGCCACCTTCTCACTGTGAACGAGTGCGGGGTGTAGCAAGATGGCGGCGACCGAACATCACTTACAAAATCTGACAGGTTGCCTAATCGGACAAAACGCGGGCAGCGTGGCTAGGAATTGAGCCCGAAGGCATGCCACCATAAGAAATGGCTTCCTATGGTGGCACACCGAGAAAAGAAGGAACCAGGAGCACCAGCAGGGATCTGAGAAGAGACGAATAGGGCCCACTCTGTGCAATTCTATTTAAATATATATTATATTGAGAGGGGGGGGGGGGGTGCACTGAACAGGGCGAAAAAGACTGCTACCACAACCAACACCTGAGAGTTAGTGCTTTATATAAGCCAATCCTTCAGTGAGAGAGTATTTAAAAAAAAAAAAGTCCAATTATACCGATTATGAGTAAGAATTGCTACAGACAAATAATGATGCTGCCTCAACTCCCAATATAGGGTGCACAAGACCCATTTCACACTGAGGTGCTTTTGTGCTTAAAGGGGGAAAAAAAAAAAAAAAACACTTCCTGAAAAGCTCACGAAAACCTTTTTCTATTGGGATCAATGAATGCTTTCACACTGGGGCGGTGCCAACGGGGAGGTGAAAAAACTCATGCAAGCAGCATCTTCGGAGAGCTAAAAAAAAAAAAAAAAAGTCCCTCTTTATTGAAATGAATGGAATATGCCTGAAAAACACCTCAAAATGGTTCTTGCAGCAGTTTGAGTCACGGTAGCTTTAAAAAAGCTTGTCGCTTGCTCCTCCAACAGCTAAGTGTGACCTACCAGTCATAATTCACACAACACAACAGCCTATAATAAAGGAGTGACTGAGGGCCAAACCTAGATACACAGATACCTTCCGTGTGAAATTATTACACAAGGTGGAAAAACATCAGCCAAGAACTCATTTAGCATAAAAAATAAAAAAATAAAAAAAAATGCCTCCAGAACACAAAGAAAGATATAGTTATTTAAAGCTCTGTACTGTATTATAAATATTTAAATACCGTATTTTCCGGCGTATAAGACGACTTTCTGGATGCAAAAAAATGCATCCAAAGTCGGGGGTCGTCTTATAAGCCGGGTACTGTCTCCGTGCTGCTGCGAGCGCCAAGGATTTAAAAGACGCTCCTGCTCCTCAGAGTGTTCTGTGATAGGAGGAACACAAATCTTCCCAGCAGCGCCTCTGTTCTGTGTTCCTCCTATCACAGATGCCTTCTCATCCTCGGACGAGATGAGAAGAGAAGACATCCGTGATAGGCGGAACACAGAACAGAGGCGATGCTGGGAAAATTTGTGTTCCGCCTAACACAGGACAGTCTGAGAAGAAGGCGCGGATTTTAAATCATTGACGCTCGCAGCAGCACGGAGACCGTACCCTCCTGCTATTCAGAAAAAAAGTGAGTAAATGCATCGTTTGCAGTGATGGCACGTGATGTAATGGCACAGTGAGGAACGTAATGGCACAGTGCAGTGAGATTTGAAAAAGCCTGTTTCTGTCAGCGGTTCTGGCTCCCCCTCAGCTTCCAGAAAGACTAGTAAGAAGGGGGTAGTCTTATACAGTGAGTATATCCCAAAACCAACATTTTTCCTGGAAAATTAGGGGGTCGTCTTATACGCCGGAAAATACGGTACTGTATTTATTGGCGTATAACACTCACTTTTTTACCCTGAAAATAGAGGGTAAACTGTGCCTGTGTGTTATTGTTTTTTTCCCTGAAACTTCCCTCTTAAAGTTGGGGTGCGTGTTATACGCCGATAAATACGGTACAGATCACTAAGCCCCCATTTAGGCCTCATGCACACTGGACGTTTTTGGACATTTTTACAGTAGACGTTTTTCTCTACAGTCAAACTCTCCATCATGTTATCCTATGTGTCACACATAGGCGGTTATCAGCAGTTTTGGGCAGGGCGTTTTTGAGCAGTAAAAAAAAAAAAAAAAAAAAAAAAACTAGTGGGTTCTGAGAGACGTTTTTCAGCTGTAAAAATGCTCCAACGCTGATAAACGTCAAACGCTGATAAACGCTCACTCACCAGCATTTTTTTACGTTTTTGATCCATTGGGAAAAAAACCTTTTTTTTTATTCAACCAATAAACGCCAACGCGGAAAAATGCTAAAAAACGCAAATAAACGCTAAAAAATGCTATTGAGAAAACATTCAAAAAAAGCTGAAAAACTCACTACAAAGCTACTGGCGTTTTTAGAACGTTATTTTAACGTCCATTGTGCATGAGGCCCTACACTTGAGCGTTTTTCTGCTGGTTTCCCTATGCAGAACCCTATTCCAATTGTACCCAATGCCCAAATTCCTTTCCTATAGAACTGCCCATACCAGGAGACAAACGCCTGAAGCTTGGCACACGTGCATAAACACTTCAAAAGCGCCCCAAAATCACACGCTGTGTATTTTACACTATATTTTTGAATCACTTGCCCCCAGAAGATTTACCCCTCTTCATGACCAGGCCATTTTTGCCACTGTGTTGCTTTAACTGGCAATTGCGCAGTCATACAATGCTGTACACAAATGAAGTTTATATCATTTCACACAAATAGAGCTTTCTTTTGGTGGTTTTTGATGTAAAAAAACAAAACAAAAATAAAAAAATAAAAAAGTTTACTTTCTGCTATAAAACATGTGAAAGAAGAGGTAAAATACCGCGCTGCTAAATATAGACAGGGCAGCTGCTAGCACAAAACATACAGATATGTGAGAAATGTGAAAATTTAAAGTGTGCTGCGCTAATGGATGAATAATAACCTGAATGATCAAGGTATGGTAGTATTCAAAAAATAAGTGTTAGGGTACAAAAGGTATTAACGCAAGTAAAATATATAACATATGTGACCGAGTGGCCAATCAGTGCATATCTGATGAATCGAGGAAAACCTCAAAACATAAATGCTGACATAAATCAAGAAACAGTTCAAAAACCTGAGATCGAAGCCCGTGAAGCGACTCTCGTTCCTCACCTCCGCCATTAATACACGAGTTACTTCTGGGTATCGCGGCTCCGGCGCTGTGATTGGCCGGAGACGCGATGAAGTCATTCACGCGCAGTCTTTTCTGCAAATATCTCCTAAACCGTGGAGGTTTAGGAGATATTTCTTGCACCTACAGGTAAGCCTTAATCTAGGCTTACCTGTAGGTTAAAGTGGTCTGCATGGGTTTACAGCCACTTTAAAAACGTGTGCCTAACAGTGCTTGGTTCTTTCACTGTGTGCGTTTTTTACTAAGGAATGTGCGAACGGTTTATTTTCCCCGCTTTGGGGAATAAAACCCGGCACATCCCCGCTGACATGACAGCTCAGGTCATCCTCTTTGCCGATCAGCAAGACCCAGTCGGCAATCACTAGCCAGGACCCGCTAATCGGCTTGTGCTGCGACTATTCAGCACAGTTGGTGCGCACAACCTGCCTGGAAGAGCTGGACAACGTATTAGATGTGTGATCCAGCGCAGGAGAGACACTGTCACCATACTCCTACCTGTGGCGGTCGGCAAGTGGTTAAAATAGTGGCCTTAAAATGCTCCTAAAAACGTAAACTCCAAATAGCTCCCTTTTCTGCTTTTAAATGTAGCTCCCACTACCCTTTGGTAGGTGCCAAAAATATAATTTTTTTCAGGTTCTAGTATAGGCAAATTTAGGCAGGCTTGTGTATTAAGTAGGCTTGGTTTTTCCCTGGGCATTCCCCAGGTTTTTGTTGTTGTGTATTAACTAGGCCTGTTTTGATATGGGACTGGGAGAGTTCTAGTGCAGCAGTAGGTGTGGCCACCTGTGCTCAGACTTTCCAGTTAGTAAGTTCTGGAAAGGGGGTTGGACTTGAGGTTCTGCAGCTTGTGTAGGAGCTCTGACCAATCCCCAACTAGGATTGGCAGGGGGTTGGCCTCCTATATAAGCTGAGGTAACATGCCACTGGGAGGAGTCTTCGGGAGTCTTGAGAGAAAAGAAGATGTAGTGTTTTCTGTGTGTGGGCCCCAGGTTCGGGGCCTGGGGCCTACCAGGTGCTAAGAGGAGGGCCATTCTTCTTCAACACCGCAGAGGAGGAATTCAGGATTAAGAGGAAGGAGTATTGGGACTGTTACTGCTGGACTATGCGGTTTAACCACGTTTCTTCTATGGACCGGGGACTATGGAGAAGGTCAGTGGGTACACTAAAGCAAGTAATGGGACCGGAGGAAAGTCAGGAAGCTTGTGAATATCTGCTGTTGCCCCTAGTAACGGAACGTTGCACGGTCAGTCCCACACAGTAGAATGTTACAAGGAGAGACTTTAAGGTTATGGCGGATGGCTGTAAACGGTCTCCGCAAAATTTGGACTATCTGGGCCTAGTAGTTCACCAGTTGCTATATGCCGTTAAGGTACTGGATCGTGGGGGGGGGGGGGGGGGTGTGGCGACACCTCTGACGCAGTACCAGCATTTTAGTAACTGTTCATGTGCTGAAGAGCGATTCAGAGTGGCTCTTCACAGGGAAGCATGAAATTCAGGAACAATTTATAGCCAAGGCTTTACTCAGGAATACTAAAGTATTATTCTGCAGGGGACATCGCAGCAGTCAAGGAGCAATAGTCTGCAGTGACATGGCACCATTGACTGTTGATCTTTATGTGCCCCATCTTCAGAACTTAAACTACTAAATGTGCCAAGTTGTATGGGCATCCCATGTCATAATATCCTTTCCAACTCTACCCAAGTTAAACCTTCAATAAAAGGTAAAGCAAGCGACTTTTCGTTGTGTTTCAAGAAATGGATGAATGGATGATCAGACAGTGGCGTGACGTGTGGATCCTTTTAACTCAGCTACAAGTGCACCGCTACATAAACAATAACCATACCATCCATACTTGATGTAATGTAAGCCAGAAGGTAGTAGCCTTTTCGTAAAAAAGAAAAAAAGAAAAAGAGAAGACTATTGCACAATCTTCATAAGTTTACTTGAAGAACTTTGTGTCTCCGTAGATCCCCTTGGATGCCAAGCCCAAGCTCTAAACCAGGGGTCCCCAAGATTTCTAATCAAGGGGCCAGTGTACTACTGTCCATCAGGCAGGCCCGTGGGAGTATAAAATGTCCCAGCATCAGTGCCCCACCACTGCTTTTTATGAAATAGTGCCCCCATTTATGGTGTCAGAGGGAATGGTGTCCCATCAATAGAGTCAGAATGTAGAATAGTGCCCCACGGGCCAGACAAAGGCAAGCAAAAAGGCCACATCTTTCCCTTGGGTTCTTCTCTAAACGCCACCATTAAAGGGCAACTAAACTGGAAAAACAAATAATGTACTTTATTGTAGCTCACCAATCACTGACATCCAGTGATTGGTGAGCTACAATAAAGTACATTATTCGTTTTATTCCTCAAGCTTTATATTCCTTTATTTTCATCTAATGATCAGCCAGTAACACCTCCTGCCTCAGGGTGGCTACAACCACTCTACATTACATCTATGATGGAGCAATGGATGGACAGAGTAATATTAGAAGGACTAGTACATGGGTGCTCAACCTGTGGCTCTCCAGCTGTTGCAAAACTACAAGTCCCATGAGGCATTGCAAGCTGTTCAGTTACAAGCTTGACTCCCAAAGGCAGAGGCATGATGGGAATTGTAGTTTCACAACAGCTGGAGAGCCACAGGTTGAGCACCCATGGACTAGTAGATTAAGATGAAATTTACATAAGCGACTTCAAATTTCAAGCCCAAACTCCTGCTTACACCTATTAAAAAGCAGAGGTCCGCCCATCCCTGAAAAAGTTAAAAGACAGCAGCTACAAACACACTGAAGCTGTTGACTTTTAATACACCGGAGTCCAGCGATGTCTGCACATTAGTTGATGTTTCCATCAGCTGTCGGGTGCCGCCGCCATTGCAGGTAACGGAACCCGGCAGCGTAGTCTTGCGACTTCACGTCAGGGAGCCTACAGTGCATGCGCTCTTCTCCTCTCTTCTACTGGCCTAGCGGTGGCGAAAGGAGGGAGCGGAGCTGCTGGTGTAATGATCAATCAGTTGGCCGATTATTGTTTCGATTAATAACCTAAAAGCGGGGGTTCACCCTAAAAAAACTGTAGACTGTTATCCAGCATACTGCTGACATCAACAGTATGCTGGAATTTTTTTTTTTTTTTCGGTCTGTACTTACCTTTTTCCGTCGTTTTCACCCGGCTTCCCGCTCCCCCGGGGAGTAGGCGTTCCTAAGCTCTGCATAGATGATTGACGTGCGCGTCATCGCCTTCCGAAAATATCCGAGTGGGACTCTGCACTTTACGGCGCCTGCGCAGTCAGCTCTACACGGCAGGCGCCGTAAAGAGCCGAGACCCCATCGGATATTTTCGGAAGGCGATGACGCGCACGTGAATCATCTATGCAGAGCTCCCTGTCGGGGAAAAGGAGCGACACGCCCACTCCCCGCAAGGAAAAAGACCCGGAAGTGCGGCTGAAGATAGGTAAGTGTACACATATAAAAAAAAAAAATTACAACGCTCCAAGCCTTTATTAAGGCTACAGATAGGTTAGCCAAAAAGTTAATTTTAGGGTGAACCCCCGCTTTAAAAAGGTTGGTATATAAAATTGAATACGTTTTTAAAAAGAAAAGGCAATTAAATTCTAAAATATCTATATGTGGTGGTAAAAATAACTAACTATATGATTAGGGAGCAAAATATCAAAAAATAACAGAAGAGATTAACTGTATATATTATTAATCTGGCAAATATCAAACTCAGATAAAAAAAAAAATTTAAAGAAAAAAAGTGTCAGACTGTTTTGCAGATTTTCAAACAGAACTGTAATATATTATATGCTGGTCATACAACGGCTTCCTTTAAAAGAAAAAATGTAGTTTTAAGAACGTTCAGTCGATTTTCTATAATAGTTAATATACTAACGATTATAACGGTAAAGGGAGCAGGGTCTGCCCCGGGTGCCACCTATAGCGGGAGGGTCACTGGTGTGCCCCAGTCCACCACTACCTCCTCCTCCCTGCGATCTCTGTGCGTGATCCCATCCATATTGATCAGTAGGGTTGCATAGGATGCATTAAGGTGAAAGGGTTTACAACCCCTTTAAAAATCAAGCCTTTAGTTTTTACTAGAGATTTAAATCAAATCCATCATGACCAACTATCTGGGAGGATCACGGACATCGCTAGTGGCACTAATATAGCGCTCAGTGAGATACAAATGTACTACCGACACTGGTTGGGGAGGGGTTAACTGTGTGTCTAACAAGTGTAATGTGTGCTGCTTTTACTTTACTACCCAGCTTCTCCCAGGAAAAACAGTTCTGTGTTTTTGTAACCAAAGAACTGTGTATGATTGAACAAGGCCAAATTATTGGCAGAAATCCGCTGCCAAACTCGTGCTGCATCCAATCACAGTACAGGTTGGCAGAGGGTGTGCGCACGTGTGCCACTGAACCTGAATGAAAGGGCTGACATAAATGTGCCTGCACCCCGCTCGCAGTATATTTACTGTAAGCAGTCGGCAGGTAGTTAAAGCGGTGGTTCCCCTAAAAATAAACTTTTGACATTGCATTTGCTACATTAATTACAATTAGAATCGGCTGGTTTTATTGAAAAAATACCTCCGTACGAAGCTATATTCGTTCCCACCGCCACTTCCGGGTACGATGCTGGCGGTGGGCGTTCCTAATTGATGGACAGGCATCCGACCGACGCATCCATCGCGTCACGAGATGCCGAAAGAAGCCGAACGTCAGTGCGGCTCTATACGGCGCATGCGGGCTTCTTTCTGCATCTCGTGACGCGATGGATGCGTCGGTCGGATGCCTGTCCATCAATTAGGAACGCCCACCGCCAGCATCGTACCCGGAAGTGGCGGTGGGAACGAATATAGCTTCGTACGGAGGTATTTTTTCAATAAAACCAGCCGATTCTAATTGTAATTAATGTAGCAAATGCAATGTCAAAAGTTTATTTTTAGGGGAACCACCCCTTTAAACAGGATGTCCAGCCCCCCCAATACTGTAGCTGCTGACTTAATACTTTAATGTTGGCACCCCAGCCGTTTTTCCGATCAGCTCTCACGTGCTGCCGCCACCATCGTGGTAAGGCAAAGCCTTTCGGCTTCACAGCCGGTTCCCTACTGCGCATGCACAACGTTCTAAATGACCCATCAGCGGAGTAAGGGAGCCGAAATTCCTGCAGCGAGGTCTCCCGAAAGTGGGGACGGGTACCAGCTTCCCCCCCCCCTAAAGGTGACAAATGCAGCAGGGAGGAAGCAAACAAGCAGAGCTTCCCAATTTGGGTGGAGCTCTGCTTTAAAGAATAACCACGTCAGCTCCAGACCATTTTTATTCCCCCTTTCATTTTTTGTTTATGTAATAGAAATTTTCTAGCAAAAAATGTCTTCGAACCCTCAAGCATTATATATTTTTAAAGCAGAGCCGCTAAAGAATAAATTGGTGGGTTATGATTTTTGATGATGTCAAATGGTTCTTGCACAGCAATTTTTCAAACGCAATTTGGGAAGAAAAAAATATTTATTTTTTGCATTAAACATACATAAAATTTTACAAAAAAAAAAATTGGTTACGCCAAGTAAATAGATGCCAAATGTTTCACATCCCTTCCCACTGCTTGTAACAGCAATCGAGTGGCTAGTTAGATGCTTCGATTGCTTACAAATAGAGATGGGCTCAGTCCTGTTGGAAATCCCACGTGCCCGATAAAAGAGACAGTACCGCTATATGTAGCTCCCCATGCACCTGCTGACAACATCCCAATACAACCGCTTGAAGACCAGTGACATACCGGTACATCGATTGGCGTCAAGGGGATAACTAAAATCAAAACGTTTTTGTTTGACATGAGTGGAGAAGTACTGGAAGACCTGACAGTTTTTATTGCCGGATGTGACCCTGTTAGGGAGATTTGTCCTGGTGACTTATCACAGAGGCTCCATGCACACTAGCATCTAAATAGTGTCATCTTCTGTGTCCATGCACATTACTTTAGGCATTATTTTCAGCTTCTAGAAGAAAAAAATATATGTTTTTGTAGAGTTTCTTGGAGTGTTTTCCCCAGCAGAAAAATATGGTGAATGCTCATAACTGCTACTAAAAGCTTTTTTTTTAGCTTTTCTCCCCCTTCATATTCTACAAAAACACAGATAAAATGCTAATGCTCCTAAAATGCTACTAGAAGCTAGCACTAAAATGCCATTATCAGCATTTTTATCCAGTGTTTTTCTGGCATTTCTTTTTAGCCTATAGTGTGCATGTAGACTGAAAGTGAAAGAAAATCCCTAATATTGGGTTGTTCCCAGAACAGGAATAGAAGGGAAATCTTGCAGTGGAGACACTCGGGATGTCCTATAGCCAGAACAGGAAGTGAGAGGACAGGAAATTAATGGGAATCTCCCCAATGAGAAACAGATGGTAAACGTAATGCTGACAGGGTCATAATGCTCTTACTCTATCCAAAATGGAAAAAAAAAAAAAAGTGCTTCCTTTAGTTCTACCTTAAAATGTTATCCACCTTCCTAGCTGACTTCTGTGAACTACAGAACCCACCCTATATGTACCAGAGAGTGTGAAGGAGGCATTTAGTCCAATGCAGGAGAAGTGAATTGAGTGACATGGATGCTCCTCTATGGACACAATACAATCATTCTAAGGCAGGAAGTGTGTGACTGGCAGGATCACCAGCCTGAAAAAAGGAAACAAACCCAGCCACCTCATCTACAGGGGGATCAGCTGGAGTATATTATCAGGGTCAGAGAGATGACAGATGCTGGTGATGTTGTCCAATGGGCTCTGTGTCTGGGGTCACACATGGTGGGGGGGGGGGAACCTATGTGTGGGATGACATCGGAGGGGGGCCTATGTGTGTATGTGGGGGTGACATCGGAGGGGGGCCTATGTGTGAATGTGGGGGTGACATCAGGGGGGGGCCTGTGTGTATTGGGGGTGACAGGGGGGGGCCTGTGTGTGTATTGGGGGTGACAGGGGGGGGCCTGTGTGTGAATGTCAGGGGTGACATCAGGGATGCCTATGTGTGAATGTGGGGGTGATCTTTGTGTGGGGGGGCATGTGTGTATGTGGGGGTGACATCAGGTGGGGGGGCATGTGTGTATGTGGGGGTGACATCGGGTGAGGGGCTCTGTGTATGTAGGGGGTGATCTCTTTGTGTGGGGTGACATCAGGTGGGGGGGCATGTGTGTATGTGGGGGGGCGATCTTTGTGTGGGGTGACATCAGGTGGGGGGGCATGTGTGTATGTGGGGGGGCGATCTTTGTGTGGGGTGACATCAGGTGGGGGGGCATGTGTGTATGTGGGGGGGCGATCTTTGTGTGGGGTGACATCAGGTGGGGGGGCATGTGTGTATGTGGGGGGTGATCTTTGTGTGGGGTGACATCAGGTGGGGGGGCATGTGTGTATGTGGGGGGTGATCTTTGTGTGGGGTGACATCAGGTGGGGGGGCATGTGTGTATGTGGGGGGTGATCTTTGTGTGGGATGACATCGGGTGGGGGGGGCATGTGTGTGTATGTGGGGGTGACATCGGGTGGGGGGCATGTGTGTATATGTGGGGGTGACATCGGGTGGGGGGGTGATCTTTGTGTATGTGGGGGTGACATTGGGTGGGGGGGGGTGATCTTTGTGTGGGGTGACATCGGGTGGGGGGGCATGTGTGTATGTGGGGGTGACATCGGGTGGGGGGCTCTGTGTATGTAGGGGGTGACATGTGTGTATGTAGGGGGGAGGGCTCTGTGTATGTAGGGGGTGATCTCTTTGTGTGTGGTGACATCGGGTAGGGGGCTCTGTGTATGTGAGGGGGGGGGGTGGCTATGTGTGTATGTAGGGGGTGATCTCTTTGTGTGTGGTGACATCGGGTGGGGGGCATGTGTGTATGTGGGGGGTGACATCAGGTGGGTGGCTGTGTATGTAGGGGGGCACTGTGTATGTAGGGGGTGATCTCTTTGTGTGTGGTGACATCGGGTGAGGGGGCCCGGCAGGGTGAAGAATTAGGCCCGCACAGTCAGCGGTCAGGTGCCGATCACAGGGAGGGAGGGATGGAGGGCGCACAGATTACACACACAAATCCCCCATTAGAGGCCGGCCCGATGTAGGCCCCGGCGGTGGTCAGCCATCTCTGAACACAAAGCCCGACCTTCTCCACAACAATCAGCGCTTGGGGAGGCCGCTTCCTGCAGAGGCAGGCCTGCTGGGATTTGTAGTACCGGACAGTCCGTGAATAGAATAGCATCACACAGACTAGGAGGGGGTCGGCCTGTGGTACGGACCCCCCCCGGAGCGGCGCCCATGTCTCTTATGTACGATTCACCCGTCGGCCGGAATCCCGCACCGGAGAGGTGCGCCGCTAGAGGAGCCGTACACCCTTCCCTCCATATACCGGAGACACCCCGGTCCGTCTTCTTACCTCTCCGCACAGCTCCGCTCTCACCGGTCCCGACCGCTCTCCTTTACCACACAGACGCAGTCTACAAAGCAGCACCGGAAGTGTGCGTAACTAACGATGTCTGCCTCGACGTCACTTCCTGTCACGGCTGTTGCTTACTTGGGGAGACTGAACTGGCAGATTCCAGAATGATCTGTTGCAGCTACAAAGCCCAGCTTACTGATTGGACAGGATAGGGGTGCCCATGGGTGTGATAGGATAAGAATCCCCACTATCAACTGTGAAATCCCCCCCCCCATCAATTGTGTGTGATATGCCCCCCCCCCCCCATCAATTGTGTGTGATATGCCCCCTCCCCCCATCAATTGTGTGTGATATTCCCCCTCCCCCATCAACTGTGTGTTATATGTCCCCCCCCCCATCAACTGTGTGTTATATGTCCCCCCCCCATCAACTGTGTGTGATATGTACCCCCCATCAACTGTGTGTGATATGTATCCCCCCCCATCAACTGTGTGTGATATGTCCCCCCCCATCAACTGTGTGTGATATGTCCCCCCCCATCAACTGTGTGTGATATGTATCCCCTCCATCAACTGTGTGTGATATGTCCCCCCCCATCAACTGTGTGTTATATGTCCCCCCCCCCCATCAACTGTGTGTTATATGTCCCCCCCCCATCAACTGTGTGTGATATGTACCCCCCATCAACTGTGTGTGATATGTATCCCCTCCATCAACTGTGTGTGATATATACCCCCCCATCAACTGTGTGTAATATGTCCCCCCCCATCAACTGTGTGTGATATGTCCCCCCCCCATCAACTGTGTGTGATATGTATCCCCTCCATCAACTGTGTGTGATATGTCCCCCCCCATCAACTGTGTGTGATATGTCCCCCCCCATCAACTGTGTGTGATATGTATCCCCTCCATCAACTGTGTGTGATATGTACCCCCCCCCCCCATCAACTGTGTGTGATATGTACCCCCCCCCCATCAACTGTGTGTGATATGTATCTCCTGTGTGGTAGGATATACCCCCCTATCTCCCATGTGTGGTATGGTATACCCCCCTATATCCCGTGTGTGGTATGGTATACCCCCCTATATCCCGTGTGTGGTATGGTATACCCCCCTATGACCCATGTGTGGTATGGTATACCCCCCTATCTCCTGTGTGTGGTAGGGTATACCCCCCTATATCCCGTGTGTGGTAGGGTATACCCCCCTATCTCCCGTGTGTGGTATGGTATACCCCCCTATATCCCGTGTGTGGTATGGTATACCCCCCTATGACCCATGTGTGGTATGGTATACCCCCCTATATCCCGTGTGTGGTATGGTATACCCCCCTATATCCCGTGTGTGGTATGGTATACCCCCCTATGACCCATGTGTGGTATGGTATACCCCCCTATCTCCTGTGTGTGGTAGGGTATACCCCCCTATATCCCGTGTGTGGTAGGGTATACCCCCCTATCTCCCGTGTGTGGTATGGTATACCCCCCTATATCCCGTGTGTGGTATGGTATACCCCCCTATGACCCATGTGTGGTATGGTATACCCCCCTATATCCCGTGTGTGGTATGGTATACCCCCCTATATCCCGTGTGTGGTATGGTATACCCCCCTATATCCCGTGTGTGGTATGGTATACCCCCCTATGACCCATGTGTGGTATGGTATACCCCCCTATCTCCTGTGTGTGGTAGGGTATACCCCCCTATATCCCGTGTGTGGTAGGGTATACCCCCCTATCTCCCGTGTGTGGTATGGTATACCCCCCTATATCCCGTGTGTGGTATGGTATACCCCCCTATATCCCATGTGTGGTATGGTATACCCCCCTATATCCCGTGTGTGGTATGGTATACCCCCCTATATCCCGTGTGTGGTATGGTATACCCCCCTATGACCCATGTGTGGTATGGTATACCCCCCTATCTCCTGTGTGTGGTATGGTATACCCCCCTATATCCCATGTGTGGTATGGTATACCCCCCTATATCCCATGTGTGGTATGGTATACCCCCCTATATCCCATGTGTGGTATGGTATACCCCCCTATATCCCATGTGTGGTATGGTATACCCCCCTATATCCCGTGTGTGGTATGGTATACCCCCCTATATCCCGTGTGTGGTATGGTATACCCCCCTATGACCCATGTGTGGTATGGTATACCCCCCTATCTCCTGTGTGTGGTATGGTATACCCCCCTATGACCCATGTGTGGTATGGTATACCCCCCTATCTCCTGTGTGTGGTATGGTATACCCCCCTATATCCCATGTGTGGTATGGTATACCCCCCTATATCCCATGTGTGGTATGGTATACCCCCCTATATCCCATGTGTGGTATGGTATACCCCCCTATATCCCGTGTGTGGTATGGTATACCCCCCTATGACCCATGTGTGGTATGGTATACCCCCCTATCTCCTGTGTGTGGTATGGTATACCCCCCTATATCCCATGTGTGGTATGGTATACCCCCCTATATCCCATGTGTGGTATGGTATACCCCCCTATATCCCATGTGTGGTATGGTATACCCCCCTATATCCCGTGTGTGGTATGGTATACCCCCCTATATCCCGTGTGTGGTATGGTATACCCCCCTATCTCCTGTGTGTGGTAGGGTATACCCCCCTATATCCCGTGTGTGGTAGGGTATACCCCTCTATCTCCCGTGTGTGGTATGGTATACCCCCCTATATCCCGTGTGTGGTATGGTATACCCCCCTATATCCCGTGTGTGGTATGGTATACCCCCCTATATCCCGTGTGTGGTATGGTATACCCCCCTATATCCCGTGTGTGGTATGGTATACCCCCCTATATCCCGTGTGTGGTATGGTATACCCCCCTATATCCCGTGTGTGGTATGGTATACCCCCCTATATCCCGTGTGTGGTATGGTATACCCCCCTATCTCCTGTGTGTGGTATGGTATACCCCCCTATATCCTGCGTGTGGTATGGTATACCCCCCTATATCCTGCGTGTGGTACGGTATACCCCCCTATATCCCATGTGTGGTTGGATGTACCCCCCTATCTCCCGTGTGTGGTAGGGTATACCCCCCCATGTCCTGTGCGCGTAGAATAAAAAGAAGGTGCTACTTTTTAAGGTCCCGTAATATTAGCGCAAATGTTTATCAAAACAATATTTTTGCAAAAAATCCACTAAAATCCTGATTAGCAGATAAATACACAAATTCTAAATATAAAAGCTTAAAGGATCACTAGAGGAATTTTTTTTTTAGCTAAATAGCTTCCTTTACCTTACTGCAGACCTGGTTTCATGTCCTCATTGTTCGTTTTTGCTTTGAAGTAGCTGTAATTCTGCTGTGATCTCCACACTTCCTGCTTGTCTGGCTCCTTATAACCACAGTACTGGGAGCTTCTCACGGTGGTCTAAGCTGTCATTACTGGCCCAGATCCAGGTAGAGCCGCGCAATATTTGCGTGGGCAAAGGGCAAAGATTTTTCTCTGCGCCCACGCAAATATTTCGATTTGCCCGCGATTCACGGAGCAGTAGCTCCGTAAATTGCGCGGGCGCTATGCTAATTTGCCCTGCGTAAGGGCGCCTAATGTAAATGATCCCGCCGGGGGCGGGAATCATTTAAATTAGGCGCGCTCCCGCGCCGAGCGAACAGCGCATGCTCCGTCGGGAAACTTTCCCGACGTGCATTGCGGCAAATGACGTCGCAAGGACGTCATTTGCTTCTAAGTGAACGTGAATGGCGTCCAGCGCCATTCACGAATCACTTACGTAAACGACGTGAAATTTAAATTTCACGAGCGGGAAGGGTGGCTATACTTTAGCATTGGCTGCTCCTACTATGAGAAGGAGCAGCCTTACGCTAAAGTCGCCGTACGGAAACTCCGTACCTTGCGTGCGCAGGGCCCGCGCAACTTTTGTGAATCGGTGGTAGTATGCAATTTGCATACTATACACAGATCACAATGGCCGCGCCCCCTAGCGGCCAACGCAAGAATGCAGCCTGAGATATGAAGGCATAAGGAGGCTCATGTCTGTCATATCCTAGGCTGCAGTCCGCGTAGCGATGTTCCTGAATCAGGGGCATTCGCTACGCGGGAGAAAAACAGCTATTGCGCCGCGCAACAGCTTCTTGAATCTGGGCCACTGTGTGTCTAAAACTTCCCAGAACCAATCAGATTCATTTTAAAAACAAAACACTGCCCTGGATTTGTTTTTTTTTGTTCTGTGTGTCTCTTTACTTCACAGAAACATGAAACCAGTTTAAAAGCGAAAGTGAAACTAGAGGCACATTATATGATTGAATTTTATCTATTTTTAAAAGGAATCAGTTAACTTTTATGTCTCTATACCCTGTAAACAGTCATTTCAGCAAAAACATTTTTTTCCTTTAGTGACGCTTTAACCTGTAGGTAATGCCGCCACCCAGGTGTACTTCAGGTAATGCAGGATAATTTTCAGTGACCCCCGGATCCGTGAGAAATCAAATGAGACACGGAAACAGATTTGAGTGTGTTCATAAGATCTCTGACCCTTACTGAATACCACAGTGGCTTATATGCAAAAGAAAGACAGGAGGAGCTGTGTTTAATGCATACATTTATAAAAGTATTTTCTTATCATGATTAAGCACTTGCCGACCTCCTCATGTACATATACGTCAGCAGAATGGCACGGACAGGCACATTGGCGTACCTGTACGTCCTCTGCTTGACGTGGGTCTGGGGTCCGATCGGGACCCCCCCCGCTACATGCGGTGGTCGGATTCCCTCGGGGAGCGATCCGGGACGACGGCGTGGCTATTCGTTTATAGCCGCCCTGTCGCGATCGCTCTCCGGCGCTGAAGAACGGGGAGAGCCGTATGTAAACACGGCTTCCCTGTGCTTCACTGTGGCGGCGCATCGATCGAGTGATCCCTTATATAAGGGAGACTCGATCGATGATGTCAGTCCTACAGCCACACCCCCCTACAGTTGTAAACACACACTAAGTGAACACTAAATGTTACAGCGCCCCCTGTGTTTAACTCCCAAACTGCAACTGTCATTTTCACAATAAAGAATGCAATTTAAATGCATTTTTTGCTGTGAAAATGACAATGGTCCCAAAAATGTGTCAAAATTGTCCGAAGTGTCCGCCATAATGTCGCAGTCACGAAAAAAATCGCTGATCGCCGCCATTAGTAGTAAAAAAAAAAAAAATGCAATAAAACTATCCCCTATTTTGTAAACGCTATAAATTTTGCGCAAACCAACCGATAAACGATTATTGCGATTTTTTTTACCAAAAATATGTAGAAGAATACGTATCGGCCTAAACTGAGGAAAAACATGTTTTTTATATATGTTTTTGGGGGATATTTATTATTGCAAAAAGTAAAAAATATTGCATTTTTTTCAAAATTGTCGCTCTATTTTTGTTTATAGCGCAAAAAATAAAAACCGCAGAGGTGATCAAATACCACCAAAAGAAATCTCTATTTGTTGGGAAAAAAGGACGCCAATTTTGTTTGGGAGCCACGTCGCACGACCACGCAATTGTCTGTTAAAGCGACGCAGTCCCGAACTGTAAAAAACCCTTGGGTCTTTAGGCAGCATATTGGTCCGGGGCTTAAGTGGTTTAAACTGATGAATTTTAGTTTAACAAGATCTAGTTGATGATTTTGCAACACACCATTACTAGTGTGCCTGCTTTGGATACTTTTTACCTGTTGGAATAAACTACCAGTCTGCACTTAGATTGTGTTTTTTTTTATCTTTATTCCATACACAATCTACCACCCATTGATGCCTGTATGCTACCTGCTGGATTTCATTCATCCATATCATCTCCCCTGTAGTGGGAACAAGCGCTTTTCACCATTTGTTTAATCAATGTTCCACCTTATCTGGTAAGAATGTATTACTTCTAATGGTGGAGGGCATGTCACGTTGAATTACAACCTTATCACTTGAAGATTTCCTGCAATCACGGGGTGTTTCATTACTGTTTTATCTTCAGTCTATGGACTTTATTTATTGCGTTGCACTTTTTTATTTACATTTACATTCAAGGTCTTTTTTGTGATTAAAGTGGAGTTCCACCCTGAAAAAACAAAACATTTTTCTCCAAAAATCTAAAATAAAATAAAATGAAAAAAAAAAAAAAAATGTTTTACTTACCCTAAATAGCTGTTGCTATGCGGAAGTCCCGAATCTGCCTCTTCATCCTCCGCGGTGGATTCTCTTCCTCCTCCTACACTCGGTTTCTTCTTGTGAATGGGGCGCGTTGCATTATGGGAACTATGTGTATCCCAGAAAGCAGTCGGCCCATTCACAAAGCGCCGCGCTGCTCGCACATGCGCAGTAGGAAACTGGCAGTGAAGCCGCACGGCTTCACTGCCTGTTTCCCTTACTGTGAATGGCAGTGCCAGGATCGGCCTCGGCGGGGGCCTACATCGCTGGTGACTAGGACAGGTAAGTGTCCTTATTAAAAGTCAGCAGCTACAGTGTTAGCAGCTGCTGACTTTGAATTTTTTTTTTTTTTTTTTACCGGACCTCCGCTTTAACCTTTTTGGTGTTCAGCTTGCAATTACCTATTCATATTCTGTTTTATGTGCGCTGATTGCTCTATATATTATTAGGGAATGAGATGCTAGCAGTCTCTAAAAAAAGACTGATAGAGCCGATATTTGACCCCTGATGGTACTCAGGGCTAATTTCATATCCACTCCTAATTGGCAAAAGGCGAGAATCCTACTTATGGCATATTTCTGAGGATTCCACACTCTGGATTCACACCAGGAAACATACACCTTCCAGACTCTGTAGTAGATAAGCCTGGAGGCTGGCTTCCTAGCATTAATGAGTGTAGAAAGAACTGGACCCGAGAGCCCTTGTTTCTTCAAAATGTAGGTCCCGGTAGCCAGACGTCAAATTTAGCATCTGTAAAGAAGAGTGGAACACTGGACCCTGTGACAGCAGGTCGTGACGTAATGGAAGCACCCAAGGTCTTCCTACCGCCATCTTTATGATCCCGGTGTACCAAGACCACCTGGGGAAATTTGGGGCCACTAGGAGTGCTGGTATCCCCTCCTTCTTGATCCTGCACAGTAATATCTGTAATAGAGGGATCAGGGGGGGGGGGGGGAATGCATAGATCAGTGAAAACTGATTCCAAGCAATTATCAGAGCATCCGTTCCGTAGGCCAGCGGATCTCTCGTCCTGGACACAAAGTTGTCCAACTTCCCGTTGACCCTGGAAGCTAGCAAGTCTACATCCGGGGTCCCCCATCTCTGGCATATTGTCTGAAAGACATCGGGGTGGAGAGAACACTCTGCTGGTGACAGTTGCTGGCGACTTAGATAGTCCGCTTGCCAGTTTTCTACCCCTGGAATGAAGATTGCAGAAAAACAAGGAACATGTTCTTCTGCCCATGTCAAAATCCGATTCACCTCCTTCTGAGCATCCCGACTCCGAGAGCCTCCTTGGTGATTGATATAAGCTACTGCAGTAGCATTGTCGGATTGAATCCGAACAGGGTGGCCCTGTAATCTGTGTGTCAAGGTTCTGAGGCCTAAGTATACTGCCCGAATCTCCAGTATGTTGATGGGCAGGCTTTCTTCAGTCTTGGCCCAGGTAACCTGGGCTGAAACTTCTTCTAACACTGCTCCCCAGCCCAACAAGCTGGCATTTGTAGATATCACCTTTCAGGTGACTGGGAGAAAGGATTTTCCTTTCAGCAAGTTCTCGGTCTTTAACCAACTGATGCTTTGGCGCACCTGTGGAGACAGGAGCATGGGTAAATCCAGAGCTTGGCTTTTCCTGTTCCAGGCAGCTAGAATACTGCCTTGCAGTAGTCTCGAATGAAACTGGGCGTAAGGAACAGCCTCTAAGGAGGCCACCATCTTCCCTAATAGCCTAATGCAGATGCGAATCAATGGTCCCTTCTTTGAGCCACAAACTGGAAGTGGCGATCTTCTACCGTGAACCTTAGGAACTTCTGGTGAGCGGGGTGGATAGGCATGTAAATATACGTCCTTGATGTCTATGGACACCAAGAATTCTACACCTTGTAGGGTAGCGACCACGGATCGAATAATTTCCATTCGGAAATGGCGAATGTTCAGAAACTGATTCAGAGATCTTAGATCCAGGATGGTTCTGACGTCTCCATTTGGTTTTGGAACCACAAAGAGGTTTGAGTAAAAACCTAAACCTTGCTCCTTTTGGGGTACCTCTATGATTACCCTTTAAGATATTAAGTGATCCAATCCTCTGAAGAAGGATCTTCTTTTTAATGGAGCTTTTGGAGAGCTTTGAACTTCGGAGACCGATAAGGTGGGATCTCTCGAAATTCCAGTTTTTACCCTAGGGATACTGCAGAAACTACACACTTTTCCTGGATCTCTGTCTGCCATGCCATTAAAAACTGCCCAAGCCACCCCCCTCACTCGGCCTGGGGCGTCTCTTCATAAAGAGGCCTTGGCGTTTTGCTTGTTAGCTCTATGACCCCACTGCTTTCTGTTCTTCTTAGCCTGGTCTTGATCTTTAGACTTTGTGGCTGGCTGAAAATGTTGTCACCACTGCCTAGAAGTAGATGCACCAGGAGCCGGAGAGAGTGAGCGCTTAAAACAAGGGCGCTTGTTTTTCTTCTTCTCTGGCAATAGAGTAGTCTTACCACTTGATATATTTTGGATATACTTTTCCAAATCATCCCCAAAGAGGCGTTCGCCATGGAAGGGGAAACTGGCCAAAAGCTTTTTGCATGGAGCTTCCGCTGACCAATGCTTTAGCCAAAGAATTCTGCGCAGATGCACCAGCTGGAGCGTAAGGCGAGATGCTTGGTAAAATAGAATCTCCAATAGCATCCACTGTGAAAAATAAGGTCTTAGGCAGATTCTCCCAGAGTTGTATCTGCTCCAGGCAGGGGCGGCCTTAGGTGTTCAGGCGCCCTGTGCGAGCTAATCCTGTTCCCCCCCCCATCTTCACCCCTAGCCCTCTGGTCACCTAAACATACACAAAGAGGTCCCTTATATCCTCCTCCCCTTCTGTGTGTAGGCTGGCAATAAAATACTTTTTCTTTTTTCTTTTTATTTGTTTACCTTTCGGTGGACGGTGCAGCTTTGCATTTAAAAATGGCGCCGCTCAGCGCTTAGACGCAGTGTGCCTGTCGGGGCTGGCAGCAGCCATTTTTTTTTCAGGTGCCGCAGCCGATGCGTTGCTCTTCACCCAGTCCCAGGCAGGGGTACCTGGCAGCGGCTGCTGCTGTGACTCGTAGGAGTCGGACTCCTGTGATGATCATGAGAGTAACTGACTGCGACTCACATTCTGCGAGCTGTGATGGCTGCACGGCGCCCCTGTTGCCCATGGCGCCCTGTGCGGCCGCACAGCTCGCACACCCCAAAGGCCGGCCCTGGCTCCAGGGGCAGATCTTTCAGCCCCTGTTTCATTTGTTTCTTTAGGACCTGACACATGCCAACTGCTGCCACAGCAGGTTGGGTTACTGCGCCAGCCAAAAGAAAGGAAGATTTTAGTAAAGATTCCAGTTTCTTTTCAGAAAGATCTTTAAATACCTGAGCATTGTCCACCGGACAAGTTTGGCTCTTATTTACACAAGAAGTAGCCGCATCCGCTGAAGGCAGACTCCATTTCTTGGTAAACTTCTCCTCCATAGGGTAAAGAAGTTCAAATTTCCTAGGAGGAGAAAAACGCTTATCTGGATGTTTCCAGTCTGCGTAAATTAGATTCTCCAATAAAGGATGAATCGGAAAAGAGCATGTAGCCTGTGGGGATTTTAAACTTGGTTACTGGCCCATAGTCAAAAGACGTCCTGTTTTTAAAGATGGATATCTCGGGAATGGCAGCAGCTGCTGCCACAACCGAGGTATCCATCTTTAGTGCCAACGGTCCTGTAAACGATAACGGCGGTCTCCGCGGCAGATTCGCCGCGAGATCGCCGTTATCGGTGGTGGGAGAGGGGCCCCCCCCTCCCGCCGCTCTCCCGCGCCCTCCGCCGCTTACCGTAGCGGCGGAGGCAATCGGGACTGTTCGGCTGTTGACTGGGGTTGCGAGTGAGGGAAAAATCTCCTTCACCCATCCCCATAGCTCTGCTGGGCAGAAGTGACTTCAAAAGTCAGTCCCGCCCAGCGTCTTAAAGCAACATTTTTTTTTTTTGTCATTTGAAAAAATGACAGTTTCAAATTTTTTTTTTTTCTTGCATTTTAGTCTAAATATAAGATCTGAGGTCTTTTTGACCCCAGATCTCATATTTAAGAGGACCTGTCATGCTTTTTTCTATTACAAGGGATGTTTACATTCCTTGTAATAGGAATAAAAGTGATAATTTTTTTTTTTTTATTTCAGTGTAAACAAATTATAAACTAAATAAAAATAAATAAGAAAACAAAAAAAAACATTTTTCCGTCCCGACGAGCTCGCGCACAGAAGCGAACGCATACGCGAGTAGCACCTGCATATGAAAACGGTGTTCAAACCACATAAGTGAGGTATCGCCGCGATCGTTAGAGCGAGAGCAATAATTCTAGCCCTAGACCTACTCTGTCACTCAAAAAATGCAACCTTTAGAATTGTTTAAACGTCGCCTATCGAGATTTTTAAGGGTAAAAGTTTGACGCCATGCCACGAGCGGGCGCAATTTTTAAGCAATTTTTAAGCATGACATGTTGGGTATCATTTTACTCGGCGTAACATTATCTTTCACAATATATAAAAAAATTGGGCAAAATTTATTGTTGTGTTCTTTTTTAATTCAAGCCAAGGTGCAATCAATGCATATACTTCTGTGCTAGTTTACCAATCTACATACAGTATGCAACTAATCACACAGTTTCATGCTGAATAGGTGTCTTCTTAGGCCTCGTACAGAAGACCGAACATGTTCGGTCGTCTGTACGGCCGAGCGGACAGGTTTCCAGCGGACATTTGTCCTTTCCGACCGTTTTCGAGCGGACAAATGTTTCTTAGCATGCTAAGAAACATGTCCACTGGAAATCTGTCTGTCGGACATGTTCGTTCGTCTGTACAGACTCACCGTACATGTCCGAGCGGCCGCCATCCCTCGCATGTGTCGAATCACTTCGACGCATACGTGGAAGCATTGAACTTCCAGGGCCGCGCACGTCGCGGATGGTGTACGCGCGGATTTCTGTCTGATGGTGTGTATAACCATCAGACAGAAATCTCCGGCCAGACATGTCCGCTGAAAACGGTCCGGCAGACCGATTTCAGCGAACAGTCCGGTCGTCTGTACGAGGCCTTAGGAGTGCCAAGAAACCAACCACATAGAGTCTTACATGCACAAAAACGCTGCTGTGTCCTCCTTAAAGGGAGAGCTCTAGGCTAGTGAGGCTTTAAAAGCACTTCCTGCCTCCTGAGCGCCGTGGAAAGGCATGCTCGCGCACATGCACGCTCGCGACCCGCCCCCTCCTCACAGCTGTGCACCATGAAGCGCACCCCCTAGGGGGAGTTGGCAGTGACTAGAGAGGAGGGAAGGTTCTCCTGCCTCCTTATTGTGAGGAGGAACGTGGCTGCTATTTGGCAGAGCTCTGTAGTGGAGAAGTGTGCCGTTCTTTAGAGGAGTTGACACTGTACTGGAGCATGGTGAGAAAACGACTCAACTCTTTACACCATCTAGTGGCAGAAAAAGATAAGACACCCATTCAAATAAACTTAGGACTTTTTCCTGCTTACCTTATCCCCGCCGCAGGTTTAATTACCAATCTTCACCCATCATGATGGGTATATGTGTGCCAACCTTCAGGGATATGGGTTCCTACTTAAAGGAGACCTCTCCCCTGGGCCTTGTAAAAGACTCTGCCAGGACTTTTAGCATTAATAAAGCAAAAGTGCTGGACCCTAGAGCCCAGTCCTCAAAAGAGAGACATTACAGGCGACACCTCAGCTTCCACGAGGCCCGGACACCATCCAATTTCGGCATAATTATCTAGGCGTCTTGGATGGTTCCGAAGTGTAGCTCTTTTGCCCCCAAGGGCCTGTTTGGTAGAGATTCCTCTAGCACATCCTAATCGCGTCCAACACATTAGACACTGGCAAAAAAACAGAGGTACTTCCCTTAGGGGAGGGGTTATATATAGGGGAACTTGTCTTCATTGGTTGTGATTGATTGTCATCAGCACCAAACAAAACATTGATGGATAAAAAACATTACATCATTAAAGTGGAGTTCCACCCATAAATATAACATTACATCAGTAGTTTTAAAAAAATGTCATTAGTCCTTTACGAATTTTTTTTTTTTTTAGATGCCTTCAAAGTGTTGTTGCTAGGCAGAATAGTTAATCTTCCCACTTCCTGCACCTAGGTGCTTAATGCTTCCTAACCTACACCGCACAGACTCCTGGGAATGTAGTGGGTGTAACTTTCCAGGAGTCTGTGCATTCCCCAGTCTCAAAGAATCATGTGACTTGGACAGCACAGGTGCTGAACCCTGATCTGACACTGCTTGTGCAGCACTGAGCATGTGCGAGATCTGCAAGGCTGAAATCCAGGAAGTCATACAGTCTGGCTTCATGATGCCCACACTTAAGATGGCCCCAGTCAATTTCTATTTTATAAAGTGTCTAAATGCTGTAACAACCTAACAAAACGGACCTTAGTTTACAGACTAACTTTACTAGAATACATTAAGCTTGTGTATTACAGGGGTATTTATATTTAAAAAGTGAAATTGTGGCCGGAACTCCGCTTTAATACTTCACGATTAAAACTCTGGGAATTCAAAAGGTAAATGTATCCAGTATAGTCAATGACTGTTATTCAAACAAACTTTCCCATCATATTTTAGTACCTCATGGACTCATAATATATGCAGCAATTTATTTAGATCCTGGTTACTTAATATCAGTAACCCTTCAAACATTTTCTTTTTAGTTTCACCCTTTTTTTACCAAAATCCCATTATCAATTTTAATTTAACCTCAAACTTTTAGGGAAATATATATTATCAGGAACATGGGCCTAATAACCTCTACTCCCAGAACAAGAAAACACTCTTTGGCCCAGATTCACAAAGGAGATACAACGCTCTTATAGGCGGCGGGGGGGGGGACATCTCCCCTCCCGCCGCCGTCCGGTGCTTCTCCAGGCTCTCCCGTGCCATCGGGGGCCTGGAGAGATGATCGCCGTGCGCCGGATGGGAGGCATAGAGATGACTGGTGACCAGATGGTCACCAGTCATCTCTATGACCATCGGAGGCCCGGGCGCGATGTGATGACGTCACGCCTGGGTACCCGTAGGTAAACGCGTCACGTGACCGCGGATGGATTCCGCGCAGATTTCGATCTGATGGTTAGTACTAGGGTTGTCCAGATACCGATACCAGTATCGGTATCGGGACCGATACCGAGTATTTGCGGGAGTACTCGTACTCGCGCAAATACCCCCGATACCTAAATAGAATACTTTCCCCCCCTCTTTCCCCCCCCTGCTGCCGCCGCATCGCGCCGCCGCATCGAGGGACGTGGCTAGAGGGACATTGCTGCATATGTGAGGGACATGGCTAGAGGGACATTGCTGCATATGTGAGGGACATGGCTGCATATGTGAGGGACATGGCTAGAGGGACATGGCTGCATATGTGAGGGACATGGCTGCATATGTGAGGGACATGGCTAGAGGGACATGGCTGCATATGTGAGGGACATGGCTAGAGGGACATGGCTGCATATGTGGGGGACATGGCTGCATATGGGGGGGGGGGGGGACATGGCTGCATTTGGGGACACATTTAAAAAAAGTATCGGTATTCGGTATCGGCGACTACTTGAAAAAAAGTATCGGTACTTGTACTCGGTCCTAAAAAAGTGGTATCGGGACAACCCTAGTTAGTACAACCATCAGATCAAAATCCGCCAGAGGATTTATCCGCGGGAACGGTCCGGAGGACCGTTTCAAGCGGATAATCCTCTCGTGTGTACGGGGCCTCAGGCTCCATGCACACAGTAGCTGATAAACTGCAGTTTATTGACGTTTTGGCTTTTTTTTTTAAAAGCCCATAAACTGCACTCTATGTTAGTCCCTTGGACTACAAGAGAGCCAGGATGCTCTCTACGTTGCTGATAGAGAAAAGAGCTGTGTGTTAGTGGGCTTCCTGACTCTTCTGTAGTCCAAGGGAGGGGGCGAGCACGACACTCCACACCAGGGAGAAAGCCTCGCATTACGGTGTGGAGTTACAGACAGAAGAACAGAAAGTGAGGATTTCTCAGAAGAAATAAGGACATTTAAAAGCAAAATCAAAGGATGAGGTAAGTGAAGGAGAACTGCACTAAGGTAAAGGAAGCTATTTAGGAAAAAAATTGTACCTTTACAACCCCTTTAATAAAAAGTGCAGGCCTGCCCAGCATAACCCCTCCTACTCCCAGATGGCCTTTGTTTTTTTACTAGTGTCCTAGGAGTAGGGATGAGCCGAACATACCCGCTTTCGGTTTTGCACCAGAATGTTCGAACAGACCGCGGGTTCGCGCGAACATTTAGAACCCCATTGAAGTCTATGGGACTCGAACGTTCGAATTCAAAAACGCTAATTTTAAAGACCAATATTCAATTTAATGTTGGAAAACATCTTTCAGAACCCGGGTCTTGCCCCAGGGAACATGTATCAATGAAAAAAAAGTTTTAAAAACGGACGTTTTTTCTGGAGCAGCGATTTTAATGATGCTTAAAGTGAAAAAAAAAAATGAAAAATTCCTTTAAATATCACACCTGCTGTGTGTCTATAGTAGTGTTTATAAATGTCCCTGCACAACATGAGATTATTATAAGAAAAAAGTAATATAATACTGTTTGCGCACGTGCTGTGTGGCAACAATATGTCGATTATTTTAGGGGTGGTGGGGGGCCATTATTTTTTGGTGAAAGAAAAATTGTAGAAAAAAGGGCACCCATCAAACATACTGTAATTGGAGCGCAACAAAGAGCCACGTGCAAAGTATCGCATCAAAAATTGTTATTAGGCGCCCTTGTTAAACAGGGGCAGAAAAATGTGTCCTTAGGCACAACACAACACTGCAACCCCTCCCAATAACTGTAATTGGAGCGCAACAAAGAGCCACGTGCAAAGTATTGCATCAAAAATTGTTATTTGGCGCCCTTGTTAAACAGGGGCAGAAAAATTTGTCCTTAGGCACAACACAACACTGCAACCCCTCCCAATAACTGTAATTGGAGCGCAACAAAGAGCCACGTGCAAAGTATTGCATCAAAAATTGTTATTAGGCGCCCCTGTTAAACAGGGGCAGAAAAATGTGTCCTTAGGCACAACACAACACTGCAACCCCTCCCAATAACTGTAATTGGAGCGCAACAAAGAGCCACGTGAAAAGGATTGCATCAAAAATTGTTATTAGGCGCCCCTGATAAACAGGGGCAGAAAAATTTGTCCTTAGGCACAACACAACACTGCAACCCCTCCCAATAACTGTAATTGGAGCGCAACAAAGAGCCACGTGCAAAGTATTGCATCAAAAATTGTTATTAGACGCCCCTGTTAAACAGGGGCACACAAATTAGGCCTTAGGCACTGGTGGCGGAGCCCAGAAACTTTCTTACTAGCTATCAGCAAGAAAAGTGAGGAGGAGAAGGATATTCCATCAGCAGCATAACAGGACAGTCACTCAGCATCAGCATACGCAGTCTCAAAGGGATCTGACATTTCAACAAAAAATTATTATTCAGTAACATCAGCATCAGGTGCTTGGTAGCTGGTGTTGATCCAAGCCTGATTCATTTTGATGAAGGTCAGTCGATCAACAGAGTCGGTGGAGAGGCGCACCCTGTGATCGGTCACAAAGCCTCCAGCAGCAATGAATGTGCGTTCTGAAAGAACACTGGATGCAGGGCAAGCCAGTAGCTCAACTGCATACTGTGCAAGCTCTGGCCAGTGATCCATCCTCAAGACCCAGTAAGCCAGAGGATTTTTGGTGGGGAAGGTGTCCAAGTCGGATCTTGCCCCTAGGTATTCCCGGACCATGTAAACCAGACGCTGGCGATGGTTGCTGGAACTGGTCATACCTTGGGGCTGCGGACTAAAAAATTGTCTGAACACATCGATCAGACGGCCACCTTCTCCACCGCTCCTTCTGTGACTCACCGAAGCCTCAGCAACACGTTGTCCAGGGCCAGGTTTTGGTAATCCCCCCGGTTCTGGGAACGCATTGCACAGACCCTTCTGCAAGGCCTCCCGCAGAAGTTTCATCTTCTGCTCCCTCTGCGATGGCAACATAAGGTCCGCAACCTTACTCTTGTAACGTGGATCAAGGAGAGTTGCCAGCCAGTAATGATCCCTCTCCTTGATAGCACGTACACGAGGATCCTTACGCAGGCTTTGCAGGATCAGGGAGGCCATGCAGCGTAGGTTTGCAGAGGCATTCGGGGCACAGTCCTCTGGGTCACTGAGGACGACAGGATCCGCAGCCACCTCATCCCAGCCACGTAAAAGTCCACGTGTTCCTTGGGACTGTAAATGATCCCTTTTGGCCATGCGAGATACGCTTGAGACATATGTTGCAAATAGCAACGGTGCGATCTGATGCACATGTCTCAAAAAGGGCCCTGTCCATTATTCCACGTAGCGTGTGCTCCAACATGTGAATAAGAGGGACAGTCTCACTGATGCATGCATTGTCACTGCTCACCATCCTCGTGGCCTCCTCAAATGGTGACAGGACAGTGCATGCATCCCTGATCAAGGCCCACTGGCGTGGTGAAAAAAAACCAAGCTCCCCTGACCCAGTTCTGCTGCCATATTGGCACAGGTACTCATTGATGGCCCTCTGCTGCGTGTGCAGCCGCTGCAGCATGGCCAACGTAGAGTTCCATCTGGTGGGCATGTCACAGATTAGGCGGTTCTTGGGCAGGTTGTATTCCCTTTGGAGGTTTGTCAGCTGAGCAGTGGCATTATATGACCTCTGGAAATGCACACAGACTTTCCTGGCCTGCTTCAGGACATCCTGTAAGCCCGGGTACCTGCCCAAGAACCGCTGCACCACCAAATTCAGGACATGCGCAAAACAGGGCACATGGGTGAGTTTTCCCTGTGGCAGGGCAGAGAGGAGCAGCTCTAGCACTGCATGGCATCTCTTGGGCTGCATTCCTGCGTAGCCCCTCGTACGCCTACAGAGCACGGCTGGTTCTGAGGAAACATCACCACAGGAAGAGGCCACAGAGGAAGGGGGTGGAGGAGAGAGGCGTGTCACAACCAGTAGTAGTGTTTTGGAGGCGTGGTGGCGGAACAACCTCCAAAACTACTGTACCTTGCCCTGCGTCCTTCCCAGCTGCCAGCAGAGTCACCCAATGGGCCATAAAAGACAGGTAACGTCCCTGTCCATGCCTGCTGGACCATGAGTCAGCGGTAAGATGCACCTTACCACTGACCGCCCTGTCCAGCGAGGCATGGACATTGCCTTCCACAAATGCCGGTAGAGAGCCGAAATCGCCTTCTGTGAGAAAAAGTGGCATTTGGGTACTTGCCACTGAGGTACTGCACATTCCACAAACTCATGGAAGGGGGCAGAATCTACCAACTGAAAAGGTAGCAGTTGAAGTGCTAGCAATTTTGCTAAGCTAGCATTCAACCGCTGGGCATGTGGATGGCTGGGAGCGTACTTCTTTCGGCGCTGCAGCAGCTGGGGCAGGGAAATTTGTCTGGTACTCACAGTAGATTGCCCGCATGTACTACCACTACTAGGTTGTGACACACCTATTTCTACACCTTCAGTGCAGGCTTCAGAGAGGACTGTGGGTCTAGTGGGGTTGGAGGTCACAGAAGGGCAAGGGGAGGTCCGCTTTGGTGTGGGTCTTTCTGGTATTCTTGCCAACGAACTGAATGGCAGGTCGACATATGTCTGGTCAAGCATGTGGTGCCCAAGCGGGTGAGGTTTTGGCCACACGAGATACGCTTGAGACATATGTTGCAAATAGCAACGGTGCGATCTGATGCCCATGTCTCAAAAAAGGCCCACACCAAAGAACTTTTGCAGTACCGTTGAGACGCAGCAGCGCCCTGCACAGGCGTAGCTCTGCGATGTAATGCAGTTGGTGTGCTGCCCTTAAGCTGTCCCCTGGAGGGCATCCTGCCTCTTTGGAGATGTGCCTATGCCTCTTCCTCCTCCTCCTTCTCCTCTTCCTCCTCCTCTCTCCTATCAGGCACCCAGGTTGAGTCAGTGACCTCATCATCCCCTCCCTCCTCATCACTGTCGAAAACATGGCAGTATGCTGCAGCTGGGGGAACATAACTGCCAGATTGCTGTCCCTCTCGGGCACCCGCTCTCTCTGGGCTCACATCAATGCCTTCCTCTATCTGTGTTCCGTCATCGGAGCCTTCAAAACGCTGCGCATCTTCATGTAGCATGTACCCAACACTGTGTTGAAACAGTTCGGGGGACTCCCTTAGGAGGACATGGTGGGACTAGGGAAGGATTGTGTGATGCCATTGTGCACAAGGAAGAGGACGCCTTGGCAGCTGCTTTGCCAGATAAACTAAGCTCAGCCTGGGTGAGAGAGGATGAGGAGGATGAGGACGGCTTGGTCATCCACTCTACTAATTTCTCTGCATGTTGAGGCTCA
Source organism: Rana temporaria (assembly GCF_905171775.1). Taxonomy (NCBI): domain Eukaryota; kingdom Metazoa; phylum Chordata; class Amphibia; order Anura; family Ranidae; genus Rana; species Rana temporaria. The sequence continues at coordinate 71,955,387 of NC_053493.1, forward strand.
ACACGGCCAGCTCCCGAAAACAATGACAAGCGTGTCAGACGGCCACGTCCTGAAGAGGATGCACCGTGTCCACCACCAGCGTTGCCTCTAGATGCAGAGCCTGCTTGCCCTCGTGGCAAAAAAACGAAAAGAACTCTGGACAGCCGCACTCCAAAATGACTTAAAATAAAGTTGGTCTTTTAATGTAAAAAGTACATACAAGCACTGCAAACAACAGGTACAGAATGGCCGACGCGTTTCACGCTGCAATTCAGCGCTTAGTCATGGCTGGCATGCTTGCCCTCGTGACTCTCTGCCTTTCTTTGTTGTCCTTCCAGACATTTTAATAGCCTGCACAGGACAAAAACAGAAATAAACAGCACCTGTCCAGTAAGAGCAAATGCGTTTATGGGCAAAAACACAGCAAACTTATAGTAAGATCGACTGAGTTTATGGGCAAAAACACAGCAAACATATAGTATGATCGACTGAGTTTATGGGCAAAATCACAGCACACGTGCAGTATGATCAACTGAGTTTATGGGCAAAAACACAGCAAACGTATAGTATGATCGACTGAGTTTATGGGCAAAAACACAGCAAACGTGCAACGTGCAGTATGATCGACTGCGTTTATGGGCAAAAACACAGCAAACTTTTAGTAAGATCGACTGAGTTTGTGGGCAAAAACACAGCAAACGTGCAGTATGATCGACTGCGTTTATGGGCAAAAACACAGCAAACTTATAGTAATATCGACTGAGTTTATGGGCAAAATCACAGCACACGTGCAGTATGATCGACTGAGTTTATGAGCAAAAACACAGCAAACGTATAGTAAGATCGACTGAGTTTGTGGGCAAAAACACAGCAAAAGTGCAGTATGATCGACTGTGTTTATGGGCAAAAACACAGCACACGTATAGTATGATTGACTGAGTTTATGGGCAAAAACACAGCAAACGTGCAACGTGCAGTATGATTGACTGCGTTTATGGGCAAAAATACAGCAAACTTTTAGGTAAGATCAACTGAGTTTATGGGCAAAAACACAGCAAACTTTTAGGTAAGATCGACTGAGTTTGTGGGCAAAAACACAGCAAACGTGCAGTACCATCGACTGAGTTTATGGGCAAAAACACAGCAAACTTATAGTAATATCGACTGAGTTTATGGGCAAAATCACAGCACACGTGCAGTATGATCGACTGAGTTTATGAGCAAAAAGCGTGTCAGGCGGCCACGTCCTGAAGAGGATGCACCGTGTCCACCACCAGCGGCAAAAACACAGCAAACATATAGTATGATCGACTGAGTTTATGGGCAAAAACACAGCACACGTGCAGTATGATCGACTGAGTTTATGGGCAAAAACACAGCACACGTGCAGTATGATCGACTGAGTTTATGGGCAAAAACAAAGCAAACGTATAGTATGATCGACTGAGTTTATGGGCAAAAACACAGCAAACGTGCAACGTGCAGTATGATCGACTGCGTTTATGGGCAAAAACACAGCAAACTTTTAGTAAGATCGACTGAGTTTGTGGGCAAAAACACAGCAAACGTGCAGTATGATCGACTGCGTTTATGGGCAAAAACACAGCAAACGTATAGTACGATCGACACAAAGGAACAAACCCCATGGTGCAGTCATCCTTGATATTGTTTAATGTATAAAAGGTAATGAACTCACATTTTACAAATTTAAGACTCGCTCGTATCATAAGTAAAAAACTTTCAGTGTTCCCCATAGACAAGATGGCCGCCGGGTCCTGGAATACACTCACGTCACAATCTCTCCCCTACGCGTTTTGTCATAGGATGACATCATCAGGGGCGTGGTTAGTCGAGCATTAGAGTGTTATATATATTGGCGGGACAGCACGCAAAGTGGCCGAAATGGACTGTGTTTCAATCGACGGAAGTTACAGCAGTAATAAAGACCAAGAGGACTATTAAAAGACTGGAACCTTGCTCCACAACAGTAATAACAATGTTCTGGTAACTGAAGTATAAAATAAATCATACAAGCAATCCTTCCAACTATATCAATTCAAAATTGATAGATGAACATAGATAAAAATCTTATAAGTGACATGAGATAAAAAATAAAAATCTTTCTTATTAAAAAATGCAGTATGCTGGGGATCAGCGCCATCTTGTGGGGATAACATCTAATAACAAATGTAACATATAATTTAAAAACCAGTGGTAAAAATGAATGATAATTTATTGTTTACACATATTAACAATAACTCTGGTCTAGTTAATATACAGCAAGAACCTAACCAAACGTGGCCTAATATTCACAGCAGCATTGAATAAATACTGGAGAAAAAAATATAATAGCAAAATCTATGCATTATTGATAAATTCATTCACATCCCACTTAAAGCAGGGGTTCACCCAAAAATCAACTTTCTGCCATTAGATCCAGCATACTGCTGACATCTGCAGTATTCTGTTTCTTTTTTTCTTTTGTACTTATCGTTTTATCAGCCGTTGTTATCCGGCTCCGAGCGGGGATTCCTTCCGGGTATAGGCGTTCCTAAGCCAAGCGGAGTTGATTGACGGGCTGCTAAAGTGCGTCACGCCTTCCGAAAATACCCAAAGTGACACTCAAGTGTTTACGGCGCCTGCGCAGTCAGCTCTACATGGCAGGCGCAGGCGCCGTAAACACCCGAGTGTCACCTCGGATATTTTCGGAAGGCGTGACGCGCTTTAGCAGCCCGTCAATCAAATCCGCTTGGCTTAGGAACGTCTATTCCCCGCAGAAATCCTCGCTCGGAGCCAGATAACAACGGCTGATAAAACGATAAGTACAAAAAAAAAAAAAAAAACAGCATACTGCAGATGTCAGCAGTATGCTGGATCTAATGGCAGAAAGTTGATTTTTGGGTGAACCTCCGCTTTAGCCTTTATAAATCCACTGCGTCTCCAGCTTGGAAATTTCAATAGTCATGTGACTCCCCCCCCCCCCCCCAATTATCAGTGAACTTATCAATGCCTAAAAACACAGGGCCAGATTCACAAAAGAGATACGACGGCGTATCTCCTGATACGCCGTCGTATCTCTGTGATCCACCCGTCCTAACAATGCGGCTGATTCATAGAATCAGTTACGCATAGATAGCCCTAAGATCCGACGGGTGTAATTGACTTACACCGTCGGATCTTAGGATGCAATTCTAGGCCGGCCGCTAGGTGGCGATTCCATTGCGGTCGGCGTAGAATATGCAAATGACTACTTACGGCGATCCACGAAGATACACGTGTTCGTCGCAATCTCTTACGTCGTTGCTAGTCGTTTTTTCCCGTTGCAAAGTTACACCTGCTTTAACATGTCTTATCTTTAGAACAGCCATGTTAAAGTATGGCCGTCGTTCCCGTGTCGAATTTCAATTTTTTTTTTTTGCGTAAGACGTCCAGGAATACGTAACGCACGTCGCCGTTCAAATTTTTTTTCGGGGCGCCGTAATTTCGCGCAAAGCACGTCGGGAAATTTCCTAACGGAGCATGCCCAGAACATTCTGCGTGGGAACGCGCCTAATTTAAATGGTGCTCGCCCCATTTGAATTAGGCGGGCTTGCGCCGAGCGGATTTACGTTACACCGCCGCAGTTTACAGGTAAGAGCTTTGTGAATCAGGCACTTACGCTGTAAACCTGCGGCGGTGTAACGTACATGGGATACGTTACGCCGCCGCAGCGTAACGTAATTCTCTCTGAATCTGGCCCACAGTCCCCTTCTGGTTCCGATTATGATGGGTATCATAGTGTTTAGAAAGGCTGTTTGGGGTAGCCATTTAATATTAGTCACATGTTCCTTCAATCTGACCTGGAGCATGCAGATAGTATGACCAATATACTCCAAACCCCATGGACACCGTAAAAGGTAAACCACATCCTTAGTGGTGCAAGTAATAAAAGGTTTGATAGGGAAATGCTCATGGGTGGAATTAGACTGAAAATGATCAACCCTCCTGTTCCCCTCTATCTTCCTACATGGGGAAAAAGCCTATATTATGAAAGAATGACACTCAATTAGGAGGATCTATGATGTTAGGTGCTACTTGGAGTCTCAAAGGTGGAGCCCCTCTATAAACTTCTGCTGGAGTTCTGGTAGGAGGGGTCGTAGAATCCTATCATTCTGTAGCACATTCCAATGTTTGGATAAAATATTTTTAATTGCGTATTGCTGGGAGGTATATGTGGTAAAAAAATGCATGTTTAAAAGATTCATTCGGCTCAGTTTGTATAGGAACCAATAACTCATCCCTATTCCTCTCAGCAGCACGGGCAAGTGCCTGGTCCATTTCAAGCGGGTCATAACCCTTTTCCAAAAGCCTATTTTTGAGGGTAGAAGCTACCCGCAAAAAATCATCATGATTCATGCAATTTCTCCTTAGCCTCAGGAATTGACTGACAGTAACGGACCTTAGCCAAGCTGGATAATGACAGCTATTAGTACTAATAAATCCATTCCTGTCAGTCTCCTTGAAATAAGTAGATGTAATAATGGCTCCTTCCACAGCCCTAATGCATTAATTTCAAGAAATTAATCAGTCGCGATCACTGGACTCATGTTAGAGTTTCATACCCAGGACCGGACTGGCCAACCGGGATAGCGGTATAATTCCCGGTAGGCTGCCTGTCCTGGGGCTGCTTTGAGCTGCAGCTGAATGCAGCACTCCCTCTCTCTCTCCTATGTGTCATATATTGGGCATCTCCCACACTGTGTGTGAGAGCTGGGTCTGTGTTCGGCTGTGCTGCCTGTAGGAAGGTCCCGCCCCTCTAGAGCTGCTCGTGTGATAGTAGATGGATCATGGAACACTGATTGGACCTTCCTACAGGCAGCTGAACACAGACCTAGCTCTCACACACAGCGCAGGAGATATCCGGTGTATATGTGATCCAGGCAAGTATGTATTGATGGGCTCAGTAAGGCTGCATGCATGGACAGTAAGGCTGGGCTGCATTCATGGATGGTAAGGCTGGGCTGCATTCATGGACAGTAAGGCTGGGCTGGGCTGCATGCATGGACTGTAAGGCTGGGCTGCATTCATGGACAGTAAGGCTGGACTGGGCTGCATGCATGGACAGTAAGGCTGGGCTGCATTCATTGACAGTAAGGCTGGGCTGCATTGGGCTGCTTTCATGTACAGTAAGGCTGGGCTGCATTCTCATGGACAGTAAGGCTGGGCTGCATTCTTATGGACAGTAAGGCTGGGCTGCATTCTCATGGACAGTAAGGCTGGGCGGCATTCATGGACAGTAAGGCTGCATTCATATGCTCAGTAAGGCTGCATTGATGGGCACAGTGAAGCTGCATTGATGGGCACAGTGAGGCTGCATTGATCTCTTGTACCATGTCTGCAGTCTCTGACCATCTCTTGTATCATGTCCGCAGTCTCTGACCATCTCTTGTATCATGTCTGCAGTGTCTGACCATCTCTTGTATCATGTCTGCAGTCTCTGACCATCTCTTGTATCATGAAAAACTAATTTTTGGCACCAACGCACCTTATTATTATTATTTTATATATTAATAATATTACTCATTATTTATATGTTCGCACACTTGTGCATGTATATTCATAATAGTTTATAGACTCACTTATAGCACTTTGGAATATTGTTTCACAAGCACATCATTTGGGGTAGCCATATTTATCTATTTATTTATTTATTCATTTATTTATTTTTGATGGCACAGCATATGCACATAGCATCACGCTAGTACATATGTTCACAAGAGCTGTTTCTATAGTGACCCATCACGTACATCACTGTACTGGATCTAGCACTATATCACTATAGGGGTCAAATACAAAAAAAACAATTTTTTTTTTTTTTGGGGTAAACTAGATCACATTATTATACCAGCGCAGTACCAACACCTTTTTAAATTTTTTCACCTAAACCTCATAGAAGGTTTATACAGCACTGCAGCAGGTCAATATAGTATTATTTAGAACTTATTTTTGCGCCGGTGACAATCACTTTTCCCTATCTCTTGTATCATGTCTGCAGTCTCTGACCATCTCTTGTATCATGTCTGCAGTCTCTGACCATCTCTTGTATCATGTCTGCAGTCTCTGACCATCTTTTGTATCATGTCCGCAACCTCTAACCATCTCTTGTCTTGTATCATGTCTGCAGTCTCTAAGGGAGTCTGGAGAGGAGTCAAGCGAGGGAGTGCTGCTGGGATGGGGGTCATGGGAGAAGTCAGATGTGTGGACTATGTAGAGAAGACTATAGGATAAAACCAGAGCCACCAAACCAAGCTGGAAAAGGAGGTCAGTGACAGTGCCGCAAGGCCAGTCTGAGGGGGGGGGGGGGGGGGGTCACTGATGTCTACCAAAAATAGGTAGAAGAATACGTATCGGCCCAAACTGAGGAAAAAAAATAATGTTTTATATATTTTTGGGGGATATTTATAATAGCAAAAAGTAAAAAATATTGCATTTTTTTCAAAATTGTCGCTCTATTTTTGTTTATAGCGCAAAAAATAAAAACCGCAGAGGTGATCAAATACCACCAAAAGAAAGCTCTATTTGTAGGAAAAAAAGGACCCCAATTTTGTTTGGGAGCCACGTCGCACGACCGCGAAATTGTCAGTTAAAGTGACGCAGTGCCGAATCGCAAAAACTGTCCGGGTCCTTTAGCTGCATTTTGGTCCAGGTCTTAAGTGGTTAAGGTCGAATATGTCATTTGAAGGTTTATGGTATCCGTTGAATGTTCTAAGAAGATTTGACAAAGCAGCTAAACTGTACGATGCCACAATCATACATTTCCGGTCGAATGCTCCGCCCACAAGCTATAGTAGAATTCTAATGTTGTATGACTAGTAATAATTATTAATTATTATTACAAGTCAACCAACATTAGAATTCTTCTATAGCCTATGGGCAGAGCATTTGACCATAAATGTGCGCTCGCGGCGATCGTATGCTTTTAGATGCTTCTTCGAACCTTCATGTTTCTATAATATCGAATCTTTTCTCTCTATGTCGAATAATCTTTGACTAATAGAGTTAGGTTAGGCACATTCGACCGCAGATTCGATAGACACAGATTGCTATGGTCATTGTCATGTCAAATCTTCTATCTGTATCGAACTGTTGTCTCAATGAAACGAAAATGTCATTCCATTTTATTACACATAACTTAATTTCTGAACTTATTTATTTTAATATCTTTGTATGTATGGATTGCATGGGTTGTTATCAACATGTGGTGAAAATTTCATGTCAATAGCACTATTAGAAATACATTAACCTAGAAAAATGGTCACGTGTTCAATACTTATTTTATGCAACATAATAAAAAAAAAAAAGTCATCAGAAGTTACAATCATATAAAGTAAGGGCCAGATTCACAGAACAAATACGCCGGAGTATCTACTGATACTCCGGCGTATTTTCAAATTTGCCGCGTCGTATCTTAATTTGTGATTCACAAACAAGATACAACGGCATTTGGCTAAGATCCGACAGGCTTACGGCTTCGTACGCCTTCGGATCTTAGGCTGCAATACTTCGGCCGCCGCTGAGTGGAGTTTGCGTCGTTTTCCAGCGTCGGGTATGCAAATTAGCTTTAAGGCGATCCACGAAGCTACTCGCTTGCGTTACGTCGTTTTTTCCCGTCGCAAAGTTAAGCAATCTTTTTCATGGCTTAACTTTACACAAGCCATGTTAAAGTATTCGCCGTCTTTCCCGCGTCAAATAATTTTTTTTTTTCGGCGTAAGTACGTTACGCACGTCGCCATTCACAAACACGTCGGGGCGCCGTAATTTCGCACAAAGCACGTCGGGAAATTTACTAACGGAGCATGCGCAGAACGTTCAGCGCGGGAGCGCGCCTAATTTAAATGGTACACGGCCCATTCCGCCGCAAGTTTATACTCAAGTGCTTTGTGAATCAAGCACTTACGAGAAAAACTTGCGGCGGTGTAACGTAAAGACGATACGTTACGCCGCCGCATTTGTACCTGAATCTGGCCCTAAGGGCCAGATTCAGGTACAATTGCGCCCGTGTAACGTAAGCCGTTTACGTTACACCGCCGCAAGTTTTCAGTTTTAGTGCCCGATCCACAAAGCACTTACCTGGAAACTTGCGGCGGTGTATCGTAAATACGTCCGGCGCAAGGCGGTCCAAATCGAATGGGCGGGTACAATTTTAATTAGGCGCACTCCCGCGCCGGACCTACTGCGCATGCTCCGTTTCGAAATTCCCGCCGTGCTTTGCGCGAACTGACGTCATTTTTGCGATCGGCGACGTGCGTAGCGTACTTCCGTATTCCCGGACGTGTTACGCAAACGACGTGAAATTTAAAATTTCGACGTGGGAATGACGGCCATACTTTAGACAGCAATACGTTTGCTGTCTAAAGTTAAGGCACCCAAAACGACGACTAACTTTGCGACGGGAAACTAGACTAGCGGCGACATAGCGAACGCGAAAAACCGTTGTGGATCGCCGTAACTCCTAATTTGCATACCCGACGCTGGTTTATGACGCAAACTCCCCCCAGCGGCGGCCGCGGTACTGCATCCTAAGATCCGACAGTGTAAAACAATTACACCTGTCGCATCTTAGGGATATCTATGCGTAACTGATTCTATGAATCAGTCGCATAGATACTCTGAGAGATACTCCGTCGTATCTCCGCTGTGAATCTGGGCCTTAGTTCCTAAAAAGTAACAGTAATCGGCCAAATGTATTGGGACAGTATATTACAACTAAATACTTCTGTATGGGTTTTACAAACATGGAGAACTGGATATTTCCGAAGAATGCATTTGGGAAACACATCACACCAACTGAAATATTAGCTAAATGCCGACTGGACAAAGATACTGGCCCGGATTCAGATACGAGTTACGACAGCGTATCTCAGGATACGCAGTCCTAACTCTGAGTTGCGGGGTAGTATCTATGCGCCTGATTCTAATACCGCGTACACACGGTTGTTTTTTGTGATGAAAAAAACTGACATTTTTAAAAACGTCATTTAAAATGACCGTGTGTGGGGGAAAACGTTGTTTTATGTCTTCTGAAAAACGACAAAAAAAAAAATTCGAACATGCTTCAATTTTTTATGTCGTTTTTCAAAACGTCGTTTTTTTGTGTCATAAAAAATGACCGTGCGTGGGCTAAAACGACGTTTAAAACAACGTTTTTAAACCCGCGCATGCTCAGAAGCAAGTTTTGACGCGAGCTTGAATGGAACAGTGTGCCGCCGTACGTGCTGAACGTAACCGCGCTTTGCTAGAGCAATTTGAAAAAACGATGGTGTGTAGGCAACGTCGTTTTTTTTCATGAGAAAAAAACAATGTTTTTTTACAAGACAAAAAACGACCATGTGTACGCGGCATTAGAATCAGTTACGCATAGATTTCCCTAAGATCCGACCGGCTTAAGTCTCTTACACCGTCGTATCTTAGGCTGCATATTTACGCTGGCCGCTAGGTGGCGCTTTCGTAGATTTACGCAAGGAATATGCAAATTAGGTAGATACGCCGATTCAGAAACGTACGTCCACCCGGCGCATTTTTTTACGTCGTTTACGTAAGGCTTTTTCCGGCGTAAAGTTACCCCTCATAAAGCAGGGGTAAGTCATGTTAGGTATGGACGTCGGAAACACACGAACAGCGTCGTATTTTACGTCGTTTACGTAAGTCGTTCACGAATAGGGCTGTACGTAAGTTACGTTCACGCCGAAAGCATTGACAGTTTGCGGCGTAATTTGGAGCATGCGCACTTGGAAACGTTCACGGACGGCGCATGCGCCGTTCGTAAAAAACGTCAATTACGTGGGGTCACAAGTAATTTAAATAAAACACGCCCACATCATCCACATTTGAATTTGGCAGGCTTATGCCGACACATTTACACTACGCCGCCGTAACTTAAGGCGCAAGTTTTTTCTGAATACGGAACTTGCGCCCTAAGTTACGGCGGCGTAGTGTATCTGAGATACGCTACGCCCGCCGATAGATACGAAAATGTATCTGAATCCGGACCTATGGTTATCCAGCAGCAGGTTTACTTAGCTTGGGACAACTATATCTAAAGTAATACTTCACTATTACCAGCAGGTGGTGCAGTTACTTTTCAAAACAATCAGTGGAACGTCCTTGTATAGAGTCAGGCCCCGTACACACGACAGAGGAACTCGACGTGCTTGGCACGTCGAGTTCCTCGTCGAGTTTTGGGATGAAGCCGCCGAGGAGCTCGGCGGGCCGGCTTCTCCCATAGAAGAGCGAGGACAACGAGAAAATAGAGAACATGTTCTCTATTTTCTCGTCGAGTTCCTCGGCGGCTCCATCGAGCCAAAAGTGTACACACGACAGAGATTCTCGGCAGAATCCGGGTTTTGACCGAGTTTCTCGGCGAATTCTGCCGAGAAACTCTGTCGTGTGTACGAGGCCTCACACTGCTGTTCATAGAGAGGGTTACATTTTACCAAATAAATCTATGAACTGAGAAAGCGTCTGTCATGCCAGAGGAAACACAAATGTGGTCTACATGAAAATTATTGATTGTGTTTGCTAAGATTTAAAGCGGAGGTTCACCCTAAAAAACATCTATATACCAATACATCCAGCATACTTCCGACATCTACAGTATGCTGTTTTTTTTTTTTGCCGTACATACCGTTTTATTGTTATTTTCCCCCCCGGCTTCCGGGTTCTGGCTCCCGCGGGAGTGGGCGTTCCTATTCAGAGGTTAGATGATTGACGTCTGGTGAAAAACTTCCCTTGGCGCATAAGGCGCGTCACCAGTTTTCCGTAAATAGCCGATCTGCAAGTCGGCTCTATATGGCGCCTGCGCAGTCAGCTCTACACGGCGGGCGCAAGCGCCGTATAGAGCCGACTCGCAGGTCGGCTATTTATGGAAAACTGAAAATCTAACCTCTGAATAGGACCGCCCACTCCCGCGGGAGCCAGAACCCGGAAGCCGGGGGGAAAATAACAATAAAACAGTATGTACGGCAAAAAAAAAAAAAAAACAGCATACTGTAGATGGCGAAAGTATGCTGGATGTAATGGTATATCATTGTTTTAGGGTGAACCTCCACTTTAAAGTTCCCATAAACATTGCAATGGTCATCCAACTGGATCCTGCAATGATCATCTGTGTGCAGAAAACTTAAAATATAAAATAGGGTCACAGCACTAAAGTTTGAGATTGATGGTATTTTCCTAAACTTTGCTAGTGTGCTTGTTTTTATGATCTAATGAATGATTAATGATGTTTCAGTTAAAGTCTGTTTTAAAAAAGTATGGGCCAGATTCACTTAGAATCGCCCTACGCTGCGGCGGCGTAACGTATTACATTTACGTTACACCGCCGCAAGTTTTCAGCGTAAGTGCTTGATTCACAAAGCACTTGCCTGTAAACTTGCGGCGGCGTAGCGTAAATCCGCCCGGCGCAAGCCCGCCTAATTCAAATGGGGCGGGGACCATTTAAATTAGGCGCGTTCCCGCGCCGAACGTACTGCGCATGCTCCGTCCCTAAAATTTCCCGACGTGCATTGCGCTAAATGACATTGCAAGGACGTCATTGGTTTCGACGTTAACGTAAATGGCGTCCAGCGCCATTCACGGACGACTTACGCAAACAACGTGAAATGTCAAATTTCGACGCGGGAACGACGGCCATACTTAACATTGGCTAGACCACCTAGAGGGCAGCTTTAGTTTTACGCGGCGTATCTCTACGGAAACAAAGTAAATTTACAGCGACGGGCAAAGCGGACGTTCGTGAATCGGCGTAACTAGTCATTTGCATATTCTACGCCGACCGCAATGGAATCGCCACCTAGCGGCCGGCCTAGAATTGCAGCCTAACATCCGACGGTGTAAGTCAGTTACACCTGTCGGATCTTAGGGCAATCGTATCTCTGGCCCTATGTTTTTTTAACTCAAAAAGTCTCTTCTAATGATTTTTCGGGTTCTGAAAAACGAAAAAAAAAAATTCCGAACATGCTGCATTTTTTAGCGACGTTTTAAATGATGTTGTTTTTCGGGTTGTAAAAAATGATCGTGTGTGGGCTAAAACGACGTTAAAAACCTGCGCATGCTCAGAAGCAAGTTTTGAGACGGGAGCGCTCGTTCTGGTAAAATTACCGTTCATAATGGAGTAAGCACATTCATCAGTAAAGCGCGAATCGTCTTTTACTAACAGGAAATCAGCTAAAGCAGCCCCAAGGGTGGCATCATCCGCATGGAACTTCCCCTTTATAGCGCTGTCGTACGTGTTGTACGTCACCATGCTTTGCTAGAGCATTTTTTAAAAACGATCGTGTGTCGGCAACGTCGTTTTAATGATGAAGTTGGAAAAAACAACGTTTTTTCTACATGCCGAAAAACGTTGTTTTTTTCATGCGGAAAAATGATCGTGTGTACGTGGCATTATGCTCCCGGCCTCCTCCAAAGTATGACATAATTAAGACAGTTTAAATTTTTTATACAGCTTTATAAATTGACTTGAAAACTCAGTTGTCATCTTCAGGATAACCGATTCCTGCACATGGGCAGGAGTTACATCAACCCACACTCGCTAATGAAGATGAAAGGAGCCAGAAATAAGATGCCAATGCCGACGAGGGATGTTGCAAGGTCGAAATGTTAGAATTAAGGTAAGTATTGTCTCCTATAGTTCTGCTTTAAATGCGTAAAAAATTGTAGTTCTATATTCCGCTACCTTTTTTTAATATCAGAGTATACTTTTTGCATCTATGCACAATCGTACTTTAAACTGGTTGTAAAGGCTCTAGGTTTTTTACCTTAATGCATTCTATGTATGAAGGTAAAAAACTTTCTGTGTGCAGTAGCCCCCTAAAACTTACCCGAGCCCCATCTCGATCCAGCGATCGTACACAAGAGCCTTGGCTCCCTCTGGTCTCTCCCTCCTCATTGGCTGATACAGCAGCTGTAGTCATTGGCTCCAGCTACTGTCAATCACAGCTAGTGAGGCCTCATAGAGAAATACTGTCCCTTCCAAATGTTAGGGGGGCATAGGTTTTCCTGATCCGATAATATACTATGAGGCGCTCACCTTACCAGAATAATGGAGTGGTGTGTATTGTCCGAACCTAAACTGTGGGTAGACCTTGAACAAGCGACAGTGGATTCTGTTTTAGCTGGCATACTTTGGTCCACTATGCAAACTTGTCCTAAGACCAGTGGCGTCGCTATGGAGTGGCTTTTAGGGCTATAGCCCTAAATCTCTGCAGGGGTCCCAAAGCCAGGAGCGTACCTAGAGCATCTGGCACCCCCCACGTTAAAATTTAAAAACGCTCCACTGTGCCCCCTACATACCTCTGCATACCCCAATATCTCTTTGTCACCACTGTGTACCCTCTCTCTACAACTGCACCTCTGGACCCCTTTACATTACACAGCCCCCCGCAGCTCTGGACCCCTTTAGGCCGGGTACTCACGACCAAACATGTATGGTGAAAGCGGTCCGTCGGACCGTTTTCACCATACATGTCTGCCAGAGGGCTTCTGTACGATGGTTGTACACACCATCGTACAGAAGTCCGCGCGTAAACAATACGCGGGGCGTGTCCGCGGTGTCGCCGCGTCGGTGACGTGGTGTCGCCGCGACAATGACGCGGCGACGTGGGCGGCCCGCCTTTAAAATGCTTCCACGCATGCGTCGAAGTCATTCGACGCATGCGAGGGACGGCGGGCGCCTGGACATGTACGGTAGGTCTGTACTGACGACCGTACATGTCCGAGCGGGCAGGATTCCAGCGGACTGTTTTAAAACAAGTCCAGGAATATTTGTCCGCTGGGAAAAGGCCCGGCGGGCAAATGTTTGCTGGAATTCGGCCCGCTCGCGCCCACACACGACCAAACATGTCTGCTGAAACTGGCCTGCGGGCCAGTTTCAGCAGACATGTTTGCTCGTGAGTATGGGGCCTTACATTTACATTACACAGCACTCTTTACATCTGGACCCCTTTACATTACACAGTAACCTGCACCTCTGGATACCATTACATTTACATTACACAACACCATGCACCTCTGGACCCCTTTACATTACACAGCACCCTGCACCTCTGGACTCCTTTACAATACACAGCACCCTGCACCTCTGGACCCTTTTACATTACACATCCCCCATAGCTCTGGACCCCTTTACATTACACAGCACCCTGCACCTCTGGATCCCTTTACATTACACAACACCCTGCACCTCTGGACCCCTTTACATTACACAGCACCCTGCACCTCTGGACCCCTTTACATTACACAGCACCTCTGGACCCATTTACATTACACAGCACCCTGCACCTCTGGACCCCTTTACATTACACAGCACCCTGCACCCCTTTACATTTCACATCATCTTGCACCTCTAGACCCTTTTTCATTACACAGCCCCCGCATCTCTAGACCCCTTTACATTACACAGCACCCTGCACCTCTGGACCTTTTTACATTACACAACACCCTGCACCTGTGGACCCATTTACATTACACAGCCCCCGCAGCTCTGGACCCCTTTCCATTACACAGCACCCTGCACCTCTGGACCCTATTACATTACACAGCCCCCCACAGCTCTGGACCCCTTTACATTACACAGCCCCCCCGCAGCTCTGGACCCCTGCATGTTACACATACCCCCCAGCTCTGCCACTTCCAACCTTAATCATGCAAAGGGAGAGACACAGCAGCGCTGAACAGAGGGCGGGAACTGCTGGAGTTATGTTTTTCTATTAACAAGCTAATGATTGGTTGCTAGGACCACCTAGCAACCAATCACCTGCTGGTTTACTTAAAAAGTTAACTCCAGCAGTTCCTCTATTAAGTGCTGCTCACTGTCTTTCTCTCTCCTGCAGTACAGAATGTGTCTTCTTTCTCCTGCCCCGCTCTGTCAATAAACATTGCACCTGAGACTGGGCCCTGGCGTTCCGCTACTGGCCTTGGAGGGAAGGGACCCATCAGGGGGGTTATGTATTCTTGTATTGGGTCCTGAAGGTTCTAGTTATGCCACTGTGGTACACTATAGTTATGGCACCCCCCTTAAAATGCTTTGCTGTGGGTGCTCTGTACTTCCAATTTGTGGACCCGCCATTGTGCGATATTTAGATGACCTGCTGAGGGAACAGTTGGTGTGGATTCTCGTGAACAATGTAACCCTGACCTTGCAGAGGTTCGAATGGATCCTGACTATCTTAGAACTAAACTCACGTTTGGATCTAGTCTTTACACAGAGTAAAGCAGAATTTTTTCTTAGGAGAATGAAACACAATTTATGAATGGAGGGTGGGCATATGATTGAAAGATCTGCCCCTCCAATCATAGATCATATTCATTCATAGATGCTCTAGTATCAGCTTCTATGAATGGAGCAGTTGATTGGCGAGGGTGGGCAGAGTCGGGCATTCTTGATGAGAGCCTGTAACAACTCCCTTGCTTCTATTAACCCCTGATGCACTGGAAGATTACAGCAGCAGGGGTAAAAGGGGCATCAGAGGAAGAAGGTTTCAGCTAAACGAGGACAAAGTAACACAAGGGACACATTACACTGAAGGTAGGTAATATCCCTTACATGATTTATTGTGTTTTTCTTTTAAAATAAACTTAGGCTTCAAACTGAATTCAGATGTATATATATATTTAAACTGATTTACAGTATAATCATAACTGTATAAACCAGTATTACTGGTTTATTTTTTGGATGTAACTGGGAAGGGTTAGAACTTCTGACAGGTGAGGGGATATTTGTATTTGTCCTAAAGATCACTGTCAGTGGGACAGAAAGTTATGGGAAATACAAATTTTACCTCTGGAACTAAGAAGCTTTTTAAAAAAAATACAGTAATAAAAAAAATAATGCACAGCTATGGCATACAAGAGTATTTACCCACTACCCAACGGCCGTACGACTTTATACGGCCGCAGGGTGGTTCTACTTCTTTGACTGGCCGTGTTTATACGGCCTGTGTGCGCAGTCAGCGGCGCGGGCGTGCTCGCCGCATCGCTGAGATGCCGATGCGAGTGCCTGGCGGCCGTGATGTCCGCCAGGCACTCGGGATCGGCGGCTACAGGAACAAGACTTGGAGCTCTGTGTGTAAACACAGAGCTCCACGTCCTGTCAGGGGAGAGAGGAGACCGATCTGTGTCCCTTGTACATAGGGACATAGATCGGTCACCTCCCCCAGTCACCCCCTCCACACACAGTTAGAAAACAATTCAGGGTACACATTTAACCCCTTCCTCACCCCCTAGTGTTAACCCCTTCAATGCCAGTCACATTTATACAGTAATTAGTGCATATTTATAGCACTGATCGCTGTATAAATGTGAATGGCGCCAAAAATGTGTCAAAAGTGTCCGATGTCTCCGCCATAACGTCGCAGTCACGAAAAAAATGCTGATCACCGCCATTAGTAGTAAAAAAAAATAATAAAAAATAATAATAATTCTGTCCCCTATTTTGTAAGCGCAATAACTTTTGCGCAAACCAGACGCTTCTTGCGATTTTTTTTTTTTTTTACCAAAAATATGTAGAAGAATAAGTATCGCCTAGACTGAGAAAAAACATATTTTTAAAAAAAATTGGGCTATTTATTACAGCAACAAGTAAAAAATATTGTTTTTTTTTTTCAAAATTGACGCTCTATTTTTGTTTATAGCGCAAAAAATTAAAACCGCAGAGGCGATTAAATACCACCAAAAGAAAGCTCTATTTGTGGGGAAAAAAGGACGCCAATTTTGTTTGGGAGCCACGTCGCACGACCGCGCAATTGTCAGTTAAAGTGACGCAGTGCCACAAGCTGAAATTTTACCTGGTCAGGAAGGGGTATATGTGCCCAGTAAGGAAGTGGTTAAATGATGTAATCACAAGCCATTACCAAGAATTAAAAAATTACTGATTACATAAATAAAATAAAAAACACCCAGAAGTTACAATCATAAAAGGTAAGTTCTTGATTAAAAAAAAATAACATTAATTAACTAAATGTAATGATTTAGTATACTATAACTAAATACTTCTGTATGGGTTTTACAAATCTGGAGAACCAGATATTCCAAAAAATGCATTTTAGAAATACATGACACCAGATAAAATGTTGGCAAACTACAGATTGGACAAATGTTATTTATTTTCAAGCAGATTTACTTAGTACATGTGAGTTTGGGACTATATTTAAAATAAAGTAATACATCACTATTACCAGCAGGTGGTGCAGTTGCATTTCAAAACATTCATCTGCATAGCCTTATAGAGTCACACTGCTGTTCTTGGAGAGGCAAAGTTTTTTTTTTTTTTTTTAGCTAATATACACCATGGGGGTTATTTACGAAAGGCTAATCCACTTTGCACTACTAGTGCAAAGTGCACTTGGAAGTGCAGTCGCTGTAAATCTGAGGGGTAGATCTGAAATGAGGGGAAGCTCTGCTGATTTTATCATCCTATCATGTGCAAACTAAAATTCTGTTTTTTATTTTTCTTGCATGTCACCCTTGGATCTACAGCGACTGCACTTCCAATGTGCACTTTCAAGTGCACTTTGCACTTCTAGTTGCACTTGTAGTGAAAAGTGGATTTGCCTTTCATAAATACCCCCCCCCCCCAGTTTGCTCAATAATCAGCTCCCAAGCAACAGACCTGGCCTCACAAGCCCCTCTTTTCCTCTACGATACAAGTCTGAGAAATTAGGGGTTTGATATTTGTTCCCATTCACACAGCATGCATCTTATCTTTTAGATGTTGCTCAGAAAGCGGTATCGTGGCTGACTGCAAGGTTTTTTGAACAATGTTAGAGTGAGCCTGTCCCAAGTCTGTCCTTAATAAAAAATAACCTCGGGAGGAGCTACCTTGCGGACGTCACTCAGTGCAATTATATCTTTCATGCTGCTAATACTGGACATCAACGCTGAATGTCATTGGTTTTATGGTAACTTGTTACCGCTGAATGGAGCCCGTAATTACAGCTTATAAATATTGTATTTATTGGCGTATAACACTCACTTTTTCACCCTGCAAATCGGTTTCAATTAGTGTGTGCGTGTTATATGCCGATACTGCAAGTTGGGCTGCCTCAGAGAGAACGGGGAGGGGGGCGGGACGAGCGCCGTCAGATTACATACAGCGAGAATCTCCTGTTTACTCAGTGGCCTCTGTACCAGAAAGTCCCATCTCCTGGGCCGGCATTGGACCAGTGTTCTGTCTATCATAGAAGCCAATCCAGGAGGTGGGACTATTACAGAGGCCGCTGAGTAAACAGGAGATTCTCGCTGTATGTAATCTGATGGTGCTCGTCCCGCCCCCCTCCCTGAGATGGGCATTGATCAGGCTGCATTCATGGCAATGGGGAGGCTGCAGATGGGGAGTAATCAAGCTGCATTGATGGGCAATTGTGAGGCTAAAGATGGGCATTGATTAAGCTGCATTGATGGGCAATGGTGAGGCTGCAGGTGGGCGTTGATCAAGCTGCATTGATGGGCAATTGTGGGGCTGCCCATGGGCATGGATCAAGCTGCATTAATGGGCAATTTTGAGGCTGCAGATGGGCATTGATCAGGCTGCATTAATGGGCACTGACCCTTATTTTGATTCAAGGTTCTTTATTTAAAATTTACGTTTATTTCCTGAAACTTCCCTCTTAAAATGAAGGTGCGTGTTATACGCCTGTGTGTGTTATAAGCAGATAAATACAGATAAATTACTATTTTTTTCTGATGAGAGCACTTAGATTGTGTTCCTTTCTTTCACACTATCTTTGGCTGATCTGGTCCATTGGAGTGCTGGTTACCTTTATCCCGCTTTGGATATAAACTCGTTTGACCCTCTGTTAGTTCAGAGGTCCATCGGATCTGGTAAGCGCCCAACTTTTATCAGCTGGTGCCACACAGAAATCTACAGTAGATTGAAATCCTTTACACGGTAGATGTTACCCCAATTTGGTTGTAAAATGAAAATACACTTTGAATTGCCCCACATCTTCTTCCATTCTTTTATTCCATGTTGTACCCTCACCTTACATATTACAATCTGATTGCATCTTCTTTAGATCCATCAACAATTATGCAGTACAAGGGTCTGATTGGATACGTTTAGTAGTTATGGTCAGGATGTAATGTGTATGGTGAACCTTGGGAAAACTAAAATAAAGGATTATACAGTCGTGGTGCAGAAAAATATGGTGAGTTGCACCCATGACAAATTATCTCTTAACCGAAGGAAAGAATGTACTGTATGTGCCCTTGGGTTAGACATTCCTTCAGTGCCCAAGTGGGAGAAAATGACCTGGCAATAAAGAAATGGTTTGTACGGTAATAGTAGATACATCTGCCTGGCCCGTTCACATATTTCCAGGAACAATCTGCTCTCCTACTCTCACAGCCCGTAGTTTCGTTTAAAGGCAATGCCCGGTCAAGGTTCGAATGCAAAACTATTCATAAGGATTTTGCCCTTGAATTCCTAAATCCCATCTCCTTGTTCTAATACTCTATTATTGTTTTAAGACTTTGGCAAGCCATTGTAAACCTGTAATATCTACTGCAAAAAAATCTAATTATAAGTCACTTTAGAAGTAAAGAAGCAATGTAAAAATAGATGTTTTAGTTACTGATACTGTATATGGAAGGATTTATTCTAAAATACTTATTTCAGCATTTGCAGTATAGTTATTAAATATTTTTATATTTTCCAAAGAGCTGGTCATCTTTTACAGGTCTAGGACATGTCTACCAACACAGAGAACACAATATACAGTGTGTGTATATATATATATATATATATATACACATATACATACATACATACACATAGGGGCAGATCCAGAAAGAATTGCATGGGCGCAGTGTATCTGAGATACGCTACGCCGCTGTAACTTACTTGTTGTCGCTTTGAATCCACAAAGAATTTGCGCAGTAAGTTACGGCGGTGTAGTGTATCTCTCGCGGCGTAACCGCGCCTAATTCAAATCGGCGAGTAGGGGGGCGTGTTTCATTTAAATGAAGCGCGTCCCCACGCCGAATGAACTGCGCATGCGCCGTCCCTAAATTTCCCGCCGTGCTTTGCGCGAAATGACGTCGCAAGGACGTCATTGTTTAGACTTTGACGTAAATTACGTCCATCCCGCGATTCACGGACGACTTACGCAAATGAAAAAAAATATTCAAATTAAACGCGGGAACGACGGCCATACTTAACATAGCAAGTCTAACTATACGCCACGAAAAAGCAGCTTTAACTATACGCCGGAAAAAGCTGACTAGAGACAACGTAAGAGAATGCGACGGCCGCGCGTACGTTCGTGGATTGTCGGAAATAGCTCATTTGCATACTCGATGCGGAAAAACGACGAGAACTCCACCCAGCGGACGCCGAAGTATTGCATCTAAGATCCGAAGGCGTACGAAGCCGTACGCCTGTCGGATCTAACCCAGATGCCGTTGTATCTTGGTTTGAGGATTCAAACCAAAGATACGACGCAGGAAATTTGAAAGTACGCCGGCGTATCAGTAGATACGCTGGCGTACTCTCTTTGTGGATCTGCCCCATACAGTATAGCTATCTGTCTAATTATATATATATATATATATATATATATATATATATATATATATATATATATACACACACACACACACACACAGTATTTTACGAAAGTGAGTACACCTCTCACATTTTTGTAAATATTTTATTATACTTTTTCATGTGACAACACTGAAGAAATGACACTTTGCTACAATGTAAAGTAGTGAGTGTACAGCTTGTATAACGGTGCAAATTTGCTGTCCCCTCAAAATAACTCAACACACAGCAATTAATGTCTAAACCGCTGGCAACAAAAGTGAGTACACCCCTAAGTGAAAATGTCCAAATTGGGGCCAAAGTGTTAATATTTTGTGTGGCCACCATTATTTTCCAGCACTACCTTAACTATCTTGGGCATGGAGTTCACCAGAGCTTCACAGGTTGTCACTGGAGTCCTCTTCCACTCCTCCATGATGACATCACAGAGCTGGTGTATGATAGAGACCTTGTGCTCCTCCACCTTCTATTTGAGGATGTCCCACAGACAGGGCAGCCATCAGCCCCCGGGGCCTGACCACCAACATTCCACAGGGCCCGCCCACTGGCCGTCCTACCAAATCCACCCACTGGGGTGCTAGTGAAAGGAGGCTTCTTTCTCTAAAGCCGCCAGGCGTGGCGGCGGCGGTGTAGTTGATAGATTTCATGTGCTGTAGGTGGAACGGGCTCTGGCCAGCCGAGCCCCTTGGGACTCTCTGGCCCCTTACTTCTGTACAGCCTGTACCCCCCTGATGGTGGCCCTGCCCACAGATGCTCAATAGGGTTTAGGTCTGGAGACATGCTTGACCAGTCCATCGCCTTTACCCTCAGCTTCTTTAGCAAGGTAGTGGATACTGCCCTGCGGCCCAGTCTTCTGAAGGGAGGGGATCATGCTCTGCTTCAGTATGTCACAGTACATGTTGGCATTCATGGATCCTCAATGAACTGTAGTTCCCCAATGCCGCAATCATGCAGCCCTAGACCATGACATTTCCACCACCATGCTTGACTGTAGGCAAGACACGCTTGTCTTTGTACTCCTCACCTGCTTGCCGCCACACATCTGAACCAAATACGTTTATCTTGGTCTCATCAGACCACAGGACATGGTTCCAGTAATTCATGTCCTTAGTCTGCTTGTCTTTAGCAAGCTGTTTAGAAGAGGCTTCCTTCTGGGACAACAACCATGCAGACCAATTAGATGCAGTGTGCGGCGTATAGTCTGAGCACTGACAAGGTGACGCCCCCCCACCCTCTGCCGCAATGCTGGCAGCACTCATAAGTATATTTATTAAAGACAACCTCTGGATATGATGCCGAGCACGTGCTCTTAACTTCTTTGGTCGACCATGGCAAGGCCAGTTCTGAGTGGAACCTGTCCTGTTAAACCACTGTATGGTCTTGGCCACCGTGCTGCAGCTCAGTTTCAAGTTCTTGGCAATTTTCTTATAGCCTAGATCAGGGATATGCAATTAGCGGACCTCCAGCTGTTGCAGAACTTCAAGTCTCATGAGGCATAGCAAGACTCTGGAGGTCCGCTAATTGCTTATCCCTGGCCTAGACCATCTTTGACTAAATGGAAAGATTAGGGTTTGGACAGAGTTTCTGAATGAAGTCAGCTTCCTAAAGCCTCATGTACACTGGGCATTTATAGCTCCAGTGCATGAGATCCTGGTGTTTTAGTGTGGATGGAAGGCACAGGCGCACCAATCCAGCCCTGCTGCCAGAAGCCTGTAAAACTCAATCATGGGCTGTGACTGGACGGTGCTGGACAGAGCACCAGAACAGTATGTGCCCAGGGACAAATGCCCAGAACGCATGCAGTCTGATTTCCTGGCATTGGTCCCTGTGCAAATACTGCCCTAAACATTAGTCCCACTTGGTGCACTGTCCAGCCACAGCACCTTTTGGCCTTGCATAGAGTTTTACAAACCCTAATCTTTCCATTTAGTAGAATCTGGCATCTCAGGAAATTGGGCACGCTGGTCTTAAACCGGCAATAAACCCAAAAGCAAACATTTTTTGCAGCTTACCAATTCTAATGCCGCGTACACACCATCACTTTATGTGATGAAAAAAAATGACGTTTTTAAAAACGTCACTTTAATTGACTGTGTGTGGGGGAAAACGTCGTTTTATGTCTTGTAAAAAACGACCAAAAAAAATTGAAGCATGCTTCAATTTTATGTGTCGTTTTTCAAAAGTGCCCTTTTTACTTCACAGAAATTGACCGTGTGTAGCAAAAAACGTCGTTTTCTAAGACGTTTTTTCATCCACGCATGCCCAGAAGTTACTTATGAAGCAAGCTTCAATGGTAAAACGTGGTGGAACGTAACCTCACTTTGCAAGAACATTGTGAGAAAAACGATGGTGTGTAGGCAACTTCGTCTTTGAAAATTGAAGTTTCAAAAACGTCATTTTTTACTTCACAGAAAGTGTCGTTTTTTTTCATCACATAAAGTGATGGTGTGTACGGGGCATTAGATGTGATGGCTAGCAAGCATGTTGTTTTTCAAAGAAACAAGCTCTCCAGCAGAATGTATCAGCTGCAGAGAGGATTTATATAGCGCTAACAGTTTGCGCAGCGCTTTACATCAGGGAAGACAGTACAGTCACACTACAAATCAATACAGGAGGGATCAGAGGGCCCTGCTCGTTAGAGCTTACAATCTAGAAGATAAGACAAACCACTTAACACTAGCAGTGGTTCTTACAATGATCAGCTTTGCAGTATGTATTTATTTATGTAAAGCCTTTATCACAAAAATTGAAATGAACAGTTTGCTGTAACTGCTTGTAAATGTTAGCCGAGGTTCAGTTTTAATTTGTTAGTGTATTAACCACTTCCCGCCCGTCATATAACAGAATGACGTGCTCAAAGTGGTTAAAGCGGAGTTCCGAAGATTTTTTTTTTAAAGTCAGCAGCTACAAATACTGCAGCTGCTGACTTTTAATATTAGGACACTTACCTGTCCAGGGCGCCCGCAATGTCGGCACCCGAAGCCGATCTGTTGCTCGACCCTCGTGTGCTGCCGCCACCATCTTCAGTAAGGGAATCAGAAGACTACTCCCCACTGTGCATGCGTGAGTCGCGCTGCACAATCCCACTGGTCCCTGCTGTCTTCTGGGACCTGTGTGTCTCCCAGAAGACAGCAGAGGGGGGGGGCGAGTTAGGCACCGGACGTGGTGTAGGTCACTGCGATGATCTATGCCCGGAAGTGGGAGCAAATACCTGCATTACACAGGTATCTGCTCCCTCCTCCCCCCTGAAAGGTGCCAAATGTGACACCGGAGGGGGAGGATTCCAAAAAGCGGAAGTTCCATTTTTGGGTGGAAATCCGCTTTAAGTTATCCTGACTGGATGTCACAGTATGTCGAATACTATACAGTGCATTCCCTTTAAGACAAAGGCCTGTAGATAATGTCCTCTATTTTGGCACAAGTCAAACAGATGTTAAGTATTGGCTTCTGGTTTCCAATTATTGATAATTGTTGTCAAGCACAACGCTCTTAAGCCCTTCTTAAAGAGGTTTCCTCTATTATACGGTTTAATTAAGACTATATATCGTGGTTCTGCACTATGTTGTCACAATACATGAATTGCCAAAACATACTCAGAAAATGTTTTAGCATACATTTAATTTGACCGTTTACACCTCCCTTAATGAATAGAAGACATTGGGGATAGTTTATTGCAGTTTCCTTCTGCTCTTAGATAAAAATGACTCCTTGATTATGACTTAAGGTGGGAACATGTTGATAAGTTATAACATTTTGTGTACAGAGCACCTCTGCAGTCTGTATATTATTTCCAGTTTTGCCTTCTTCCCATGTTTATGACAGCATTTAACACTTTGAACTATGGGATATTTTATTCGCAGTAATGGATGATAATGTACTTCCAACAAGGAAGCCATCCTCTCTGCATACATTACACTTCTTACTTGCAATGAATTCAGAGACTTTAGGTGACTGGCGAGAGTTTATGGATTTATTGTGCAACAAACTGAATTAGTAAGTGCATGGATAGGGCTGAGGCTGGGTAATTACTTGTTGATGCAGGCTGATTTATGGAAATTGAATCCCAAAGTCACGTGATTCATATAAAGGAGGCATAAAAAGACAAATAATAAAAGGCTTACCTTTACCAGCCCAGAAAAACGATGAAGCTTGGATTACATTACAATACAATAGAGGAGCAGCCATTGCCAACTTGTTTCAAGATCATACAGTTAAAGTTGTGCTAGACAAGCCACAAGTGAAAAAAAAACATGTGAATGGTTTGCTACATTTACACAATGTTGCAGCACCACACTACTGAACACAAATATATACAGCGGGTAAAATAAGTATTGAACACGTCACCATTTTTCTAGGTAAATTTATTTCTAAAGGTGCTATCGACATGAAATTGTCACCACAAGTCGGTAACAACCCATGCCATCCAGAAACCAAAACAAATATGTTCAGAAATAAGGTTATTTGTAATAAAATGGAATGACACAGGGAAAAAGTATTGAACACACAAAGAAAGGGCGGTGTAAAAAGGCATGGAAAGCCAAGACACCAGCTGAAATTTATCAGTAATTAGAGCAATCCGGCCCCTTGTCGGTGCAATTTAATATCAGCTGGTTTGGTCTCAAATGATGTCCTATAAAAAAGTGACTCATTACTTAGGTGTCAGGCCCCGTACACACGTCCGAGAAACTCGACGGGCAAAACACATCGTTTTGCTCGTCGAGTTTCTTGTGAAGCCGCCGAGGATCTCGGCGAGCCAACTTTTCCCATTGACTAACGAGGAAATAGAGAACATGTTCTCTTTTTGGCCTGACGAGATCCTCGTCGGTTTCCTCGGCGAAAAGTGTACACACGACCTGTTTTCTCGGCAGAATACGTCTCCCATCGAGTTTCTGGCTGAATTCTGCCGAGAAACTCGGTCGTGTGTACGGGGCCTCACACATGAAACCTCTCATGATGGGTAAAAGCAAAGAGCTCTCTCAAGACCTTCGCAACCTTATTGTTGCAAAACATACTGATGGCATAGGTTACAGAATGATTTCTAAACTTCTGTAACACGGTCCTACACGGTTAAGGAGATATTTATCCAAAAACTGGCACTGATGTATACGGCGCATGCGCGCCGTAGACAACAGCGCAGGCTCACTGGCAGGCCAGCTCCATGAATGGAATAATGCCGGGATTATGCCAGTCCCGCGCGGTCAGTAACAGCGCCGGAGCGGAGATACACGGGACATAGAGGCAAGGTGGTGGCAGCTGCGGAGGGGAACGAGGAGCAGTTCGGGGGGCTTCGATCTCAGGTAAGTAATTTATAATGAGCTATGCATACTAGCTCGTTATGCCTTTCTCTTGCAGGGGTTTAAAAAAAA
Source organism: Rana temporaria (assembly GCF_905171775.1). Taxonomy (NCBI): domain Eukaryota; kingdom Metazoa; phylum Chordata; class Amphibia; order Anura; family Ranidae; genus Rana; species Rana temporaria. Next base: position 71,981,313 of record NC_053493.1, read on the forward strand.
AAAAGAAAAAAGGTTTACTTCCTCTTTCATTTCTGAACTTATGTGTTTTGGCGTCTTTGTATGTGTAGATTGCACGGGTTGTTATCGTGGTGAAAATTTCATGCCAATAGCACCTTTAAAAATAAATTTACCTAGAAAAATGGGGACATGCTTAATACTTATTTTACCTGCTGTATGTGACAAAATATGATAAATTATATATCTGTATAAGTGTAAAATCAGTGGGCCAGATCCACATACATGTAGAACGGCGCAGCGTATCAGAGATACACTACGCCGCCGTACCTTACCTGGCGCATTTTCGAATCCTCAGCGAGTTCACACCGTAAGTTGCGGCGTAGTGTATTTCTGTTGGCGGATTTGAAATTGGGCGGGTTTCATTTAAATGAAGCGCGTCCCCGCGCCGAATGAACTGCGCATGCGTCGTCCCGAAATTTCCCGACGTGCATTGCGCTAAATGACGTCGCTAGGACGTCATTTTTTAAACTTAGACGTGAGTTACGTCCATCCCTATACACGGACGACTTACGCAAAAAAATAAAATTTCAAATTTCGACGCGGGAACGACGGCCATACTTAACATGGCAAGTCAACCTATACGCCGCAAAATACCAGCTTTAACTATACGCCGGAAAAAGCCGACTACAGACGACGTTATAAAATGCGACGGCCGCGTGTACGTTCGTGGATCGTCGTAAAACGGTAATTTGCATACCCGACACAGAAAACACCACCCAGCGGACGCCGAAGTATTGCATCTTAGATCCGAAGGCGTACACCTGTCAGATCTAACCCAGAAGCCGTTGTATCTTGTTTTGAGGATTCAAAACAACGATACGACGCAGGAAATTTGAAAGTACACCGGCGTATCAGTAGATACGCCGGCGTACTTCGTCTGTGGATCTGGCCCAGTATACTTAAAGTTCATCTCCATGTGTAAAATATATAAATTACTTGTATGTGAAAAAAATAAAAAATAACTTCCACCAATTTACCCGACTGTGAAATCCTTCAGATTGTGATCATCGTCATCCTTTGTTAACAACCATCATTGACCCAAATGGGATTTATGTCCCATAAAACAACGGATATTAATTTACGCAGACTTTATACCAATATACTGTACATGCTCAACATGTCAACGAAGGGTCCAGAACAGTGGCTTCTATGGATATAGAGAAGGCCTTCAAAACTATCGAATGGCCTTTTTTTGTGGGAAATACTTAGGCCTCGTACACACGACCGAACATGTCGGCTGAAACTGGTCCGCGGACATGTCCGACCGTGTGTACGGCCTAGCGGACAGGTTTCCTGGCCTAGCGGACAGGTTTCCAGCGGACAAAAGTTTCTTAGCATGCTTAGAAACTTGTCCGCTGGAAACCTGTCCGTCTGACATGTCCGATGGTTAGTACGACTCATCGGACATGTCCGGTGGTTATGACGTATAACCAGCGGCCCGAAATCCCGCGCATGCGTCGAATTGATTAGACGCATGTGTGGAAGCATTAAACTTCCGTGTTAGAGAACGTCGGTGTCTTCTACGTCACCGCGTTCTCTGTCCACGGGGATTTTGGTCTGATGGTGTGTACACACATCAGACCAAAAGCTCCCAGCAGAAATGTCCGATAAAAGCAGTCCGCGGAC